>NC_138202.1:304410926-304979973 GCF_964194415.1 Vipera berus | reverse complement strand
TAGCAATTACAGGTCTGTTACCACACAAGCAGGCCAAATTCTAGCCCAGTTGAAATTCTGGGTTGATTAACGAATTCCAGTTCCTTATCTCATTTCTGGCAGTCTAGTCTAGCCAAAAAGGCAAGAGGGCAACCTCTCAAGCTATAGAATTGATACCATATAGGATACTGCATATTTCCTGGAAAGCTATGAGTTCAAGAAACTCTACCTGGCCCCATCAAATGCTCATATTTTTTCAACTTGGAGCAAAACTGAATGAAATAAACAAAAACATGAATGTGACTGACTTCTGTTTTCCACCACCATATTAATTCCTCTTTTTTTTACAATTGTTCCTAATGTTTTCCCTTTGTAAGTGATCTGCCAGGCTGACAATATGCTCCATATGTTAGCCTTGCTGATATCTACCTTCCAAATGGTACATTGATTTTATAGATAAGTAACTGCTGTTAGTTTCTGCTGGTGGCATGTTAATCTTCTCTTGGCATTTCTTTTAGAAGAGATAGAAGTGTAAAGAAAATGAAAAAAAGATAAAGGAAATCATATAGAACAGACATGTCAAACTCGCAATGTCACATGACGTCACACAATGTAACGGGACGGTTTTGCCATTGCCAGCAATGGGATGGGCACGGCTTCTGCGTGACGCGTCCGGCCAACAGGCTGGCAGTTTGACAGCTCTGATATAGAACATTAACCAAGAAATTTGTGTTTTATATAATTATTTAGAGTATTCATTGTTTTTACAATGTTTTCTATGTGATTTACAGTGACATGGCCTTATAATAAGCATGGTATATTTTATTTTGTTTGATGTTGATTTATTATTTTATTTTGATGTGTCTCTTCCAGATTGTTGGCAGTGACATCTCCCAGATTTATTCAGTTGGTTAACTGAGGATAAAAAACAGCATTATAGCATAGTAGAGCTAATATTTTCTTACATTAAAGACCTTTCCCTCCTGCTGTCATCACAGCTAAATTATATTTTCAGATCAAAAACCTCTTATCAAATAAGCTTTATTCCATTCTTCTGTGGAAGTAATAATGTACACAATGGGGATCAAATAACATAAAGCTCCAGTTTACAGAAGGTATAAGCAACTCTCCACAGAAACTACAGTGCTCAGCAACTCCAATATCCTGTAGTGGAGGATGCTGGGAACTATAGTTTTCACCACCCAGAAGGCTATTTTCCTATCCCTTTTTTATAGATCACAAACTGAGATTGTAGCATAAAATGTTGAATGCAGTCCAAGAGGCCTTCACACAGAAAGAGGGAATTGACTTATTCTTTAAGGATCAGAGGGCAGGAGAAGAAGTAATGGATGGAAACTTGTCAAAGAGAGATACAACCTAGAAGTTGCCAAAACAGAAGCTGCCCAAAAAGCCAACACAGTGCTAGGCTGCATTAACAGAGGGATAGAATCAAGATCACGTGAAGTACTAATACCACTTTACAATGCCTTGGTAAGGCCACACTTGGAATACTGCATCCAGTTTTGGTCACCACGATGTAAAAAAGATGTCGAGACTCTAGAAAGAGTACAGAGAAGAGCAACAAAGATGATTAGGGGACTGGAGGCTAAAACATATAAGGAGCGGTTGGTGGAATTGGGAATGTCTAGTTTAATGAAGAGAAGGATGAGGGGGGCACATGATAGCAGTGTTCCAATATCTCGGGTTTTCACAAAGAAGAGGAAGTCAAGCTAGTCTACAAAGCACCTGAAGGCAGGACAAGAAGCAAACTAACCAAAGAGAGAAGGAACCTAGAACTAAGGAGAAATTTCCTGACAATTAGAACAATTAATCAGTGGAACAACCTGCCTCCAGAATGCTCCAACACTGGAAGTTTTTAAGAAGAGACTGGACAGCCATTTCTCTGAAATGGTAGGGTTTCCTGCCTGAGCAGGGGGTTGGAGTAGATGACCTCCAAGGTCCCTTCCAACTTTATTATTGTTGTTGTCGTTGTTGTTGAATTTTCTGACAGTAAGAGCAATTAATTAATGAAATAGCTTGTCACCTGAGGTTGTGGATGCTCCATCACTGGCAGTATTCAAAAATAGATTGGACAACCATTTTATTGGGATGTTATAAGACTCCTGCCTTGAGCAGAGGTTTGGACGAGAAGACCTCTGGTATCCCTCCCAGCCCTATAAGTCCATGATTTGTGATTTACATTCTAGTTTGTACTTTAGTTGCAAGAATGATAATGGAGTTGTATCAGTGGATCTAGAATATGGATCAGGTTACAGTTGGGGTAGTTGCTCAATTAGAAGGGTACTATCTAGAGCAGTGTTTCTCAACCATGGCAACTTTAAGATGTGTGGACTTCAACTCCCAGAATTCCCTAACCAGCTTGAGGTTAACTCTAATTTTTGTATATGTTGAATTGTTGAATTCATCCTATCAATTTATACTTGGGGATCCAGGTCCAATACATTATTTCTTAGGTAACAGGAGAGAGCCAAAGGTGCTTTTCCAAAAGGCAACTGGACTTTCTTTTTTCTCCCCCTCCCCTTGAAAAAATTGCCCTTCTCATCCAGAAGCTTCTTGGATGAGAAGTGATATGTTCTTTGGAAAAGTACCTTTGGGACAACTATGGCCTGGATGATTAAGAATCTCCACAGACATATTGTGTGTGTGTGTGTGTGTGTGTGTGTGTGTGTGTGTGCACATGAGTCAGATTGATTTAAAAATTATTGTTAAAGTTTAAATATAGTCAAGTCCTCTGGAATAATTTCACAGGAAGCTGTTTTTGATCAGCAGAGAGATATGTTTGAACAGAGAGAAGCTGGGCACAAATGAATTGATATATGGACATATATGAACATATTGAGGATGTGTTGGATAATGATGAACTCCAAAACGCAAAGGGGCTCAAGAACTTCCTCTGTTCTGCCCCTTTCTGGATATATGGACACATATACAGAGAGGGGCAGAACATGTCCATATATTCAGAGAGGGGTAGAACAGAGGAAGTTCTTGAGCCCCTTTGTGTTTTGGAGTTCATCATTATCCAACTCGTCTTATATCTGGAAGCAATCTTCTTGCTTTAGAGTGAATAGGATTTGGCATCTTCTCCCTATCTCTCCCTTCTCTTCCAAGTTTACATATTTACTACGATCAACAGAGTAAATGGAAAACAAAAAAACAAAACAAAAAAAACCCCATAGCTGGAACAGTAACGCCATCATATAAATCTACAGTAAGATATCTCGAGTATTGTGGACAGATGTGGTTACTATACTGGAAAAAGATATTGTGAAGCTGGAAAAGGTGCCAGAAAAGGAGGAAAGCAATTAAGATGTTTACATGGTTGTAGTAACTGCCTTATGAGGGAAAAGTACAGCTTTGGGATTTCTTAGCTTAGAGCAAAGGCAGATAAAACAAGATGTGATAGAAATACAAAAAAATCAAATATAAAATGAAAATAAGGTAAAGCATTTTTTTTGCCTTTGAACTAGGGTCATCTGTTAAAAGTAAATGCAAAGAGATTGAGGGGTCAGTACAAGGAATGATAGATATGTATAGTATGGGTTTGCCATCATTAAATAGAGCTCTATCCCACCAATTTTGATGGTTTTAAAAAATGATGGGACAAACTCAGGAAGTATAAATATGTTTGGAGTTACTAATTTGGGTGACTGTTTACTCTCTACATAATCACAGGGAACATGTCTTCAATATTAAATGTTAAGTAGTAATAATGGACAACTGTCCATGTTCTTGAACTTCCTGTGACACCAGGTATTGAACTAGATCTTGGCGTGATACAGAGAAGTTCCTCTTTGTTTCCACACACCCACACAACATAAATGTGACACTTCTACTCTGTAATTTGCACTGTGTATAATTTTTATGTAACAGATAGTTGATTTTGACAAATACTTCTCTTGAACTTAGCCATAATATTGAAGTTCAAGTATGTAATATTGCAAACTCTAGGAAGTATATGAAAATCATTGGGATTTAGAAATGTTTCAAATTTGTAACAGCCAGTTGGGCATAAAGTCCTGAACTGGGAACAGAGAAATCTGAATTGCCAGGCAGTGGCAAACCCCTTCTGAAAATGTGCTAAAAAAATCATGCGGGCTTGTGCATGAAGTTGCCAGTGGTCCAGATTGACTCAAAGATTCTCAAAAATAAATCAGATTCTAAATCTGAATATAAAGTTCTAAACTGAATATAAAGTAATCAGTGAAGGATGTGTTTATATATGAATAACAGATTGAAAGATGTCATCAGTGCTATGAATATTGTGGCCCAACATGTGAAGAAGTGACATGAATTCCTCCCACAGGCAGGCAGTTGTGTTACTTGTCCTTAAAGAATTAATATCCTACAGAGTCAGCTCACCTCTGCAGATTTAATTTATAAGCTAAATAAATTTAATTTTCTTTCAGACCTTGCCTGTATTCATTTTTAGTTTCTGAATGTAGGAATCTTATGGCCATAAAAACAACTCTCCCTATAAGTTTAGCTGCGATTAGATTTTGACACAGAGCTTTTTGTTTATTTGGTCTCTACAATGTGTATTGATTTCTCACATTGTTTTTGTTTTTGATTGGTGAACTTTCCGGCATTTTTCATACTAAACCTGAATAGTGAAGGAAACCTTTTAGTCACAGTAAAGCTGTGTGTGTTTTGGGTAAGCAAGACCTGTAGGGAAATAATTTAGGGAAATATTGCATAAGAGACCAGTTTTGAAGTATTTGTGATTTGGGGGCATCCTCCTGAGATACATTAAAGAGCACTAACAGAAGGGCTCAGAAGAAAAAGAGAGAGAGAGAGAAAAAAACCCTCTCTTAGATGATGGAATATATGCCAAGATGTGCTTGTTTGTATTCACAAGGCAGGCTTTGACTAGCAGGCACTGCAAAGGTAACTATATTTGGAGTAAGCAGACAAGGCAATGAGTGGAACTGTGGAGAATTTATTGGCAAAGAAGTGACGTTAAAATCTAATTGCTTCCACTTACTCTCAGTGTGGAAAAAAAAGTGATGGGTCAGTCAGAGGAAGGACAGTAATGAAAATATGACAGTTTTATAATACAATTCAGCTTTGCAATGTGCAAGCATTTTCCTTTTACTCTTTGGAACTGTTCAAACTGTCAGTCCTCCGAATGAGTCTTTCAGACTAGGGCTCAAACTGAGCACATTTAGGTTCATGCATGAGTGCCAGTAATATAAATAAAAATTGTGTGTATTAATCGTCCTGCAATTTATGCCCTGTTAGTTGGTGAGCTGCTTTCAATGTCTTTTGTGGGGGGTGGGGGGGTGGAGGGTAATCATCTCTAATGGAGCATGATTTTTTGAGAGATTAGTGGGTTTGTTCCATTGCTGTACCTAAAACAAGCCTAAGAAATGAAGCAGCAAGGTCTACCCAAACTGAGTTTTTTTTTTAAAAAATTCCTTTAAAGGACAGGTAAAGTTTGCTAATTTTCCTTCAAGATTCTTATAGACAATGGAGCAATTTAACAAATGTTATGCATGTGATTGGAATGCTTTTCATTTAGGAGAAAAAGAGCTTATGTGAGTGTCGGTTACATCTTTCTCATTTCACTGAGTGCCAGTTAAATAGCACTCTATATGTTGTGCTTTGTATATATCAGACAAAACTCGATGGATTACACCAAGGACAAAAAATAGCTTTTTCTAAAAATCCGAACCTGTGCATTCCATTGAATTTTACACTGTCTTGAAAGGCAGATGAGTAGGTTTATGGGTGTTTCCAAGATCACAGTGTGTTTCCTTTTGTTCTCTTAGTTAAATTCACAGTAGAGGATCTTGTGTATTCAATTGTGCTTTCATATTTATTGTACATGGATTTCCCCTTTTTATTTTTTTTAAGTTCAACATGGCCTCTATTCTATCATTGAAGCTTTTTTCAGAGTCATAAAACGATATGATTAACAATAAAAAAAGCCCAGGGGAACAATTTTGTTTTCTTTTCTTTTCAGAGTATCTATATAATAATGGGTACAACATAACAGAATTTAGCCATAAGCCGAATAGTTGAAAAAAAGTGTTCATCTTGATAAGAGTATGAACTATTGTTACTTCATTCCAGAGTGCTATAATTGGAGTGGGAATAGAGAGAAGTGGTTACTTGTTTGATATCTTTTAAAGTGACCGTTTGCAGAAATATCAGTGAAGAAAAAGTAATTTTGCACCACAATTATGACCTTTGCAGGTCTGTAAGGCAAATGAAAGCTCAAGTAAGATTATAAGCATAGTTGTAGTTTCACTTAGAAATTGCTTCACTTAACGACCAAATTTCTTATTCTTATAATTGTTAAATGAGGACCTCCTGGTCCACTGGAAAAATGTGTCTATGCTGCCCATTGGTTGATATCTAGAGAACATACAGCTAAAGATATGTTTAGGTGCTCAAATGTCTAAACATGATCAAAATAATAAAACCCTAAAATCTGAAGTATAGTAACTTAGAACATGCCCTATTGAGTTCATTGGGGCTCATTTCCAAATACACTGCTTTAGTTGGAGATCTGTGGCACTTTAATGTGCCAGTGGCAGCTATGTAAGTGATTATGCATTCCACATGTACTTTCATTTGCAGGAACCTGGAAGTGAAAAATATCTGGGAGAACATGGTGGTCTTGTCCAGCCTTCTCTTGGTGGTGGCTGACAGGAAATGGAACTGTACTCATTTCTATGTCACTACAACTGCTTTCCCCTTACTTTAGCGGCTGCTTGCTACTCTCTGTCTTGATCTTTTCTCCTGAACAGGTATTCTCACTGTAGACTGTGTGATTTCATAAATGCAATTTTAGGCAGTCTAGCAAATTTCTCTGTTCACATGGTTGTGTCAGATTATTTTGAACTTCTGCCTCTCATGTTTTGTTACAAGCTGCTGTCTCCTGCAAGCCAAGCCAAGAATTCCCAGCTGACAGTGTTTATCCATTGTTCTCCCTGTTTTACTCTATAATCCTAGCTGTCTCAGGGTTTTCTAGGCACCCAAGAGTCTTTACTAACATTATTGTCTAAGTAAGGTTTAGTATGATTTGTTCTATCTTGAGGTGTTATACAAGCAGGCCAGTATGCCAGAGAATACTGCACTGTTGATAAAAGAGGGCAATCACTGAAGAATAAATTAATTAGATCCAAACCCTTTAGAATTCCAGGAATAATTTGTAGGACAGAGAGGAAAATCTCTCAAGTGCCTGTTTTTGCTGAAGTCATTCCACATTTCATCAATGTAATCCATGTTGTTATTCTTACCATGATTTTAATTTTGCTTCTCAATATTTTTATTGAATATAAGCTAGAGTTTACATAAATGCATAAAGGTGCCAAAGAAGGCTTGAAGGCATGAGCTGAGGGACTTCGCATAAAAGTAAGACTTAAAAAACAACAACAGCCACAGCAATCTGAAGGTTATTTGACATAATGAGGAAAAGCCTGATCTGAATGCATTATTAGTTGTTCTGTAAATGGGTTTAGTAAATGCCAGATGTTACCACCTGTGCTGTTACAATCCTATTTTGCTAACAGAAAGCCCTAGACAAGTCTCATTATAATACAGTGCCAATGGGGCATCCAAGAGCTGTGTTGCAGTTCTTTAATAGCCCAGTTTTTCCTATCAACCCTTAATATATAGGAAGTTGATAGGAAAAAAAATCCCTAAAATGGGCAATATCTGTAGTATCTTGTGCTCATAGCTTTGGATTTATGTTTTCCCACTCCACTCACTACGTTTATGGCTTCAAGTGGGATAGGAATTAGTTCAATATATTAAAATGTTCTCTGTTTCAGGAGCAACAACCAGAACTCTGTTTCAGGTCTCTGGTTCAGGACTGATGACATTTTAAACTTTGTAGAAGATTAAAATTGATGGTGCTCATATTTATTGGTAGTTTGGTTCTTTAACTCAGGTTTTTTTTATATCCCACTGAACATTGCGACATGATATTCCATTTCACACTGAGATCAGATACGTATCTATAGAAAGTGGCTTGTGCTTGTCTGAACATATTTTAAGAATGCTGTTCATGGAACAAACCCTTCCCCATGAAGCATGATCGTAGATATAAAAATGAGTAGCAAACCAAGGAGAATAATTATTTCCTTATCCTGAAATATTAGATATTAAAATCTAAAAGCTGCAATAGGTCTAAAAAACATTGCTTAAAAGAAAGATAATGCTCTCTACATGGGGCTGCCCTTGAAGACCACCCGGAGGCTCCAGCTGGTGCAGAATGCTGCCATGCGGGTTGTGATGGGAGCATCCCGATACTCCCATATTACACCCCTCCTGCGTGAGCTACATTGGTTACCGGTTGTCCTCCAGGTGAGATTTAAGGTGCTGGTTCTTACCTATAAAGCCCTACATGGCTTAGGCCCGGGATATTTGCAGGACCGTCTGCTGCCAGGAATGACCTCCCATCACCTGGTGCGCTCACACAGGGAGGGCCTCCTCAGGGTGCCATCAGCTAGACAGTGTTGGCTGGTGACCCCCAGGGGGGGGCTTCTCTGTGGGAGCGCCGGCCCTGTGGAATCAACTTCCCCATGAGCTCCGGATGGCCCCGGATCTTCGGTCCTTTCGTTGTGGCCTTAAAACATTTCTCTTCCACCAGGCTGACCTGGACTGATGATAGGGATTTTTGAGTAGAATATTTTTAATATTTTATCATTTTATCATTGGGGCTTGTTAGTTTAATCTTTTTTAACATTTGTATTATTGTGTTTTATTGTTGTTAGCCACCCTGAGTCCTTTGGGAGATAGGGCGGCATATAAGTCCCAAAAATAAATTAAATAAATAAATATTTTGGGACATTCTTAGAGATCGATCTTTATTGAATATAAGCTACTTAATTGGTAATGTTCTCTATGGAAATGAGGCCACTGCTGAAAAGTCCCTGCCTTTCCCCCGTATACCTGTTATGAATGAGAATAAGGAGGCAAAATAATTGCATCTAAATATGACTGTGATTAATTCTTCTTAATGACTTTTTTTGTAAACTGCCTCCATTGTGATCATTTTTTTTTTTGCTGATAGTGGGTTTATTTCTCAAATCCCTGACTATAGTTCAAAGCTTTATTTAGGAGAAGGTGTAGCTTACCATGTAAATAATTCTGATAAAACAAGTGAAAAAGAAGTGTTATTGTATCAGTTGTATTTTACTAGACACTATTATGTAGACATAAAGGTTTTCTCATAGATATAATGAATAAATGAGTGGATCAGGCATAGCCTAGGAATAATAGCTAAGTAAAAGTAGACTATTTTGTGATTTCATGTATTTATCAGATGTCAGGTAAAGCTTTGGAGGCTATGGCTGCCAATGCACAAAACTGCTTTCCTATATGATTTACCCTTATGTATAAAAACCTTCTTACGCATTTATACAGATATATAGATTTACAACCTCTTTTCCACAATACTCTAACAAACATGCATATACCTTTCCACATAAAAACATTCATTGTGTCACCTTTCTAGACTTCTGTATGTACTATTTACACTTTCAAAACATTAGGAATATGAGAACTAGTTTGCTGTTGTGGTTAAGGTATCAGGCTAGAAACCAGGAGACCATGAGTTCTAGTCCCATATTAGGCACAAAACCAGCTGGATCACTCGGTCAGTCATTTTCTCTCAGCTGTAGGAAGCACTTCTGAAAAATCTTGCTTGTCCAGGCAGTCTTCAAAAATTGGACATAGTTGTACAGAAGGAAAATTTGAAATAACACTTCACCAAGTCCATCAATCTCTACACATCTAAAGACACGTTTATTCATATTTATATATCCTTTGCCCTCCCAATAACCCACCCTTTTTATACAGTTGCACAACTCAGAGGTAGATATAAGTATTCTTCTACCTATGCTTTTATAAGATTCCAGAAAATCAAACCCTTCTTAAGGTCTTAAGGATAGGTAAATCTCTTAATTGTACTAAATATGATATCCATGAGATTTTGAAGAAACAGAGACAGAGGATTTACAAAGCACTAACAACAATGTAACTGTCTTAAAAATCTAGAAATACACAGCAGCAATTAACGCAGCTTTTTTATCAGATATATTATCTTTTCTGGCTCTCTCATTCCTATAATTTATCTTGAACTAATATAGCAGTTGGTACCAGAAGTCTTCCACGCCATGCCCCAAAAGGCCTTCAGAAAGCCATTGAAACCTAATCAATAAAGCTGGCAATTTAGAGCTTCTGTACGATACACAGGTTAAATGTCTTAGGGGCTGGTGGAAAGCATACTGCCGTCCCTTGGGTTCTGTTTATGTGTTTTTGCTAAGTGTGTTATTTTCAGCAAGGCACTCTTTAAGATCCAAAGCAACAAATACCGCTTTACCTCATGAAGCCATCTTCTGCCAGGAGATTCCAGCTCTTCCCAGTTTTGTTTTGTGCAAGAAGGGCAGGCACAGTCTCCTGGTTTTATATGCTGCAAAAGTAATTATACAACAGCACAGTGATTGGCTTTGAGACCAGTGGGCTAAAGCTCACATTGTTTGATTGTTTTGAGATAGACATTTTCAGTCAACTATGAAATCAAGGGACTGATCAAGAAACTATCATAAATTTATTTATTTATTTATTTTATTATATTTATATACCGCCCTTCTCCCGAAGGACTCAGGGCGGTGAACAGGGCACATATAAATAGAGAATACAAAAATTAAAAAGGATTAAATAATAGCCCAGATGAAGACAATAACAATATAAAAAACCCCATTAAAAAACCTAACATCCCCCATCAGGCCAGGCCAGCTTGTTCAAATAAATGGGTCTTCAGACCGCGTCAGAAGGAGCGAAGGTCCGGTGCCATCCGGAGCTCGACCGGCAGCTGGTTCCATAAAGCTGGAGCGCCCACAGAGAAGGCCCTCCCCCTGGGGGCCACCAGCTGACATTCTCTGACTGGAGGCACCCTGAGGAGGCCCTCTCTGTGGGAACGCACAGGGCGGAGGGAAGGTGACACCGGCAGCAGGTGGTCCCTGAGGTACTCCGGACCCATGCCATGTAGGGACTTAAAAACCATTACCAGAACCTTGAATCTCACTCGGAAGAGAATGGACTTCTCTATTCTTTGACATTCATTCCACATTTCCGCTCTTCCAGATTTGTATTCCTCCACAAACTTCATATATAAAGTCCAGGAGTGCCAACATATAAATCTTTAGGTATGTGCCAGTGACCCACCACTCCAGAAAGTACACTGACAGTGATATCTTGATGGTTGTCTGCTGTAAAACAAATTGGAAACATTTGTCTTAAAGAGTGAAGGGCTTAAAATTCATTTGTCCATTTCGTGCTGTCAAGGTTCCCACCAGTGCATGTTTTAAAGCATTTAATTTGACATTTCATACTTCTTTGCTTTCAAAGGTCAGTGACTATATTTATTGTTCACTTGAACAACAAATATTGATCACTATCAGTATGTGATAGACAGAATGTGTCTTTCTAATATAGAACGTCTAGTCTCTCACTTGTCCCTGAGAGCAATGCTAAAACCAGCATTGCAAAATCTAACCTTAGGAACATACACACCAGCTCACTGCAAGAAACAAACCAAGTAATGTACAGCATAGCTACAGTTATAACTGAATACCTTTGATACAAAATCAGTAAAAAAGAAAAGAAAAGCCAAAGTACACCCACCAAAATGAACAGGTTGGAAAATAAGAATAGCATGCTAAGATCAGGTACAAACAAGCTAAACAGGTGAAAGAAATGAAGCTGAAGAACAGGAAGAATACCTGATCAAGAAGTATCACCTAGAAACAAAGAAGATGAAGAAAGCACTGGGAATAAAACAAAGCAGCAAATAACAACCATAGCCAAGAAGATCAACGGCTATGAAGCAAATTGCACACTATAAGCAAAACCTCCAATTTCAGATGAATCAGAAATGTTTCTTCCAGTCTATCAATAAAGAGACTGCAATAAACCATCCAATAGCTGACAAGAAACAGTGCAGTTTTGGATGCAGCTATGGGACAACCCTCCCCCCCCCACACCAAATACAACAAGAATGCAGCTTGGATAACAAAGGTGGAGAAAGGAAAAAAGGAGCTGAAATGAAATAACTGGTAATGGGTGCCAGGTGGGTGTGGCCCATTGGGTGGGTGTGGCCCATTGGGTGGGTGTGGATGTGGTGGTAATGGCAGACTGGGTGGGACTAAAAAGTTCAATCAATCAATTCCAACTTTTTTCCCGCATGAAGTTGAAATTGATTGATTGATTGAACCTGTTTTTTGGGGGGTTTTTGCACACGGCGGTGGAGGTCTAAAGCAAAAAGGTTTTATAAAGGCCTAGGACCAGGGCGACAGCGTGCATGCCCACAGAGAGGGCTCTGTGTACCACTTGTGGCACGCGTGTCATAGGTTTGCCACCATGGATCTAGGAAGTTCAAGAATTGGTCAGCAGCAGATGAAGGTAAACTGAATGGGTTTTGCTTGAAACATCTGACTCGACCCACTCATTGCCAACAGTTTAACAAGGCACTGCAGTGAGGTGAAATTAAAGGTTGCTTCTGGCAAAACCTATCTGATATTGGAAACATCCAACAAATGGGGCATCCTCAAGACACTACGTGCCACTATCTGCTTACTAACAACTTTTAAAATGCTAATTGATGTGGTAGCTGATGCAGTCCAATAGCATCTATTTGCAAACAAGATTTTTCCATCTGAGCAATCAACAAAGGGACAAAAGATCCATTCTTAATTGACAAGCTGACTTTGGAAAACTGCAAGAGAAGGAAAACCAACACGAATATTTCTTGTATTGAGTACAAGAACACATTTGATTCCCTGCCACATGATTGGATGATTAAGTGTGCAAAAATATCAAGTGTCAGTAGAAACATCAGAAGCATTGTGCAAAGATCAATAGCACAATGGAAAATCCAGTTGCTGGTTGATGGTGATAAACTGGAAGGGGTTAATATCAAGATGGGAATCGTTCAAGGAGACTCACTATCATCACTACTATTTGGTTTTGCACTGATTCCTCTGTCAATATATCAGACCATGGCTGAACAAGTCAGGCCATGGCTATCAAACTTCAAAAACATCTGCCAAGCTATCCCAATTCCTTTACACAGATGATCTGAAGCTGTATGGAAAAACACCATCTGAAATAGAAGAGCTAGTCAACACTATCTGTATACAAGATATTGCAATCATGTTTTGACTGGAGAAATGTGTCATTCTTACCATCAGCAGGGGGAAAATAATGAAAACTGAAGGAATCAAGAAGCTCTATGGGAATAACATCAATAGTTTGGATGAAGACAATAACTACAAATACAATCAGAATAGAGCTGGAAGGGACCTTTGAGGTCAAGTAGTCCAACCTTCTGCTCAAGTAAGAGACCCTATACAATTTGAGACAAGTGGCTGTCCAGTCTCTTCTTAAAAACCTCCAGTGATGAAGCATCCACAACTTCTGAAGGCAAGCTGTTCCACTGGTTAATTGCTAGTACACCACAAAGACTTACTAAATACTGAAGAGACTAAACTAGCCTACAGTAAGGACCAAATGAAGAATGTAAAAGAGACAAGATTAGGCAAAGTATTATATCACCAGTATACAAAAAAACTAGCAACCAAAGAACTGAACAAGAACTAGCCATGGTTAAGAGCAAGAAAATTGAAAGAGGCTAATTCTGTCTACAAAAGACCAAGCCTTATGAACAAATACATGCAAAACCAGAATTGAAAAAGACAGTAACAGACAGCAGATGCCACCTCTGCAAAGAAACTGAAGAAAAAGTGGACCACCTAGCTAGCTGCTGCAAGAAGATTGTATAGACTGATTACCAGGGCTTTTTTTCTCATAGAATGCTCAGAACGGAGTTCCGGCACCTTTTTTGGATGGAACCTTGTAGGGTAGGCAAGGCAGGTTGTAAGACATGTGTGAGTTCCGGCACCTTTTTCTTTTACAAAAAAAGCACTGCTGATTACAAACAACACGTGGCAAAGCAACAATGGTGCATTGAAATATATCAGCAAGAAATATCATTAGCTTGCAAGGAAGAACTGGTGGGATCACAAAATAAATAAAATAATAGAAAATGAAGACTCTAAAGTGCTCTGGGACTGTGGAATTCAAACAGACAAGCACCTACCACATAACACCCCAGGTTTAATAATTGTTCATAAGAAAAACAAAAAAAGTCAGGATAGTGAACATTGCAGTACCTGGTGATAGCAGACACTAACCCATCACTATTCTGCCTTGGAATATATTGCTTCACAGTTAATATATATACTTAATTTGGAAACTTTTTAGTTATAGTTAGAAACTATGTTAAAAAATATTGCACTATGAAAAAAACAGTCTAGTTATATAAAAACCATATGGGGATTGGTGTGGAGATGTTTGTACAGTCCTATTTAAAGAAAAAGGAAGCAATGCTTTATTACGATGTTATAAAACTAATTATTTTAAACAGAAAATGTTAATGTAAAATTTTCTATCTAGTCATGAATCCACATATTTTCTCATTTTGGTTTCTGAGGCAGAAGGTATACCAAAGGAATTAATCTCTATCCTTTGTTCAAAGTTTTGAATATATTCTTTTTATTTCAGTCCTGTGCAAAGACCCAGGTTGCAGAAAAGTTGATAATGAAGGCCCACTGTGAGGTTTTGGGCTGATTATCTAAAAGAATAAAGCTACCATATATGTGGAGAGCATTCAGCATTTAGAAATATTAATATAAATAATAGCTGCAGATGGATTTTTTTCCATTGCATGTTTCTTAAATGACCTCTAATAGAACAAAACTTGCATTTTAAAAATCTCATAACAATCTTTTGAAGTAGACAAAAATGCTCATTGCAAAACTTTAATTGGTTGGTCTCCTAGTTTAGAATGATGTCACTCTATGGACACTTTAAATGCTAATCTTTTCATTTTGAAAATTTGCAATCAAACTGGAAAAAAAGAAATGGCTATCAATTCAAGGTGTTTCAGCAGCAAGACCAATACCTGCTCATGTTTGGTCAAGCTCAAATTCCAAGGAGTAGAAAACACAATTATATTTTAAGCTCTCCTTTCTTTTCAAAACATTATTTTATGTTTATCTCTTTATGGATAAAAGCCAAGCTTAGATGCCCTTTTGATGTGTCTTTCACAAAAGGTGAAACAATTGGAAAGACAAGGTAACTAAATTTTATTCTTTGCTTCTGTATAGTAGAATTCCTGTTACCTTATCATTATTTTGGGCCTTTGAGTGCTGCTGCTATTGACTCCCCCCACCCCCATGGAATTGCTCCCAAGTCTGATTGCTCCACTATATTGATCATTTGTCTCAGAGTTATTATGCATCTTCGATTGGTTTAATAATGAGACTCAAGTAATTCTGTGAGAATGAAATTGTTTACTTAAGATTTGCTTTTGTGTTAGCTTTTGTGTCAAATGAAGGCCTATATGCCTGGAGTTAAGTCATCTCTATACATTTAATAAGAAATTGTAGGAGCAATTAATACTGTTTTGTAAGTTTTCATTGCTAATAAATTGGATTTTTTGTTCTCTTTTAAATAAAGGCATCTAAGAACAAATATTGTCAGTACTCTGCATCAGTTCAGTTTTGTACCCTATTATTGTTCACTTAACAGCTTAGGTGATAATTTAATGACTGCTGCAAAAAAGGTAATAAAATCAGCTTGGTCATGTGGGTGACCTGTGTTACAACCATCATGACTTATGAATGTGATGGACAAGTTTCATTATAATCGTATGTTAAAGATTACCTTTATACCTCAATAAATACTGAGAACTTTGTAATTCTTATAAAACTCCTTGATAAACTACTACTTCTCCAACTCTGAGTATTCAAATAAAGAGAAACAAATTAATTTTCCCTTTTCTTCTGAGTAATTGGGCAACACGAAATAGTGTAACAATCATAAAGGTTCCCCTAAAGACAAAAGCCCACAGGCAGATTCTTATCTATGGATCTTCTGATTGAAATCTCTTTTTGCTGAAGTCCCATTACTCACCTAGCTCTGCAATTTTCCCAAGTGAAAAATTGTCTCTGATACCTGATTTTTTTTTGCAATCAAAGCAAAGCCTCTTAATCAAAACTTTCTCAGCTTTCATTAAGTAGCTTTTATATCCTTAACCAAGGAAATGTCATCTGGCTCACTTGGGCAGCAGGAATGCTGCCAGGTTGTGCTGCAAAGCTACTCTGGAGATCTGACTTTCTTTGAACTCAAACTTGATATTTTGATTCCTAATAAAAAGTCCACACAAATGCTTTGGCATTCTAATTTCTTCAGACTGGCCTTAGCAAATTTCAAAATCTAGCTGGGATCAGAACTCCTCCCAAATCGTTAATTCCTCTCCTATATAGTACCTTCTAAATATCTTCATTGCTATGCCAAAGGACTTCAGAAAGATTTGACAGATAGATGCAACTTTTCTGGGCTTTATTGCTACCTATATACAAATCATTTTGGGATAAGCAGTAGTATGCAAAATGCAGAAAAAGAAGAAGAAATAATAAGCCAAAGAAAATAAGGCATTTTTTAAATATATATATACCGAAATCTAATTTACACCAACATTATTATCAGATGTCTCTATACATTTCTGCTCTTGCAAATTATTCTTGCCTCCATTGGATTCATACTCTGCTTTACTCATTGCCACTTACTCCTTGAATTTCTCACTTCGCTGTTTTGGAGATTTCTTCAGGCCTATACAACTATGATGTTCGCGGTCTTCCTATTCTTGACCCATTCACTCTTTGTTTTGTTTTGCAATTCTAACCTCATTCATGCTCTCTATAGGACTAAACCACTTTGACAAATTTATTTTACACTAGTTACATATTTGTATTTAATCCATATGCATTAAGCATGAATCTTTTCTTCTGCTACTGCATGCCCTTCTTAAGTATTCTATTTTTGCTGCAGCCATCTTATTTATGTTTCTTCTGAACATCTAAGTCTTATTTCCATATAACGAATTAGGCAGAAGCATGCTCTTATACACAGCCACTTTCTTTTCTCTTGTTTTGAGAAATATTCATTCCTTGCAAAAATTTGCATATTGCCTGCTTCCTTTCTAGAGCATGTGTAATTCTAAAATTTGACCATATATTTGATCAGTTTTAATAATTTTACCAAAGTGCACAAATTCATTTACTTGCTTGCTTTAGAATTTTTTTAAGTGATTTATGTACAACTTGCAATTGTTTGCTCCATATTTCCTATCAAACACAATCACCCTCATCTCTGATTTTCAGATTCATACAATTTAACATTCATTACAAATCATTCAGGTTTTCATCTGTCAGCATGGTATTGGTTTACAAAAGTACATATGCATTCAAATCCTTGATTAGTACATATTTAATGGCAATGAAAATATCATTGATATAAAAAGATAACTTCTGCTTTTTAGAAGCAACAATCAACAGTAAAGGAACAGACAGTCAAGAAATATACCACAGACTAGCACCTGGTAGAGCAGTCATGGAGGTCTTGGAAAAGATATTCAAATGCTGTGATATAGCTATATCTACACAAATTAGAATTGTGCAAATTATACCATTGCCTTTGACACTTTATGAAAGCAAAAGTTGGACTTTGAAGAAGCAGAATAGGAAGAGTATGAACATCTTTAAACATTAGTGCTAGCTTTCCTGAGACTACTATGGACAGATAGAAAACGAACTGATGGATGATCAAACAAATCAACTCAGAATTCTCATTTGAGGCACAAATGATCCGGTTCAAATTATCCTACTCTGGACATATTAAATGAAGACCTAGCTCTCTGGAAAAGTCTCCAAGAGTGGAAGGGTGAAAAAAAGAAGAGGATAACAAACAGCATGGTAGATGAACTCTGTTACAATGGGAATGCACACCATTGGAAGACCTGAAGGTAGGGGTTAGATCTGTAGGAGATGACCAGGCTGAGCCTGAGGTCAAACGCATTATTAGCTTGCAGTTGCTCGTTCCCACAAGAGAGCTAAGTCCAGCTCCCTTGAATTCCATTGACTCTTATCTAGTGCCAATTTGCCTTGACCATCAATGGATCAGATTCTTGTATGTAGGTAACATGTAATGAACTTGAATTGCTTTGAACTAAATTTCTGTTCCTAGTTACATGCACCTGACAAAATCATCAAGGAGAAAATCTGTCTGTGTGAAATAAAAAAAAACTTACTTTTTTAAAAAATTAAATTTATATACCGCCCTTTCCCGAAGGACTCAGGGCGGTTTACAGGGCATTTAAAACAACCAGTACAAAAGTTAGAAACAAATAAAAAAAATGAGTTAGGGAAAGTGATTGGTGCATTCTTTGATGTCACATAATGAATCTTTATCCTTTGTTTTCTAGCCATGGGATGTGTCTGGTGGAATTGTTTGTGCTTCTGTACTACTTTGAAAGATAGCTCTGGAAACAGCATAAATTTTTTCCCCTCACATTCCAAATGTATTGTGGTTCTGGCTGCTTGCATTAAGTTGTCCTAATCATCTCTTTGAAGAGATTCAGTGACAAAAGGATGAATAGATTGTAAAGACTTAAATCTAGATGGCCCATAATAGGCAGCTTCTACAGATTCTGTCTGGAACAGGTCAAAAACATTTGTAATAGTTTCTATTTAAGCTTCTTTATGCTGTAGATAAGAGAGTGAACATTTTTTCCTGCTTTCTTGACCTTGGATGTGGTCCAAGGCTTTTGGCAGGACACCAGCTCTTTAGTTACTCTTTAGTTATTTTAGCAGTTAGAGTTGCCATTAGTTTCCCATTTCCTTCAATCTTAGCCTGTTGTTCACTTAACTGCCTCTTGATCTTACTGTATATTCTCTCTATCTTTTCAGTCTTATCCCCAAGATCAGGAAAACATCTAGTTGGTGCATTTAATATAACAAAAAATTTCAAAATTGTTTACTCTGAAACCATATCAGATGAAACCATATCAGATGAAATTTATGGGATAATGATAGCTCTGCATATATATCTCCTATCCGAATTGGGGTCCCAGCTGAAGTTCCACCTGGCAAAGAGGGCTAGATCATTTCTCATTCCCTAGTTCTACTACAGTCTCATTGGGAGCCAGGGCTGGGTGAGATGGGAAGAAGGACTGAATGGTGAGTCTCTCTGTGATAGGACAAACAAGGTGAAGGGAAGAGCTGCTTCTTAAGTTTACAAGGCATTTTTATATCTTTCTAAATTACCAAAAGTTAATTAAATATTTCAGCTTACCAGATCCCTTCAAACAAAGTCCATAGTTTTTATTTCTCTAGCTGACTGGCTAGAGAAAATAAACTGAATCTTAGCATACAGTATTGTCTTCTTGCACAAATCTTCTCTTTTAATGTTAAACATTCCTTGCTTGATTTGAGTACATTCTTTGCAAGTATCTATTAAAAGCTTCATACGAAAAGTTGAGATAATGTGATATTGGTCGGACGTGATATAAATTGTAAAATGGAAACAATCTAAAAATGAATAGGCTGAGGAACACCAGTGCACATCATGGTGGCATTCAGGTGGAAAGTGCCAAAACACATATGTTGAGCCATATGTTATTGTTGCTTTTACTTAGAATCAGAATCTATTTTTTTCTTTTGAAATTTAGAATAAAAATTGATTAGCTTGAAAAAAAAACATCACCTTTGTAGATGAGTCTCCTGTGTGAAGAATAAAATCGAGCTGTAAATCTTTCATATGGAAACCTAACAGGCATCCTTCTCTATCATACATTAATATTGGGAGGGAATAAATAAGGCAGTCATTGTTAATGCAGAAATGCATGAGCAGAATATACTCTTCATTAGAGGCTTCTCAGCAAAAGACAAGGCTGGAAAGATGTGAGAGGTGTCATTGGAGTATTGGATCACAGAATCCCAAATATTGAGTGGGTGTTGTGATTCCGTGCCAACTAATGGACCCGGCAGTTGAGTCTGGGGAATCAGAGGAGGAGGAGGAGGAGGGGCCTGGAGAGCCATCAGAGTTGGAGGAAGGCTCTGATGAGCTCCAGGATTTACAATCTGATGAAGAGCCTGGCCCTTCCACTCGTGCTCAGGTTGAGACCCAGCTGTTCTGGGAAGCTGAGTCAGACTCTGAGGACTCACAGCTGGAAGACATCATAGACGCTCGCAAACGCTGACAGGCAACAAGAGCAGGACAGAGGGAGGCAATGGGGCGACTCCAAGGGTGAAGGAGAAAGCATTGAGAAGCCACGCCTTGGGGCTGCATAATAAAAAGGGAAGGTGTGGTCGGTGCTGGTTGCTGAAGGCAACCATTTGCAAAGGACTTAAGTTTCATGAGATCATGTTCTGATTGCCTTGCCTGTGAACAATTTTCCGGTTGAATTGTGTTTTGTTTGTCTTTGCTTTTGGGACATTTTGCAGGTCTGTAAATAATATTAAAAGGGGTTTGTTTTTCCTGCGTTTCCAGCCTAATTGTTGGAAGAGGGGTTTGTCCTCGTGAGTTAACAAGGACTCACGTAGTCTGGGACAGAACAGTGGGTCAATTCAGGGGACTTTTAATTGTGAGCACATAGGCATTTGAACCCAATATGATCCCCTCTCAATTTTTATATACTTTTTCTGCTCAATTCTTCTCCCAACTTCCCAGATTATCTGTGTTCCTCCTATGTTATGTTTAAATGGGTATGTCAGTCTTTTTGGAGATCTTGGGGCCAATATGCATATAAAATATATTACAATGAATTGCTACAATAAATCAGAAATGTTATTTTTGTCTGCATCTGCACTCTAATCTTTTGTCATGAAATTGTAGTTCCTTGGCTGCTTTCTTTCATAATGTTCAAATAAAAAAATAACACCTTTTTAAAAACTTGTGAATGTGTTTAATGTGGCATGTAATACAGGAAAAATTATTTAAAATCCAAATGACACTCCTTAGAATTTATAGCTGTTTAATTCAAATGATAGGATGCTATCTTCTGGGAACAGAGTTAAAGATATACAATCTAATCACAGATTGCCTTCTTTGTTACAAAGAGCTCATTCTAGCTATACTTGATTGCAGATGGAAAAGAGCTTATTGGGGTTTCAAGAGTAGACAAGACACTTCAGCACTGTAGAAGTATGGACAAAACCTTTGTCCGTCTGCCCATCTAGAACCCCAGTGGGATTCTCTCTAGAACATCTGAGAAATCATGGCTCAGAGACAAAACCAGTTATACAGTATTTTTTGAAATCCCACCATTAAATCTTGCCATTTTATGACTTCAGTGTAGTATGATGTATTTACATTGTTGATTCATTCCTACAGCTGGGACCAGCAATGTAAATGTTTGTTTATTATTTATAATACCTTTACTTTCATCCCCTTCATTTTATTCTGACCTAACAGCTGGGGCAGATTCTATAGAGTCATTCACTGAATTACAGCATTAATTCTGTAATCCATGAAGGTACAGAATGTAATGTTTTGGTCTAATATCTTAATTACAATATCACACTAAGGTTTGTTTTGTAATTTTAACAATGATAATAACAATAATAGAGTTGGAAGGGACCTTTGATGTCTTCTAGTCCAAACCCTATACCATTTCAGACAAATGGTTGTCCACTCCCCTAAAAATTTTGTCTGATTATATAGGGTGTGTGTGTTTGTCAGCAATATCTGTAAAGTGTAGAAGTGTTGCCAAGCCCCACCTCTTTTTCTCTGCAACATAACTTTGCAAGTGCCCCAAAGGGCAGAAACTTGCAATGCAACATTATAAAATTGCTTTTGTCATTTTGATGAAAGAAATGAGATCCTGTAAATTCTGCTCTTTCCTGTGTATCTGTATAGAGAGTGGCTTAAAATATTTAATTACAGAAACCTTATTAAGAACACTTGACACAATTGTAAAATTAAATAAATGTATATGAAACTGAACATAAGAACATACGTCTTCTTTCTAATATTACTGCTTTCAAATTTATAATGCCTTGGCTAGACCCGATTAACTTTGTGAACAAACAGGAAATACGGTGGACATGGGTGATGTAGGTTGAAGCAAGGGCAGATGAGAATAGTTTATTTTTATTATGAAGAAATGAAATACTTCAGTCTGGAGGTAGATTCTAAACATTTGTATCTGAGAAATAAATTAGTTGGTTTTCATTCATATAGAAACTCCTAATAAAAATTGGCAGAACCCATTTTTAAAGGCTAAATGAAAAGTTAGTTAATATTCAAAGCAACTAAATCTGGGCTGCAAATATCTGGATGACTTCTAGATCAGGGCTTTTCAACCAGTGGTACGGGTACCACCTGTGGTACATTGGCACCTGGCAGGTGGTACGCGACCATCCTAGAAAAGTAGTGGGGAAGGGGAATGAGCTGAACCGGTGGCAGCACTGCACAAGCCTGAGCGAGAGATGGCTGGAGCTGCAGGGCTGTCAGGGCTCAGTGGAAGTGCCAGGATCAGCATTTCTTCAGGGCTGTCAGGGCTCAGTGGAAGCACTAGGATCAATGCCAGGCTCCAGCTGGAGCTCGGCGCTGATTCCGGCGCTTCTGCAGAGCCCAGAAGAAGTGCTGATCAGCTGGAACATTGCAGCATCTCCAGGGTCTTGTGATTTACATTCAGATGCTTGGCAACTGATTCATATTTATGATGGTCACAGTGTCCCAGGGTCATGTGAAGTGACCAAAACCTGCTGCAACCATACAGCAGACAGGGGGAATCAAGCCCCCCACCCCACCCCCGCTGCCAATCCTCAACAGAAATGTTCACAATAATGAAAACCTCGGACAGGAGGAAGAGTGCCGCTGGGCAGACAGGCAGGTGTCTTACTCGGCTGTGGCTTGGGGGACACTTTTTTCAGTGCTGTTGTAACTTTGAACAGTCAGTAAGCAAACTGTTGTAAGTTGAGGACTACCTGTACTTCATCACTTTTTTCCTTTTTTTTGGTCATCAAGTTTTTGACACCTTGCTAGGTGACTGTTGGTACTTGGATGTTACCATATCCTAAAAGTGGTACAATGGGTGAAAAGGTTGAAAAGCCCTGCTCTAGATGATAGAAGGAACTATGGAAAACTCTAATTCTTACCTTCCATATAATGGTGTGTGTGTGTGTGTGTGTGTGTGTGTATATATATATATATATATTGCTGAATAGATTGGTAGCATTGTAGTATGGGTTTTGTTTTGCATTTTTATTGTTTTCTGCATTGTTTGTTTTATTGTTGAAAGATTATTAAGACTGTTTTTACTGATAAACTGTAAACTGCACTTGGCTTCTCTGGAGAAAGAGCTCTATATAAATAAAATAAAAATAATATTAATGTTGCTATTATTATTATTATTATTATTATTATTATTATTATTATTATTATTATTATTATTATTATTATTATTATTATTATTGCTGTTGTATCCATTTTGCCATTATCCCAATTTATATCTATTATAATTGGATAGAAAAAATGCCTCGTTTCCTCAGCAGATCATGAACGTTAGATATTTTAAAGTCAGTCTCTCAAACTCTTCTAAGTTCCTGAGTGGTTGTGAAAACAGAAGAGACAGGAAGCTTATTCAGACTGCCTTGAGCTTAGTGGTTGAAGGAAAGAGTAGCCATGTTAAAAATGAAAGCCACCCAACTTGAAATGACTACTAAGCAAAATTCAGAAGGGCATGTGCTTGGAAAATAAAATGGTGAAGTGTGCACCTGTTATATGAGCCATGTAGTAATGTTTTTGCAGTAACTTTTAGAAGATCAGTGGGAGCAATTTTATGTAAGCCATACATATATCATAGAAAAATGATTCCAGTTATACCTTTCTGTTTTTTAAAGCTAAAAACAGGGGATAACATGTTAGAACTATTCTATTCTATTCTATTCTATTCTATTCTATTCTATTCTATTCTATTCTATTCTATTCTATTCTATTCTATTCTATTCTATTCTATTCTATTCTATTCTATTCTATTCTATTCTATTCTATTCTATTCTATTCTAAACTCAAGCAAGTGACACTGGGCAGCAACCAATCCTATAAAACGAAAAAAAAAAAAAAACAATTACAATCCAATAGAAATTAGATATATAGGACAGCTGAGAAAAAATGTCATAATAGATATAGTCAGGAAACGAGGCCCTTCACAACCACAAGGCCCCAGACCTGGGAACAAAGCCAGGTCTTCAAAAGGCTAACAAGGTCAGGGTCACCCTCAATTCTGAGGAGAAAATGTTCCAGAGGACAGGGGCTGTTGTGTACTGGGTTCTTTTCTTGAAGCAAGAGACGAGGCGAGAGAGTTTAGGAAGGAACGTGCTTTATTGGAATGCAGGAACTGAACTGTAAAGCAGGGCTGCAACACAGCTATTTATACTCTGGCCACTAGGCGGTGGCCAATAGGTTTAAAGCAACCTATTGCTGCCCTAGAGCCAACCAGTGGTGGTCCTGGAGACTTAGGAGCTGGCAACCGTTACCCAGCTCCCTGCTTAAGCAATCTCACAACATCCAATCCCACGTGGTACAACTCAAGTTAAACTAGGCCCAATACATTACAGGGGCTATAACAGAGAAGGTGCAATATACTGCTTTCTATGCTGTTGTAGATATTTCTGATTACATAGCTTTTGCCATTCTCTAAAATAAAATAAAATTAAGAGATTGGCACAAAGGCTCTAAAATGCCAGCTTAAATTGTTTCTGCTTCTAACATGAGAGAGATATCTAGGATTTATGCAGAATATAATTTCTGCCTCACCTTTCTGCATATGCTGGGAAACAAATGTTTGGCATATTGTTGGCAGTTAATCTGCATTAAACAGCAGCATTACTATAACTCAGTGTTTGAATTCTTTTTATTTTATTTTATTTAAAAAATATACCTATTTGGTGTGGTATTGATTAAAACAACTGAAGAGTCACAAGACCATTGTGTTCCCAAAGCATTCAGTTGCAAATGTCTCTCTCCCCCTTACCCCTCCCATTCAAAACTATAAAGGCAGGTTAGGAAAATGTGTTTAACCTTGAACATAAGACCTGCACACTGCTAGATAAAATGCTTGCCAGACTAGGGCATATTTCATCTGGCCAATCAACTTTCTGCAGCTGCTGTGTGTTGTTGACACAAGAGATTTGCATGGCAGGATATATGTGACATGTAACTAAGAGAAGTCCTAAGAAGCTCAGAATAAGGTATAAAAGATGATACTCTAGTTCTTTTGTATTGGTTTATATTCCACCAGGCATGCTACCCAATGCCTTTAGAAGATGTTAATGCTCCAGTTTCATGCCACTTTCCATTCTCCAATGACTAGCATTTTATTTTATTTATTTATTTTTTATTTTAATTCTATTTATATCCCGCCCTTCTCCGAAGACTCAGGGCGGCTTACAAGCTTAGCAGTAGCCTTCATTCTATGTATATGCCTGCTTATTAGGGCTTTCACACACACCCCAAGCGGCATTATTACAAAGTCAGCTTAATTGCCCCCAACAATCTGGGTCCTCATTTTACCTACCTCGGAAGGATAGAAGGCTGAGTCAACCTTGAGCCTGGTGGGTGAGCTGAACCGGTGGCAGCACTGCACAAGCCTGAGCGAGAGATGGCTGAAGCTGCAGGGCTGTCAGGGCTCAGCGGAAGTGCCAGGATCAGCATTTCTTCAGGGCTGTCAGGGCTCAGTGGAAGCACTAGGATCAATGCCAGGCTCCAGCTGGAGCTCGGCGCTGATTCCGGCGCTTCTGCAGAGCCCAGAAGAAGTGCTGATCAGCTGGAACATTGCAGCATCTCCAGGGTCTTGTGATTTACATTCAGATGCTTGGCAACTGATTCATATTTATGATGGTCACAGTGTCCCAGGGTCATGTGAAGTGACCAAAACCTGCTGCAACCATACAGCAGACAGGGGGAATCAAGCCCCCCACCCCACCCCCGCTGCCAATCCTCAACAGAAATGTTCACAATAATGAAAACCTCGGACAGGAGGAAGAGTGCCGCTGGGCAGACAGGCAGGTGTCTTACTCGGCTGTGGCTTGGGGGACACTTTTTTCAGTGCTGTTGTAACTTTGAACAGTCAGTAAGCAAACTGTTGTAAGTTGAGGACTACCTGTACTTCATCACTTTTTTCCTTTTTTTTTTGGTCATCAAGTTTTTGACACCTTGCTAGGTGACTGTTGGTACTTGGATGTTACCATATCCTACCTGCACACTGCTAGATAAAATGCTTGCCAGACTAGGGCATATTTCATCTGGCCAATCAACTTTCTGCAGCTGCTGTGTGTTGTTGACACAAGAGATTTGCATGGCAGGATATATGTGACATGTAACTAAGAGAAGTCCTAAGAAGCTCAGAATAAGGTATAAAAGATGATACTCTAGTTCTTTTGTATTGGTTTATATTCCACCAGGCATGCTACCCAATGCCTTTAGAAGATGTTAATGCTCCAGTTTCATGCCACTTTCCATTCTCCAATGACTAGCATTTTATTTTATTTATTTATTTTTTATTTTAATTCTATTTATATCCCGCCCTTCTCCGAAGACTCAGGGCGGCTTACAAGCTTAGCAGTAGCCTTCATTCTATGTATATGCCTGCTTATTAGGGCTTTCACACACCCCCCCAAGCGGCATTATTACAAAGTCAGCTTAATTGCCCCCAACAATCTGGGTCCTCATTTTACCTACCTCGGAAGGATGGAAGGCTGAGTCAACCTTGAGCCTGGTGGGATGCGAACCTGCACTAATTGCAGGCAGCTGGTGTTACTTAAGGAGGCATTAGCCCACTGCTCCACCAAGGCTCCTAATTTTGCTTTCATGTGGGGGAAAGATTAAAAAAAATCTCCCTTATTTTCTTTTGAATCCCTCTGAGCTCTTTTTGCAGCTCAGTTTAACTGTTATGTCATCTGATCCTTACCTAAATTTTATTAGGTCTACTTCCTACTATTCTGTTAAGTTCCACTTCTTTCAGATATCAGCCCTTTTAAAAAGACAAAGAAACAATACTTGCAAAATCCTTCACACTAAACACCTACAAACATAATTTTAAAGGCTCAAATGAATTGTAAGAGATACATCATTAACTGTTAAGCTTAGATTGTTATTTTACATATGTTTAGGAATATTTGTTTTTGCCTTAATTCAAAGCAATTAAACCATATGTTTCCTATTTCATATTAGCTCTCTTTAATTTAAATCATATTATGGTTTTAATATTTAGGAATAGGTACTGGCATTATGTGCCAGTAGCTTATGTGATTCATTACAGACCATTATAGTGTTTCAATCCAAATTTAATCAAAGCAGATTTTTTTTTTAAAAAAAATCTTTGTAAAGAACAAATGCAAATCTTACGTATGTAATCTCCTAAATCAGAAACAGCTCTCCACAGGATACATGGAATATAGTTTTCTTCTTTCTTCTAATGCACTGTGACTTATACTTTTGATACAAGAATCTAAGTAAAGACCAGCTGGATGATTAAACCAGAGCCTTATCTAGGTCAACATGCTGCCTTCCCATTAGGTCTACCAGATGTCTCTTGGCAAACTCCTGAGTAGAACATGAACCCATAGCTTTCCTGATTATTGCTCCCCAGCTAATGGTGTTCAGAAGAATGCTGAGTCTACTCATGGTGATACTCTTATATTCTAGCTTTTTGTTGCTTTTAAAGCCAATGAATTTGCTAATTCCCTTTTCTCTAGCAATCAACTGTCATTTGCTTCATGATGGGAAGGGATCTATTACTGTATTCAGTTCTGCAGTGAATCTCTAACTCAGTGGCTGGCTGGACAATTCTGGAAATTGAAGTCTACATATCTTAAAGTTGCCAAACACTGCAACTGTTGAGGAACACTGCCCAAACACTGTTAAGGAACAATGTAATTGTAATGTTGCCTTTGAAATGGAGTGGGCTACTGCTTGTGACTATTTTCCAAGATCAATATAGAATACGTAGTTTTTCATTCAGAATAAACAAAAGCTTTTCCACGTTTGCCTGTATGATCAAGGCTTTGGAGCTTTCTGAGTCTTTGAGTTCAGGCCTGTTGAAAGAATGGAACAAAACCCATGAGAATAGATAGGCATTGTCTAAAATGACTTAACCTTGAAGCCATTGTGTAAAGACTGTCTAGAATGTGTATTAGGGAAGTATGCCATGAGGGTGTCCATTTTTGTAACCTGCCATTGATATATAGATATCTTTTGATGGGAGGACAAAATTGAGCACTGCATGATAGATAAATGAGATTTTCTCTACACACCTGCAGTTCTTGGAAGAATTTTTCTGATGTGACTTTGCAAAAGTAGATGCCTGTTTGGAATGAATATGCAGAGAATACTTTTGTATGGTCCTGGTTGGCTTTTGGAAAGTTGGATATAAAGAGAGAATGTTAAAAATTCAGAGGAAGCGCTGCTGGCAAGCAGGTGTTGTTGAAGCAATTAAAAAATAATGAGTAGGAAAGAAGAAAATGGGATGGGCAGTGAGGGAGAAGGAAAAATGATACTAATCACTTTTTTTAAAGTTAAGGCAGTTCATTGTATTTGGAACTTCAGGATGTGGGACCAGAAAATCTGCGTGCTAGGAAAAGTGTAGAGAGTGAAGTGGAGAAAAAGATTAACGATGCAATGAGACAAATGTAATTTGCCTGTCTTGGAAACTGAACCGCCCACAAAAGAACTAAAACAATAACGGAATAATGAGCCACACAGGCATACAAGAGCATCAAAATAGCATCCAAGATGAACAGACTATTTGACAACCACACTGAGTAAGAAAGTAGACAGAAACTTCTGTACCAAGGGGAATAATCCTAAAAGGTTTCTTATTTGATGTTAGATTGCTCATCGGGTCAGTTTAATTGTAATGCTGGGTAAATATTGTATGTTGTTTAATTAGTAGATTTCAATTAAAGTATTACTTTTTTCCCCTTTTGGTAATGAGAGGTGCACTTGAAATAAAAATTTATATAAAGATGCATCTATTTTGGGGATATAAATTATTTTGAGTGTAAATATACTTTCATAATACTATTTCAAGCCTACGCTGCAATCTGCCACTTCCTACCCCTTCCCCCGGCTTCTAGCAGCAAAGGCTTTATCTTTTCAGTTTTTTGGAATTTTTTTTTAGCAAAAGTGTTCCTCATGTGAAATGAAATAAACTAGATTTCCTGTCTTTTTATGTGGAGATCTACAATGCTTAAACTGTGTAACTGTCTCTCACCAGATGTAGCAATGCCCATTATCTTATTAATTGTTTTAAAGAGGAATATGTTGAACTCATGGAGGATAAGGTTATACCTGATATTCCAAAAATGTTCCCCTCTAATCTAGTGAGAGATGCTGTTGTACTCTTGTCCTACTCTGTACTTTCCAAATGTCATTCACTTGGCCACATCGAGAGACACAGTTGTGGATCAGGAAGGCCTTTGTTGCAATTTTAATTAAATCTGACCATCATAGAAATACACGTTCTTATCTCCAAGAATACTGAAATTACTGGGACCAACTATGTTCTTATTTTACATGTAAAGGTTGTTTATAACCTTGTTTGTATTATGGCATATATTGTTTTTCCAAGCCATTTTCACTTTTGTAAAGTGTTTTTGTTTGATCTATACATCCATTTTAGTAGGACTTTTTTAAAATCAGAAATTGCATTGCAAATGCAGAAAGGAATACAGATTAATAAATAATTGTGAACTGATCCACATATAGATGTGAAGAGCATAAAATGGGAAGGATGCAAACAAACACGTCTTCTCATTATTCCAAAGCAATCTTTATCTATCAGTGTTATAGTATAGACTATCTCCAGTCCTAAAAATACAGTGTTCTTTATAGTGCAGTAACATTTCTGGCCATAAAGCCCGATGTAGGATGTTGCATACTGAAAATGCATCTCTTAAAAAAAAGTAATAACAAGCAGAGTAGAGGAGGGGGAAGGGAGTAGAATTTTTATTGGTTTTATTTTAAAAAAAAATGTGTTGGCAATGTGGTGACCTATGAAACACCATAAGCAGCAGAAAACATTCATCCAGTGACAGCCTGAGGTAGCATGAGTGGCTCTTTGTGGGTCTGTTTTCATTATTACAGCATTTTTAGGGCTGTGTGCTGCAATTTTCACTTGCAGTGAGGTATTAAATTGAAATTACCCCAGATGTAATTGTCACACAGAATAATTCAGGACATGCTGAATTTAATGATTTCCAACCTGTGGGTTTTATTATTCAAGAGAGAAACACACGTGTCAATAGCTTCATCTGCAGTCTGCCTCTTCAAATAACAGGTTGTTTAATGAAGGGGGCTGCTGGAAAGAAACACAGAGAGCATTTTTGCCTCATCTTTTTTTTAAACAGTCAACTTATTGATCAAATGAATTCAATGATATCTAGCACCAAATGCTTTTTAGACGTGATTTTCTTATTTTATTTTCATTATAAGCCTTAGATTATAAATGATGACCTATTAAACAACTCTTACATTCTCATTAATTCTCTGGGTAGTCTATGGTACTCTTAACCATGTTAATTGAAATCAAGTTAGGGAATCAATGTCAGTGCCTGTTATGCTTCCCTCAGTTATTGCTGCAAAAGAAAGCCATGAAGGTCGTGATTCAAGGATGCAAATCTCTGATAAATTAGGAAAGCCATTAAGAAAGAATTCTAGTATATTGCCTAAGATAAAATAGAAACAAACGAGATCTAGTGAGTTAAAGGTTTAATTCATACATTTTTTCCTCTCTAGCCCCGGCAAGTGTAGGGTGGGCTTAAGGCCATCCACTTTGGGTAGGAGGAAGTGTTGTCACCTGACTGTTCTAAATGCAACCAACCCATCCATTTTTATTTTTTTTTATTTTTTTTATTTTAATTCCATTTATATCCCGCCCTTCTCTGAAGACTCAGGGCGGCTTACAAGCTTAGCAGTAGCAGTAGCCTTCATTCTATGTATATGCCTGCTTATTAGGGCTTTCACACACACCCCAAGCGGCATTATTACAAAGTCAGCTTAATTGCCCCCAACAATCTGGGTCCTCATTTTACCTACCTTGGAAGGATGGAAGGCTGAGTCAACCTTGAGCCTGGTGGGATGCGAACCTGCACTAATTTTAGGTTGCTTGCATTTGACTTTGCCAGAACTAACTTTCTTACTGTTGCTTTTATGATCCATGGTTCATGCAGTTATTTTCTCCTATATTATACATGAAACTCATAGCTATATATATCTAGAGATATAGAGATATATCTCGTGGCCTATCTCTGTATCTGGAGATATAGATAGAAATAGATAGAGAGATGGAGAAGTATATATATATATATATATATATATATATATATGTCCAGAATAGCCCCATAGTAAGATGGGGACCAAATAAAATAATTATAATTATAATTATAATGAAAGCACAATAATATGATGGTTAGTATCTGTCACTAGTAGAAATAACTAGGTTCAAATTTTGTTTAAAATAGATGAGGGTCTCAATCTCTTGTTAATAGTTTGATCTTAATGGAACTATAGTTTGATCTTACTAGAACTATAGTAGTGGGAAAGAGTCTTCCACTATGACTTCCATTACAATTCATAGTTTAACATTTTGGGTGCAAGACAGGCCATGAGATAACACTGGAAAAATATATTGCCACTACTAATTTGAGATATATTGGTTACCTCAGTAGAGAGTATAAAGTCAGAGCAAGAAAATATATTAAATCTTTTAATGTATCAAATTTGACTTCAGCTGGCCTCTGATTTTTCTAATTTAAATTTTAAATGGCCTGGGATCACCTATAGCTATTTATGCTCCTACCAAAATCATTCTTTTTCAAGACCCTCTGAGTCTATAACTCTGCCTCCATCTCTATATTTCTGTCAATTTGTCCTCCAATGCTGCATAGTAAAAAGATGAAAAGGCACAAAGAATAGCTGTGATATGATTACATATAAATAGCAAGGAGAGAACAATTTGCCAGAAGTTTGTGGTTTATAGGAAGTGAAAAATAATAACATTTTCTTTTTCCTTTTTTCCTTTCTGTTTTGAACTCTGCTTTCTCCCATTCTCATTCTCCTTTGCATTCTGCATTTCCTCATCACTTTTCCTCAATAATTATCTAATATTGTTCTCTGCAGTGAATTTTTAAAAATTATCCAATTTTTCCCCCAAGAGACAATGTATTCACTGATTTTTATCAGCATTTAAGTTTTGGTTCTTAATCATAGAAAATAATATGTTAGTCCCAATTATTTATTTTGGGCAGTTTGTCTCTTTAAAAGCACCAGTAGAGATGGAGAGGTTTTTTATTTGAATTTGTTTATAACATTTGAGGAAATGGTAATTTTCTTTTTGCTTATTTTTGGTGTTGCATCCATGGTGTTTACGATCATTGCCTCTCCTGTGAATTCAGATTCTGTTCATAGAGGTGTCAGTCTTTTAATCAGAAACAGAGAGTTCTTGGTACAAAATTGGATCAGAAAGAATCTTTACAATTTGAATAGGAACCCTCAGCCAAACATGCATGGATTCCTCTTTCAGTTTTTTGTCTTTCATTGCACAAAAGAATTTAACAATACAGTCATTTTTTTGCAATTAAAATAGCACAACTTTTTTATACCTCTTTCACTGTTGTCAAACCTCACACCACCTCAAACTGATGGAAATTGCAGACTGCAGATATTCACTTCGATGTGTATTATTTATTTTAATATTCTCATATCTTGTAGTGGTGTATATATTGTCAGCGACACCATCTAAAATCCAGATAAAACATACAGATCCCAGATGTCACACATACCCTATATATGATAAAATAATTCACTCAAATTCCTAGAAAGAGAAGATTGTTATCACCTAATGCTTGATTGGCTACACAGAATATTCTGTAGTTTTGGAGCCTTCCTGTGTGACTGCTTCATTACATCTCAAAAGGAGGTTTGAATATGATCTGCTGAGAAGATACATTCCCACAGCATGTGTACAATCACTCATATAAAATGATATATTTGTCAAAAATGGTCTAAATATGTTTTCCAGAGATGTTCTTGCATAGATGAACCATCCTGGGTCTGCTTACAGCATGAATGAAATCTATGTAGAAACTCAGTTTTCATTGACTTGAATTCCTGAAAGAGAAGTGAAATAATGCACGTCAACATTTAGTGAGTTGACTTCAAAAATGATTATTTATTTAGTTACTTAATTCATAACTTGCACCCTTTGATAATCAGGCACTCATTTAACTGATTTAATCTTTAACTCATTTAAAAACAACATCAGAGGAATTAACATTTTAGAACTTAAAATAGTCTACATCACTGATATTCTGAAATGATAGAATGATAGAAATCTTTGTTGCTTTTCTGAAAGCAAATGAGAGGAAAACAACAACCTCCACAAAGTTCCTTAAGAGAGAATTGTAACCATGCTACCAAAACAACCAGTGTTAAGTATTTTTGCTTCTCCAGGATTGGAGATCTTGAAATGGTTTGGAACGGTGCCATGCAATCGTACTTGACAACAACCATACTTAATATTTTCCTATCAAAAAATTGTGATATGCTTCAAGTGGTGATGTCTAGCATCATTTGTATTTCTACAAATGCTTTTGTACCCTGTAAACCTTCCCAGAAGATAGACAGCATGGGGAGCAGCACAGCAGTACTTAATTTGTAAAGAGGTTCATGTATGCTGAAATAGGACCAATAGAAGGAATATTCTATGGTAGGATGGGTTAGACCAGCCAGAAGAAAGCTTTCTAGTAATTTGGTTATTCTAATTCTAATTGGTTATTTCAATATTTCAGAGAAATAAATTGGTTATTTCTTTATTGTAGCAATTGTTTAATTGCCCCCCTCCCATTAGTTGTTTTGCAACAGCATCTACAATATGTTCTAAAATTTACTGCCTTACAGCTCATCTTAAGCAATGGGACATCTAACAGAGCTTTATATTATATGACAGAAAGTAGTTTTTAAAAGCCTGTTTTAGGATTTTGTTGATCAAACCAGCATTATGTACTACATTTGGAAACAAATTGACAGCCAGTGGCATTAATCCAAGAGAGGTGAAATGTAAACTACTAAACACAATATTTGCAGGTCTAGACATAGACTCTAAACATGTTCAGCTGCAGTGCCATGTGAAGCATATTTCAATAATACAAGCAAGAAAATATTAAAGGCCCAGCCAGAAGGGACATTACAGTATGGTATATTGGATGCTAAGTGAAAAATAAGAACTTCTACAAAAGTTTCCTGTATCCTCACCCCCACTGACGTGTTTCACCTTCACTTCCCAGATTAGGAAAGGTTGATCTATGATGATTGAAACCAGAGGCATTAAGTTGCCTGTCCTGGTCAAATCCTGACTATTCCATCTGGGCTTTAGGTGCCATGGAGCTAGGGTGCTTAAGTCCCATAGAATGATTCTTTTGCAATATGAAAGTCAGTAAATACAAATTCTTGGTAAGATTCTTGGTTGTGTTTCTTTTTTCTATGAATATTGCAATGCCCTGGGAAGATTTATCAAATATATTAGCTAAATTTTAAAGCTCTTCTAATCATATTTTGTTACCCCTGTGTGTACCCCTATGTCTACTATTATGCAGCTAGGCTTTGCATTATTGTGTGTGTAATACCAGTCAAAGCTGAAAATAAAATTGAAAATCACCTTTGAGATTTCTGCTTTTATTCCTCTAGTTTTTCAAATTTTTAAACCATACATATAACCTAAATCAACTATGACAGTAAGTTCTGTGCAATTCCTTCTGCTCTGCTGGAATCAATATTGAGAAAACAGGCTGGCTCAATTAGAAAAAATATTAGAATCGGATGCTTCAAAAGCCTTCCAATTTCAGAGAGGACATCTGGAATTACACGCACAGGCCCACAAATTATGGTCATAAACAATGTATGATGCAAAATAAGTGAGTGTAGCCAATACATTTAATATTTAAAATTCAACACTATCATTAAAAACTGAACCTTCTAATCTATAGCCAGATTGGGTCTATGTAGTCCCCAGGTACATTTCATATAATACCACTGAGTGAGTCAGGCTAACTAGGAGATATATAACAAGTTGAAATGGTGAGATGCCATCTAGCCCTGTTTGGTAGATCATTGACTGTGCTGCTGCCAGTTCCTACCTAGGAGACCCACTGAATTAAAAGGAGTCGAATAGAATAGAATAGAATAGAATAGAATAGAATAGAATAGAATAGAATAGAATAGAATAGAATAGAATAGAATAGAATAGAATAGAATAGAATAGAATAGAGCTGGTAGGGACCTTGGAGGTCTTCTAGTCCTCTATACCTCTCAGCGGCTTTCGATACCATCGACCATGGTATCCTGCTGCGGCGTCTCAGGGGATTGGGAGTGGGAGGCACAGTTTTTCAGTGGTTCTCCTCCTATCTCCTGGGACGTTCATCCTCTTCAGCACCAGTGGTCGGGGCATAGACTTGGACTACTGTGATGTTGAATAGTTTGCCTTGGATTTGAACTGAGATCACAAAACATAATGCATATATACTCAGTATTTAAGAACTAATCTTAACTCTTGCTGTTGACCTTGCCCTCTGCAGAAATCCCTTGAAAATAGTTGCACTAGGCTTTGTCTCCCAGTTGGGGAAGAAAAATATTAAACAAGTCACTGCTAAACAGACAGACTATGTAACATTGGGTATTGACCAGTGCTGTGAACTTCCCTTTATAGGGTGGTAAGAGACTGAACCCAATGCTGCTTACTTCCATGATTTCCAAGGATAACAGTTCTGGGGATTTTATACAGTAGAGATTTCCACATTCTTTAACTATGGTGACTACTCAAATATTCAAGTTGGTTGGAAAAAATTGGCCTCAGGTTTAATAGTGTATAAACTGCACGTTATCTACAGTGGTTTAAAGCAGGGGTGTCAAACTCAATTTCATTGAGGGCCGCATCAGCATTGCAGTTGCCCTCAGGGGGCCGGATGGGTATGGCCAGGGTAGGCATGGCTAGAGTGCATATGGCCTACTGGGTGGGCGTGGCCAGCTCTACATCGTTCACATCAAGGGTGCCTATGGGGGCCTGGGCAGGAGTGGGACAGATCTGAGGGTCTCTGGCAGAAGGAGGGTCTCTTGGCCAGGGCCAAGGCAGTGGGGGCCGTTCCCTCACTGTTTCCAGGATGGCTTCGCGGGCCACATGAAACCACTTTGCAGGCTGGATCCGGCCCCCGGGCCTTGTGTTTGACATGTGTGGTTTAAAGGCTTCTTCCAGGCTTCTCTGCAATCTTCCATAGTGCTGTTTCTGACTAGACCACATTTAATAAGTTGTCTGATATTTCTTGGGGATAAAACTACCAGTGATTCATTTTCTTTCCTTTTTTTCTTTCTCTAGTCATGTTACATGAACCCTATACCTTTGTCTCTCAGACAGGAGAAAGGGAAGGCAGACACAGCCAGTTCTAACTATTCATGGCATCTGATTTGGGGAACACTGGTGCAAAAGAAAAGCACTGAAAAGCTGTCAAAAAAAGAATAAATGGTCTTTTATAAATGGAACCAAATAGTATTTAAAGCTGTAGAGTGGAATCATTTTGAAATTTAAAAACTCAAGAATTTCTTTTTATCTTTTGAAGGGGACATTCCAGAGCTAAGCACTTCATTATGAGAAGAAGGCAGGAAAATCCAGCATGTACATTTAGAAACCATGATGAGCTTGCTTTCCTATTCTTCATCCTGCTAACTCAGGGAATAAATAAATAAATTTCAAAATAAGGGTTTTTTTCCAGAGCGTTATTGAACAGAAACACTCAACACCTATTGAACAGAATATAAACAACAGAAAATTGTGAAACAGTTGTCTTCATAAATGTAAATGTGGCAGCTATCTGTTAATTTCTTACATATTCATACATTGCATACATACAATTCTATGCAATTCTGGCTTTTGAAAAATTACTTTTTTCTATTTTACTTATAATCATAAAAGATTAGAAGAGACTAGCATTGTCCTGTGCAGTAATCCACTATACAACATTCCTGACAGATGGCTATCCATCTGTCAAGTAAAAAGAGTCTATTGCCTCTCAAAGATATCCAAACAGATCTGATTGTTAAAAAGTTATCCAGTTGTCCAATCAAAATCTGTATGTTTGTAAATCAAGCCCATAGTTTCTTATTGTGTAGATTAGAAGTACTCTGATAATTCTGCTCTGTCTCCCACATGCCAGTTGAAGGAAATGATGACTGCCTTCCAAAGTCTAATCTGCCTCTGCAGCAAAGCATAATAGGAAATGTGTCTCCACCAGAGGTTGGAGATAGGAGAGGCAGGGTGAGAATGACTCCTTTGGTGCCATGGATCTTCTGACGCCAGGTCTGATCTCATTGTGATAACAATCTAGAACCAAAGAACTAACAGCAAAGAAGCCATTCTCCCCTGCTTCTCTTTTCCTGCTGCTTCTGCTGCAGACACAACCAAGAGGCAAAGTAGAGCCTGAAAGTAGAGAGAGAGAAAGAGGGTAACTGGGTCTTTCAGGGCCAGTATTCACTGCACCAAAAGACATGTTTTTCCCTGTAAAGTTAACTTGGCTTCCTTTCCCACTAGGATGCGGTGTCAAATGGAAAGGACATTGATTGGGAAAGTGGTCCATGAATGACAGCAGAAGAGACTAAAGGCAGCTTCATTTTAATGGCCTCTAATGGCTCCATGGCTCCATGACTTTTTAGGGATGTCTGCAGAACTATCAGTCCTATGAGGAAGTGCTGCCCGCATGCCAGCAGCTTGACAGGAGAATCTGGTTGCTTTGCTAAACTTACCTTGATGCCTGCTCAACATAGCTTGTCTTGGCAAACTGGAAAAAAAACCCACCATATTTGCAGTGGTTCAAAAAATTACAGGGAGAGGCTTTCTTCCCAGTGAGCTGGGAGTAATTTAAGGACAATATCAAGCATTCATGTCCATGACAAACAGTTAATGGGATGTTTTTCTGTGTTCAGCTGTGCAGAATGTGTGTATGAACCCTGAATCACAAGCTATGGTTATTAATTGTGAACTAGTACAAATAAGTACTTAAGATGTGGTTTTTTTAAAAAAACAAAACAAAACTAAGATCGTATAAAGACTTATTTTGGAATATTTTCTCCCCTGAATTCACAGCAGCTTGGATACCCCTATTAATACAGAAGTAGAAAGTAGATACTTCAGGAACACACAAGATAGATTGTTACAGTCAATGATAAAATAAATCATGATTTTTCAAGAACTTGAAAATAATGTTTGGCTGACTAGCTTTAAAAAGTGGAACAAAAGAAATATAGCAAAATTGTATGATGAGCTCGTGGCATTTATTTTTTTAAAAAAAACCTCACGGCTGTTTGGAAAATGGAGGAAAAAGTATTAAGTATGTTGACCATCTAGAATCATAATAAAGGCAGGATTTTAAAAATCTGAAAAAAATGGATGGAATGGATAGGCAGACAGAGAAAGCAGAATCCAATAGCCTTGTTGGATCCATTCACAGATCCATTCTAGAACATCGATCCAGTCAGTACATTGGATAAGCTCGCAAGTTTGCTTCCTTGTTGCTTCCCAACAATTGGTAGTTAAGATATGCTACCTGTGATTCAGGAGTTGGTATACCTGCCCCAAGGCTAGAAGCCACTGATAGCTGAAAATTCCAGAAGTATTTCTGATTTCCTTTAATGTCTCCAAATTTGTGGCCATCATCACATCTAATGGCAGAATACTTATAACTTATGTCTTTTTTTTCTAATTTATTTCTAAATATCCTCACATTTCATTTTAATGGATGACTCCGGGCACTGACACTGAGAGACAGAAAAAACTTCTCTGTCCACATCATGTGCGTGATTTTGCATTCTTCTCTTGTGTCTCCTTTTGTAGCTGCACTCTAAGCTAAAAGGTTGAAGTGCAGTAGACTTTTTGTGTGGAAGAGATGTTCTAATCTTTGAATCATTTTGGTGGCCCTTTTCTCTTACAAAACTCATTATCCATTCTTCTGAATAGGCTGTATACTTAGAATCAAAGAAGTGCTATATTAGACTGACTGTGCTTCGGCCTGAATGGTTAACTTCAGGAAGCGGTGATAGGAAATTGCTTTCTAGAGAGAAGTCAGCCTATTCCTTCATGCCATTTAACTTCTACATCAAGAGCTAGGCAAGGGCTGCACTTAAAAATTTGGAGGCTGCTGAGTGCCACAGTCTGAATGCAGTGAGATGCTGCATGTTCATTTTGGGGTTTTGTTGTAGAGAGTTATGGGATTTTCTTTTTTAAAAATAGTGATGCAACTATTTTCCAGTTTACCTTACAGCAGGTCTATAGAAGATATGGACCACAAACTGCCCACCAAGCAGCCTTGTGTGGCCCATTGATATCTTTTGAAAACTTGAACAAATCCACTGCTGCCAAGGAAAACCTCTGCAGTCTACGTTTTCACCATCATCTCCTATATCAAACATCTCCAGGCCTCACTGTCAGTGCCAGTCCCATTGCTACCACTATACCACTAGCCATTGTAGAGCTGATTGACATGCCAGCTATTCCTCTGTGGCCTGCAATTATTTTTAATGTAGTAATGTGGTACTTTTCTCTCTATGAATTGTGCTGGCCTGCCTTGCCATTTTGATCTGCTCCTTACTTTAAACAGGCAGAGGATTTTGATATTAGTTTCAGCAAACATGCATCAGAGGGTACTTCAAGGGGTACAAAGAAGGGGACTTGCAGATTGTCTATCTCTGTTCTATATGAAATTGCTGGGACATCACTCACAGACCTAAATTGAAGAGACAAGTGGATGATGTTCCTATGACCTCTGTGTGCCTTTTATCTAATCTATCTGGGTCACTCTATATTCTGCCTAATGCTCAGCCACTATAATAGATTGTGGGCCAATAAAATGAATCTAAAACTAGACGTGATGGTAGTGTTTGTCTGGCTTTATGGTGTTTAATTTGATCAGGAGGGTTTTATGTTCAGGTTGCCAGTTTGAATCTGTTTTTGGATCCATTGCTACACTAATGTTCACATTTTTATCAAATTAGATCTGATTCAGGTCTGTCTTAATGATATTTTTATCCTTTTCTCACCAAAAAACAACAACAACCCTACCATCCCAGGTCTGAAGTCTCAGAATAATTGTATTATCACCTCAGGTTTTTGTCAAATATAATATACCAAGATTATTGTCAGTTCTGTGTTCAACTACATTATTTCATGATGCCTAGCATTTTCTGTTAAGAAAGGAACTTACTGAATAACACTTTCTTAAATTTTTCATAGATTAAGAAATACTTATTTATTTTTTCATTCAGGTGTACTACTTTACACTATCGTACAGATCTGCCACCAACCAGCATCATTATCACCTTCCATAATGAAGCTCGGTCTACATTGTTGAGGACAATAAGAAGGTAAGATTTATTCACATAGAACTAAAAGGGAGAGGTGAATAGTATCCAAGATTTCATTTATTTTATAAATGTTTTAGGTGTGTGTTATGTGTGTGTTTCACTTTGAGAGTGGGCAACTAAATTTCATTTTTGATGTGTCCGTTGTGCCCACAGTAAAACATGACAATAAAGATTATCTTATCTTATCTATCTAATCTTAACATTAAAAAAATATTTGAAATCATTTTTAATAAAAAAGGCCAAATTAGCTGCTATGGACACCAAATGAGCATGCATACATAGGCATGAGGCTGTACGCATAAGGAGTAAACAGAGTGTAGAAAAGGAGCAACAAATTTTAAGTAATTAATTATATGAGTTTAGAAAAAGAAAACAAAATATAGCTAAAATCAGTTTAACTAGTTTATACCAACTCCATTCATTAAACATCTTCTCTGTTTTCTATCCTAGCAAACCATCCATAATTTCTACCACATCTGTACATTGCTTCATTCATAACTTTTTATTCTTTCAGTTTATTATTTCAGCATGCTTGTTTGGATTTGATTGTTCAGTTCTGTACTTCAGCCACATTATTTCAGTACTCATTTATTCTTAACCTGTCACTTCTTGTTTTATTTCTTAAGTACTCCATTCCCATTGCATTCAAGATGCTTTTTTGTTTATGTACCCCTAAACTCACTTCCTTATAATAAAGTGGAAAAAGCCACAACTATTTTGCTCCTTTAGCAAACATTCATTCCTCTCAGTAGACATCATACTACCCACTATCTTTCCACCAACATTTGCCCATCTTAAAATTCCTTCATCCCTTTTCTCATCTTTCATGAACATTCTACCAAGATACACAAATCAATCTGTGTGCTCTAATTTTTCATCATTTATGTATAACTTGCAATCATTCACTCCATCTTGTCTGTCAAACACAAGTATTTTGGACTTTGACACATTAATTTTCAAATGCTCTTCATTGCATCATGCAATCAACTATTCACTGCAAATCAATCAGGTTCTCAACCAACAGCGGAGCATTATCTGCATACAGAAATGCTTATATATTCATGTCCCAACTAACCTATCTCTAGCTTCACCACAAGCTTTACTTACACATTTATTCCTTATTTCATGCCTGTCATGTGCTTCCTGTAAATCAGTAAATGTACAATAATTCTTCCTTGCATTTATACATTTTTCAATGATATGCTAAAATAATAAAAAAAACTGATCTTGTTCCCTGCCTGGCATAAAGCTGCATTGTACTTCACAAATTTTACTTGTCATCCTTGCCCCCTTTTGATCAGTATTCTTTCAGACCATCCCCCAAACACTTATCAAAGTGGTTCCCCTGTAGTTTTTCCAATCATTCTTCCTATTTTTTCATTCTCTAAGAGAATGACTGTGGCTTCTTCCAATGATCAAATGTGATATAGTCTTCACACATACATTAAACAACTTGCATAGTTATTTTATAAACACGCCACATCCATATTTTAATATCTTTCCACTAATAATCTCTGCACCTCCAGCCATGTTATTTTTCACACCATTTATGACTGCTTTTCATTATTTTTTCCACCAGGTGTCCTTTTTAATATTTATCATTGTCATAATTTCGCACACTTAGTGGCACTGAACTTTTTTTCTTCTATTTACTCTGAGTATCTCTTCTGTTTCTCTGTTTCTACAATCTTACATCCTCCTCTATTTATTTTGTTGGGAATTAACATATTTTTATATTTATATTGATTCCTTTTCTGGATGCATATATGAACAGTAATGCTTAAACTATATGTTCCAAATAAACCTTTTTTCTAAACAGATTTCACCAGTCACAATACTCATTCATCCTTGGGTCTCTGAATGGCCTAATCACTTTTTAAAAATACTTTCTTGTCTTGCTCCCATTCAACTATTTATATCATTTAATACAATAATTTTACCTCCTGAATCAAATTAATGAGAATGTTACTCACTAATCTAAAACCACTTAGTTCTTCCTATTCTCACCATTCATTGGAGTATTAACATGTAACATTCACCAATGTATAGAATCCTACTTTTATACACATCTGCACCAACTTTGATGCCACCAGTTTGTACTTATTGACGTGTACCGTATTTTCCGGCGTATAAGATGACTGGGCGTATAAGACGACCCCCTACATTTCCTGTTAAATTATAGGGTTTGGGCTATACTCGCCGTATAAGACTACCCCTCTTCCAACGCACACCAAGTAAAAATTAAAAAACATCAGATTTGATTTTAATATGGTAATTTTAATTCAAATGCTTATGACATGCAGGTACTTAGTAGGAAAACTGTCACTTATAAACATAAGGCTGTTGGTCATCAAACATGTAAACATAAAACAGTGCAAGTGGATTAAACTTAATAATAATAATAATAATAATAATAAAAATAATAATAATAATAATAATAATAATAATAATAATAATAATAATAATAATAAGTTGGAAGGGAACTTGGAGGTCATCTAGTCCAACCCCCTGCTAAGGCAGGAAACCCTATACCATTTCAGACAAATGGCTGTCCAGTCTCTTCTTAAAAACTTCCAGTGTTGGAGCATTCACCACTTCTGGAGGCAGGTTGTTCCACTGGTTAATTGTTCTAACTGTCAGGAAGTTTCTCCTTAGTTCTAGGTTGCTTCTCTCCTTGACTAGTTTCCATCCATTGCTTCTTGTCCTGCTTTCAGGTGCTTTGGAGAATAGCTTGGCTCCCTCTTCTTTGTGGCAGCCCCTGAGATATTGGATCACTGCTATCATGTCACCCCTCACTCTTCTCTTCGTTAAACTACACATACCCAATTCCAGCAACCGTTTCCTATTTTCCTAATTCACTTTTTCATTTTTCCTAATTCACTCTAAAGCTTTCCCTGTGCAGAGCCTTAAGTAACACCAGCTGCCTGCAATTAGTGCAGGTTCTCATCCCACCAGGCTCAAGGTTGAGTCAGCCTTCCATCCTTCCGAGGTAGGTAAAATGAGGACTCAGATTGTTGGGAGCAATAGGCTGACTTTGTAATAATGCCGCTTGGGGGGGGGCAAAAGCCCTAATAAGCAGGCATATACATAGAATGAAGGCTATTGCTAAGCACATTGATTTGTGCTTTAAATTGTAAGCCGCCCTGAGTCTTCGGAGAAGGGCGGGATATAAATGGGATTAAAAAAAAAAGACCAAATGGGAGATCCGCTCCAGGTTTTCCAGCCAGCCCGCTCAGTTCCTGAGTCAAATGTGTCCTTAGAGCTAAGCAGCTGCTCTGGCTATGGCATTCCCCACCTGCCTTTCAAGTTGCTCTTGCATTCCCCACCTGCCTGTAAAAAATCACAGACTGCAGCTTCTTCTCCAATTGGTCCCGCTTTCCCTGCGCAGACTAAATGGGAGATCCGCTCCAGGTTTTGCAGCCAGCCCTGTCCCTAAAGTTTCAGCACCCGGCGTATAAGACGACCCCTGACTTTTGAGAAGATTTTCATGGGTTAAAAAGTCGTCTTATACGCCAGAAACTACGGTACTATACCAATGAACCTATGACTGCACTTCTCTGCATACATTAATATTCCACTCCACAAGATTACATCATCTGCATTCTAATGTTTTGCATTCTTTCTCTTAATTTTATAGACAGCATATTTCATTTCATTCATTATGTCATGCTCTTTTTTCTTTTACCTCTTATACATGCTAAATCTTCCATATATCACACTGGTAATAAAGTAGCTCCATAGAAAGTGCTCATGCTTGGTCAGTTAAGGCCTTCACCTAAGAATTTGTAGTATGATAAAGGGTAAACTGGTTTATCAGCCTTAGTCACATCCATAACCCTTGCATCGATTCTGTGCTAATCGTAAGAATAGTACCCAGTCAGTGTTGGTATATTTTAGTTAACATGCTGCATGTTTTACTCCACACATTTTTCATGCTTTTCTGGGCCTACTTGGATCTAACAACTATCTTGCAGACTGGACAACCACTGTGTACAGCCTTCCTAGAAGGTAGATGCAGTGTGCTGACATATTGTAATGGCCTGTGAGAATAACCTAGGAAGACAACAAGAAGAGCTGCATCTTATCCCACAGAAAGAATGGAAGCATGGAAAGTGCCTCAGAAAGGGCCTTCCCTAGTAATCTAGAAAGTAAAAGTAATGGAGAGGAGAAATACTTTCAAATTTGCAAAATTGATGTCATCCCTTTGAGGTAATCCAATCAAGAAACCAAAATCATGAGTACTATCTTTATCATAAGATTACAGTAACAGAATCTCGAAGTCTTGCAAAATAAAGTCTTTTTTCCCCCCTGATAATCCACTTCTAGAGAAAATCCACTCTTATTCCCACTCTTAAAATTATTAGGCTTCACGCAATCACAGTGCTAAATCTCAGCTTTTCAGGTATTGATCACTTTATTCAGGAACAGGCTTACTTGATAGAAGGCTTGGGGTACCAAAAATACTCCTTTTTTTATAGACAAGAAGAACCTAACTGCCTGCCATGTTACATAGAAAGCACACCCTTTATATAGGTTCTGGTCTAGATGAGGAACCCTAGGCTTTCAATTTTATTTTATTTTCTTCCCAGTGTTCTGAGTTAATAGATTCTTTGCTGGCTTCCGGTTTGCGCGCACGACGCTGGTGGACGTGCTGGGAGAATCTCTCCCACTGCCGTCTGGTCTTACTCCTTCAGAGGACCCTGCAAAGGGTTAAAAGTCACCCTGGAGGGGCAACCACCATGAGGAGGCCAGCTCCCTGAGATTGCAGAAGGGTGGCAGCCCTCCGTTTGATCCAGAGTTCTCCTCTGGCCCGAAGAAGAAGAAGAGATCGGCCATTAACATGGCCGATCACTAAGCCATTCCCTGCCGAAAGCCACAGCACCATCTAAGCACAATGAAGCAATCTGGAGGATTTGGGTGAGACCTTACCCTTCTTACTTCCCTAATCTCTTTCCTGTGGGACTTTCTTGGAAAATTCTCCCCCTTTTCAAAAAATCGGCAGCTGCCTACCTGGGGATTTATAACTTTAAAGCCTCAAAAGAATTAATTAAGCTATTTTATTTTGGATTTTTGAAATTTTTGGTTAACTAAAAAAGGATTCTATATGCAAGTGAGGACATCTTGTGGCAAAACCTGGTATAGCAAGTAAACCTTTTTTTTTTTACTCTGAGATCTGGCTGTAATAGAGTTGCCCTTGACACTATCTTTAAAGATAAAAATTGGGAACACCTGGCATTGAAACAACTTTTAGGAATAGTGGAAGTGGCCATTTACTGGCTTTTCTTAAATTAGCCTCCAGTAAAGGCCTATCTGCAAAATACTAAAGAAATGGAAGAATACATCCCACCACTTGACTATAAACTCATTCTTGATACAATTTTGGCAATGACTGCATAAATAAAAGCTAAACCTAAAGACAAATCTGACAGCATAAACTCACCTAATGAGACTCTGACTTCAACTGATGAACTGACAACTCAAAATCTAACAGAGGATGAAGAAATCAACAAAAAATAGGGGACTTTAAAACACAGCAACTACAATCTACTGAGAGCCTTGATGCCCAAACTTTGATCTCAACTATAAAACCTACAATCCAACAAATAACAGAAGCTGAAGAAAGCAATATTAAAATGGAGGATGCCAAAGATCCTCAAATACAGTACATTAAGACTCTAACCAACCAAACGATAATTACAACATTAGACATGACCTCTTATCTAAGCCAGATGGATTTGAAAGAAGAAGAAGATCAGATTGAATTAATGACAACTGTACTACACCAAACAAAAAGATTGGACTTATTAGAATGAAAATTTAATGACTATAAAGTGGTCATTTTCTTTCAAAAATTGATAATTGGATGGCCTCCCTGGATTCAAACAACGTGTAGGAAGAAAGGGAGACACGTTTAAGAAGTTAAAGGCAATGATATGGAAGTCTGCCTGGCACAAGAAGAAAGCGAGAGTTAGATTTAAAAAATGATTTATTGCTTTTTGTTGTTGTTCTTGTTGTTGTTGTAAATGTGGGGATTGGCAATAATAAAGCTTAAATTGTCTTTTAATGGGCCAAGGGGAACTGTTACAAGAAGTAAACTAATTTTATATTTAGGACTTAGATGTTTAAGGGAATGAAAATTAGCCACAAACAATAAAGCATACTTTGTCAATTATAGATCAACTGTAAGGATGATAAATAGAATATGTATGCATTTTAAATAGGGAAAATATTATATAATGAAATAGATTAGTTATTAGAATATAACTTTGAATTATATTATAGATTTTGCAATGACATAATAAAAGATATTATTTTAACAATTGATGAAATATTAAGAGGATAAATGGAATATACCTGTTGCAATGATAGAGCTTAACTTTTCTCTCTCTCTCTCTCTCTCTCTCTCTCTCTCTCTCTCTCTCTCTCTCTCTCTCTCTCTCTCTCTCTCTCTCTCTTTATGGCTTAAGGGGAATTTTTAAAAGATATACACTGATTTATACTTAATTTTTAGACTTCTAAGGGAAAAGAAAGCTACTTATTAGAACTGATTTATACTATTAAGATGATAAACAGAACAAACCGGTATAAAATAAGAATGTACTGAAATGAACAATGTATCTATTTTGGACAGGATAGTTACTATATATTGAAATGGGGAAATGTGGGCTACCCGAAAACTTAAGTTTTCATTTATATATTATAGGCTATTTTAGAACATCTTATTGCAATTAGGTAGAACTCAAAAACAGGACAAGGATATGTATAAGTGAAAATACTTTGAAAATTGTTTTAACTGATTGTATTACAACTAGAAATATATTAACTTGATTAATTTGTCTATGTTATTATAACTAAGGGAATTGGAGAGGGAATTTTGTTGATGTAATTTGAGCTATTTACAAATGATTCTGTTATTTGATATTGTTTACTTTTAACTACCCAAACACCGTATTGCTTCATAAAGATCTGGATGTAAAATTAAAAAATTAATAAAACTTGTATTAAAAAAAAATAGATTCTTTGCCATTCTCTTGAGGGACATGGGGCTTGATGGGCTGTGCTGAACTTCATAAACCTCTGCACTATAGAAACCCCTGTTTTCTGCTCTTCCAACTTCATTCTTTGTAAAAACTAATCAGAATCCTGAAAACAGGTCAAATGGTGCTGCCAAAACTGCTGTATTAAAACCAAATTTTGTTATCATATCTCAAAGTATTGGGAGGCCCGTATAAGAACTACATAAAAAATGTGCCGACTGTTACAGCTTTTTGCCTTGTTAAATATTTCAAATGCCTGACGGCCTTTGGTTTGCACACTTTGAAGGTCACACACTTAGATTCTGCTTTTGTTGATGGGGGAGGAAATTAGAGAAATTAATATGATTGGTGATTCTTTTATTATTGTTTAGTTCTCTTTCCCACTTTTTTGTATTGGCAAGTCTTTTCTGAGCAGATCGTGCAATTACCAAGCTCATTCATTATTCAAAGCAATCCCACCACTTTCTCAAGCAATTAATTGCTGGAATGCAGACTGTTCACCAATGATTCATCCTGAAGACTCCAAATGTGAAAATTACAAGCTGTTTTGCACTGGGAATGTGGATTGTAAAGATGGCGAGAGATATTCAGGATCTAAATTCATATAGAATATATCTCTGCATAGCATCATTGAATGGAACCTAACACTATAATAAACAGCTTCTGTAGAAAGTTTGTTTCTTTGTTTAGTCAGTGTATATGGTGGCCTATGTCGCAACCATGACTCTGGGTAGTTTACAGTGTTAAAAACAATCAAAATATATACAAAAATGTAAAACCCATCACAGCTGGAAAAATAAGAAAAAGTCACATTCCAACATTTAACATAGCCAATCAACAGGCTCTGTCCCACACTTGGGGCCCCATGCTCAGGGGAAGAGCCATGTCCTCAGGGCCTTACCAAAGGCCAATACAATTTCTGGAGGAATGGCATTCCATAGGGAGGGTGCGATGACAGAAAAGGCTTTCTTCCTGGGCCCTGTCAGCTGGCACTCCTAGGATGATGGGACCCAAAGCATGCCTCTCCTGCCAGAATGGATGTGATAGTTAGAACAACTGGGGAGACACAGTCCTATAAGACAAGTAGCCTAGTCCCAAACCATAAGGGCTTAAAGGTGCAAGCCCTGCTGCTACTGCATTCTGCACTAGCTGAAGCTTCTGAATGTTATCCAAGGGCAGGCCCATGTAAAGCTCCTTGCAGTACTTCAGTCTGGAGGTCACTAAGGCATGGGTGATCATGAGTACAGCCTCCTGGCTCAGGAATGTGCACAACTGATATACAATCCAAAGCTGTGCAAAAAGCCTACCTAACCATGGGTGCCACTTACTCCTCAAGCAGGAACTATGAGTACAGGAAGCCTCCCCCCAAATTGTCCATCAGCTCTGTCCAGTGCAACCCCACTCAGAATCAACAATGAAATGAATGAAAAGTCCTAGTAGGTCCAAAAACCTGTAGCCTTGTTAGGTCTTGCTGAAATTGAGCTGAAGCTTGTTGCACCCCATATAGAAACCCCCACAGCCTCCAGGCACTGGGACACTGAGGCAACCTGGGATGGAGATGTAGTTTCATACCGCATGCCAAATTATTAGGGGGGCTTTCCCAGTGGCTTCATGTAGCTGTTAAACAGGGGAGGACAAAGCACTGAAAACTGAAGGACCTCACAATACAGGGTTGGAGCTCTCCTCTTATAGCAACATCAAGTGGAACTGACCCCAAAGGATGGAGGAGTATCATCACAATGTTGCCTACACTGAGCTTCTTTAGTCAGTCCAGAAGGATAGCACAATTGAAAGCTATTGAGAGGGTAAAGAAGAACTAAGGTCACCCCATCTAGCTTCCACCAGATACCATAAAAAATCCATCATCATCATCATCATCATCATCATCCAGCATCAATGTCTCAATCCCATAAACATAAGTTCAAATGTATAAAGTTTTGGTGTTATATTCTTAAAGAATAGCCATCATGCTGGCAGAATTTGAATAATATGTATTATTATTCAACTGCAAGGAATAGTCCAGGCAACCTCCAGGACTAAACATTGAGTAAAAGGCACCAAAATATTAAACAAAAATGAATTAACAGATGTGCACTTTTTAGCTCAGTTTGAATTATATAATTTAAATTTCCATATGGAGAAGAAAAAGAATACAGCCAAAAGATACATATCAAAGTATGGTCTGGCCATATTGGGATGTGTGTCACTAAATAGGATTTCAGTTATGCAAAAAAGGAAGGGCTCTTGGGTAAACGGTAATTCACTGCAGAATACTGGTTAATAATAATTTCCTTTAAGAAAAGGTACGATTTCTTTAAACTATAGAATATTAATAGCTTTCCAGATGATATTGATTAATGTATGTGTCTTCCTTAAAAGTCCCTCATTTCAGCATTTATTATGGGTGGTATTTGGATGAAAAGTTTTGGAAATGCAGCTGAAAGTTGAAATTGCTCTGAATTATAATAATGATAGTGAATTATAGCTTTATCCCAGATAGACATAGATGAGATGTAGATGATGTAGATGTAGCTAGATATAGATGATATATAGATTAGATATAGATACAGAGATATAGATAACAAGTAAGACATAAATCAGTGAGAGAATGCATACTGGAAAAGTCAGGAAGCAGTTAAAAAATTGTTGCCAATACCTAATTAGATCATAGATTGTGTTTCTCAGATCTTCCACAAGAGAATTTTAAGTTGAAATATTATAATATCTAACTGTAAATTCAAAGAAATGTGAGGACAAGATTTTGTAAAATCACAGCACTGAGATTATGTTGGGTGGGGTGATACTTTAGCAATTGGATGTGAAAAAGTGTGATGAGGCAGAAGAGTAGCAAAGGTTGCAGAATTCTAGTAAAGTCAATTTTAAACAAGTTAGGCCATTGATTTGGCTTGACATTAGTCAGCTTAAAGTTATTTTAAATATGTAGTTATGCCCAAGGATATTGAAGGTAAATTATATTTTTAACTATGTTGCTGTTGGCAATGATAAGAAAAAAGGAATGTTTAATGCAAGACTTCTGAATAATGATGAAAAGCAAATGGGATTCACAGGAGACAGTGGTTGGGTTCAGACATGATACTAATTCATAATGAGTTTTGTTACTTTTTGGCTTGTTATGATCTATATAGCTAGCTATTAAATAAAGAGCCAATACAGCCTGGAATCAAGATGCTGGCTTTTGGTTCTTTTGATGTGCTCTGGAAAAAGTCAATTTCTACTCTCGTTTCCTGCTCAATTTCTAATAAGAAAAGAATAATATTGGTTAATATTTCAGCAGTTTTAAGATCTTCAGTCTTTTAGAAGTAACACTTGAAGTCTCCAAAGAAACACAGAACTGCATTAATCAAATGGCTTTCATTATTATGAATCCAGGGGAAAAATGACCCTGAATGTTATAGAGATTTGTTGAATTTAACTGAAGTGAAAATTTGTTGATTATGAAGAAAGGAAGGAAGGAAGGAAAGATTACCTACAAATATGTAAAGAGAGAGGAGGAAAAAACAGGCTTCAAAAAGAGAATGCAAGAGATGAAGAAGGGAAAGAAGACAAAGTAGAATATAGCATAAAGTCTTTGAGAAAGAAATTTCATCCAGAAATACAGTATATTTTGCATTGCTACACTGAAATTAATCTCACTAAATGTGCATAAAGGTAAAGGTAAAGGTAAAGGTTCCCCCGCACATGTGTGCTAGTCGTTTCCGACTCTAGGGGCCGGTGCTCATCTCCGTTTCAAAGCCGAAGAGCCAGCGCTTGTCCGAGGACGTCTCCGTGGTCATGTGGCCGGCATGACTAGACGCCAAAGGCGCACGGAACGCTGTTACCTTCCCACCGTAGTGGTCCCTATTTTTCTACTTGCCTTTTTACGTGCTTTCGAACTGCTAGGTTGGCAGAAGCTGGGACGAGTAACAGGCGCTCACTCTGTTACGCGGCACTCGGGATTCGACCCGCCAAACTGCCGACCTTCTGATCAACAAGCTCAGCGTCCTAACCCACTGAGCCACCGCGTCCCTTGTGCATAGGATTGCAATTTTATTCTTCCATATATCAGATTTGGTGTGCATGTCTGTATATTTAGTAAATTTATATGCCACCTATTCTTTCAACAGATCTGGGCAAAAATACCGTAACAATACAATAACATTTCTGTTAAAATAAGTTTAAAAGTATAACAGATATAAAACACAAAGCAAGTCCATAAGATTAAAAGATGCTTTTAAGTAAGTACTTTTTTATCTTAAGAAGGGGAGCAACATAACATAGTTTGAAATATATGCATCTCTTAATACAATCATAATTACATAACTTCCTTTCTGTAGCCATGTAAATTTCTGAAGCACTCATCATCTATGTGAAACATGACTTCACAACCTTGCACAGTACTAGCTCTATTTGTTGCTGCCAAGGTGTATAAAAGTAAATCTGTCCAAATCATTCTACAATTGCTAAAGTGAAAATGGCAAAATGCCACTTAAGCAGATTTCTCTTTGTGTTTGAAGTGGGATAAGAACTTGGAGTGGTCAGATGTGCCCTTCACTCACATATTAGAGTGTCAGTTCCTTGTCCCAAAGGTGCTTTTTCATGAGGCAACTGGACTTCCTTTTTTCTCTTTGAAGATGTTTCGCTTCTTATCCAAGAAGCTTCTCAACTCTGACTGGATGGTGGAAAACGGAAGGATTTAGACTCCTTGCAGAAAGCTGGTCATTTGCATTCTTTTAGAGAGTCATTAATGCCACCTGGAGGTTTATCTGTGTCATCAGGCTCCACACCCATATGCACTACTCAGGTGACCCTGACAACACAGATAAGGCTCCAGATGGCATCAACGACTTTCTAAAATGACCAGCTTTCTGCAAGGAATATAAATCCTTCTATTCCCCACTGAAGAAGAGCTGAAGAAGCTTCTTGGATGAGAAGCAAAATGTCTTCAAAGAGGAAAAAGAAAGTCCAGTTGCCTCATGAAAAAGCATCTTTGGGACAACCATGACCTGGATGACTGAGAATCTCCATAGACAGTCAGTTCCTTGGTTGAGATAGGCTGTTGGATTTTAAAATGCCACTGTCTCTGTAGTCCTTGGACCTCTATAGAATTAAAAAGGTATACAGTCATATTTTCTTTTGAGTGGGTGGCTTAGAAAGAGATGGGCAAAGTTTAGTGACCAGAAATAATAACTAACATGTTTAGAAAGTGCTGAAAGCTACATTTGGCAGCACAGTAGGCCAAAGTGGATGAAGATGTATTATCTATATGAGCAAAGCCAACATTTTCAAGGGAGAGTTTTGGGTGTCTTTCTCTCTTGGTAAATGCACTCAGTCTAATTTAGAGCTTAGGCTAAGGTTGTGTGTGGTGATAAACTCAGTGCAGTTGGAGTGGACTCTTGGGATTGCAAAAACAAATAAGAAAACAAGGGTGGTAGTATCTGCAGGTGCCACTGAAGTTAGGGCTTACCTTCTTCTACCTTGATTCCAGGAAGTGGGTGCCTTGTAGTTTTTTGAAGCTCATTGCCTTATAGAATAGAATAAAATAACAGAGTTGTAAGGGGCCTTGGAGTTCTTCTTGTCCAACCCCCTGCTTAGGCAGGAAACCCTATACTATTTCAGACAAATGGCTGTCCAATCTCTTCTTAACAACTTCCAGTGTTGGAGCTTTCACAACTTCTGGAGGCGGGTTGTTCCACTGATTAATTGTTCTAACTGTCAGGAAATTTCTCCTTGATTTTAGGTTGCTTCTCTCTTTGATTAGTTTCCATCCATTGACTTCTTGTTCTAGGCAAGAATTATTTTGGATTCCCATTTTCCTAAGGACAGCTCAGTCTTCGTATGGTTGATAAAACTCTATGATGGTCTGAGAGAATGTCCTTGAAGGACAGGAGAGGAGCTGCAGAATCACCAGCCATGAATACTGATACTACCTTTATCATAAGATTACAGCAACAGAATCGTGCAAGTCCTCTGAGATGTTTGCCACACCTCCATTTCTTCTGTGGGCAAAGCTGCCTCTTATCTGACTATTACCCAGTTTTTGGTTCCTGATTCTCTTCCTGTCGCTTAGTGACATTCTCACAGAACATTGCAGGCTTCCTATAGTCAATGAAGCACAACTTGATTTTTTTCTTTTTTGCATACTTTGGCTGTTTCAATTGTTCAGCATATGTTAACAATGATGTCGCCTATTCCTTGACCTTTTCTAAAACCTGCTTGAGCATCTGATATGGCTCTACAAATATGCATTGAACAATCCTATTTCCCTAGCATGTGAAATTAAGAACATTGTACCATTGTGGGCACAATCTGTTTGGGTATCCTTTAGTGTAGACTGACCTCGTCCAATGGCCTCTGAGTCATTCTCCAGATTTGCTGGGTTACCTTGATTAAAACTTTTATTACTTCATCTATTGCCTGCCATATTTCTGTAAATATATCATCAATTACTATAGCTTTCTGTCTCGGCAGTGACTGGAGTGCTGATCTAATTTCATTTAGAGGGTCTTGCAAATTCTAAGGTACTTTGGATTTTGACATTTTTATTGTACAAAATTTAAATATATTCTTTCCATTCCTCTTTAATGTTACTTTTAGAGCATGTAAAATATATTGCCGAGATGTAACACTAGGTATACTAGTCAAATTATTCTAATTTGGTTTTAAAATAATTTATTACAGACCATTGGGCGGAAAAAAGCCCTTTTCTTTTAAAAAAAAATAAAGATCACTATGTTGCTACTTTGTAAACTGAAGACACACACCAGGATTAAATGCTACCTTTACAAATCCTGAAGTGAAAATTGAATGTCTCCTTGATTCCCAGTAGGAAAGCTTAACCAAGAGCAAGCTTGTGGATGCCAAGATGGCCATGTGCCTAGACCTCTCTAAGGCTTACTCAGAGGTCCTTAGAGCAGAGGTCCCCAACCTTTCCAGCTTGGTGCCTGGGGCAGGGGGGCAAGTGTGACTGGCAGGCACACACATGCACAGCTCCATTTGTGCAAGCAATGCATGCACATCCTCCACTCTTGCAAATGGAGCTTCGTGCATGAGTGGAGGGTGCCTACGCTCACGCGCAGTTCTACTTGTGCAAGTGGAGGATGAGCAGAGAGTGCTTGCGTAAGCAGAGGGCACTCACACAAAGCTCCATTAGTGCACGAGCTTGCCCATTTCTCCCACGGCCTGGTTTCAAACAGGCTGCAGCACAGTAGTGGGCTGTGGCCTGGAGGTTGGGGACACCTGCCTTAAAAGTTGTCCTTGGAAACAATCATTAGGTAAACCACAAATAATATTTGTGAGGAAACTCACTCAATATACAAGAATAAATACTACCAGTGCCATAGTTATTCACTCTGGATTTTATAAACATCTGTGAATAACAACAGACCTTCTTGTCCTTCCCAACCTTTTAATCATGATAGAACTCAAGACTACACATGCTGAAATCTGCTGGATTTCAGGTAGTCCTCCACTCATGACTGTAATGGAGCTTGCCTATTTCAGTTGCAATTCATGACAGTTGTTAAGTGAAGCAACCACATGATTGCCTTGCTTAATAATCCCTAGCCCTGCTCTCACTAATATGATCATTAAGCAACAATGCAGGCTACCAAGTAGAACATTGGGTTCCTCAGGAATGAGTGAGGCCCTGAGAGGCCTAGCACCCCCTGAGGCACCCCTTGCTTTGGTTCCCACCTCTCAAGAGTACTTCCAGGCCTTTGACCTGCTTCACCAATGGGTCCCCCCCACACAACTGATGTTTGGAAGATTGTAGAGTTCTGGATCTCACACTGGGGAAGGAGGGCAGATTCCTCTGCCTTAGGCCCCTGGCTCCATCCTAGAAGTGGGCACCATTTTTGGAACAGTCACAATTTATTGCGGCCATTCTGAAAAATGGTGACCTGCATCCAGGCTAGAGCCAAGTGGCTTGCAGGGATGCCAGGGAGTCAAACAAACTGTCCTCCTTCCCCAACATGATTTCCAGAGGTCCACAATCTATTGCGGCCACTCCAAAAATGGTGCCAGCTTCCAGGTTGAAGTCACATGGCTTAGGGATTTCAAGGGGTAGAGCCTCCTTTCTCATTGCAAGCACTGAACATTTTCCAAAGATAAATGGGACTGGGGACTACAATATAAAGTATTGCAACTGATTATAAATGCAAGCTGGTTGCCAAGTGCCCAAAATGTGATCACATGGTCACAGTGTGTGTTCAGGCAACAGTCATAACCTTGAGAACAGGTAATAAGAAACCTTTTTGAGTTCATTATCAGTCATTAAGAGAAGACTACCTGTACACAGAATCACCTTTTCGCTATTTAAATTCTCAATTTATAATCCCACAATTATAATAGGAATAAATTATATTACATTATTCAGAAAAAATGCTTCAGATTTTATTTGGACCCTCTTCTGCTATTCATTAAAACAATGGAAATTTTTTTCAGACTTCTTTGAGAGCATAACAGAAAGTTGGCACTGTTTTAATGAGTGACAGAAAAATGATATTCTTTTTTTTTATTGAAAAGTTTTAAAAATACAATTTTCCTTTAAGAGTCCCCCCTTCCCCCTCCCTCCTCCCCCCTCCCTACCTCCCCCCCTCCCCCCTAACCCCTTCCCCCCCTCCCCCCCCGACTTCCCAGAGCTAAATACAAGGTATATGTATAAAAAGCAATCATAAACAATCATATACTAACAATTATAAACTCTAAAATCCATCACTCTCTAGCTTATATAGGATAAAACAAATAATAATAATATTAAATATGTATAAAAAGAAACTAAGATAAGAAAAGAAAAAAAAACGAAAGAAGACTTATTCAAATGCTACATAAAACTTCTTAACCCTATACTTGTTCTGGATAAAATCAATCCATTTTCTCCATTCCATAATATAGCGTTCTTGCGAATAATCTTTCAAATAGGCCGAAATCTTCGCCATCTCTGCCAGGTTGGAAACCTTTAAAGTCCACTCCTCTATGGTCGGCAATTCCTCTTTCTTCCAATATTGGCCTATCAAAAGTCTTGCCGCCGTAATTAAATTCAACATCAACTTGGTGTCCACAACTGTAGCATCTGTAATTATTCCCAACAAAAAGAATTGCGGACAAAACTTTAACCTCTGTTTAAAAATCTTCTGCATGTTCCACCAGACTTTTATCCAAAAAGCCTTAACCTTTTTACAAGTCCACCATATGTGAAAATATGTTGCGTCTTCATCACCGCACCTCCAACATTTAGGCTGGTAATTCGGATACATACTTGCAAGCTTTTTAGGATCTAAATGCCATCTATAAAACATTTTGTAAAAATTCTCTCTTAAATTTTGAGCTTGTGTAAATTTTACGTTCCTCACCCAAATCTTTTCCCACGTGTCCATTGTGATGACTTCCTGGATATTTTGGGCCCATTTTATCATACAATCCTTAACAAGCTCTGTTTCTGAGTCAATCTCTATCAATGCAAGATATATCCGTTTGATATGTGCTGGTCCCTGATTCCTAATTTGCTTTATCAAATTTTCATCAGTCATTGTAAATCCATTTTTCTGGTCTTCTTTCCACCTGGTCCGTAACTGAGTATATTGAAACCAGTTTTGAACAACCTTCTCTTCTCGCAAGAGGCTATATGATTTCAAACACCAAACGTTTCTTTCCAAACTGAGAATCTCCTTGTACGTAGTCAGATCATGTTTGAAGCCAGCATGTATATTTTCTATTGCGTGTTTTGGAATTGCCCACAATGGTATCTTGCAACTTAACTTATGTCTGTACTTCTTCCAAACTCTCAGCAATGCCTGTCTTAAAATATGCACCCTAAACACGTTGTCTACCTTCTTATCATACAACAAATATGCATGCCAGCCAAACAACAAATCGTGGCCCTCTAGATTTAATAACCTCCCTTGCGTCAAATTAATCCAGTCACTTATTCCTACTAATGCAGCAGCTTCATAATATAATTTAAAATTTGGCAATTTAAGGCCACCTCTCTCACGAGTATCCTGCATAATCTTAAGTTTAACTCGTGGTTTTTTCCCTGCCCACACAAATTTATTGATACCTCGCTGCCATTCCTCCAGATTAGAATCTTTCTTAAGAATCGGTATCATTTGAAATAAAAATAAAAATTTAGGCAGGACATTCATTTTTACTGCTGCAATCCGTCCCAACAAAGACAATTGCAATTTTTGCCAACTCTCCAATTCTCTTTGAATTTTCCCCCATAATTTTTCATAATTATTTTTATATAGCTTTGTATTAGAGGGCGACAAAATCACCCCCAAATATTTAACCCTTTTAACAATCTCAAATCCAGTTAATCCTTCTAAAAGGGCCTTTTGCGGTGTTGTCATGTTTTTGGCCAAAATTTTTGTTTTTTGTACATTAACCTTAAATCCAGAAACCTTCCCATATTGTGTTATTATCTCCATCAGGTCCACAACAGAGTTCTCTGGCTGGGTCACTGTAACAACCAGATCGTCTGCGAATGCTCTCAATCTGTAGTCCTGATCTCCAATTTGAATCCCCTTAATTTTTTCCGAATTCCGAATTTTAACCAATAATATCTCTAATGTTAACACAAATAACAAGGGCGATAACGGACACCCTTGCCTTGTGCCCTTCTCAATATTACATACTTCTGTCAAGCTATTATTAACTATAATTCGGGCAGTTTGTTTTTGATATAATGCCCTAATTGGTTGTAAAAAATTTTCCCCAAAATCCATTTTATCTAAAACTTTCAACAAAAATTTCCAATTCAATTGATCAAAAGCTTTTTCAGCATCTAAAAAAATTAGCACCGCAGCAATCTGGTTGTTCCTTTCCAAAAACTCTAACACATCAACTATATGCCTCACATTATTTTTCATTTGCCTACCACTAATAAACCCTGTTTGATCCCCATGAATCACCTGTTGCAGAACCCTCATCAGTCTATTAGCCAAAACCTTAGCAAATATCTTGTAATCTGTGTTTAAAAGCGATATCGGTCTATAATTTTTAACTTGAGTAGCATCTTGGTCTTCCTTCGGAATCAAAGAGATAAAAGCTGTTCTCCAAGACGGTGGCACCTTTCCCCCCCTCTGGATTGTCTGGAACAGTTCCTTTAACGGTTTTATCATTTCTAATTGTAAATTTTTATAATAGGCCGCAGTCAAGCCATCCGTACCTGGTGCCTTATCCACCTTCAATTCCTTAATTGCTGTAAAAATTTCTTCTTCTGTGATCAATTGATTAATCCCTTCTTTTTGTACTTGCGTAAGAACCGGGATGCTAGCATTTTCCAAATATATATCAATGTCTTTTTCATTAATTTTCTCCTTAGCATATAATTTAGAATAAAAATCCACAAAAGCGTCTTTGATAAGGTCCTGTTGAAACACAACCCTTCCTTTATGCTCAATCTTGTCTATATTAGAAGCCCTTTGTTTTTTCCTCAATCTATAAGCTAACCATCTACCTGGTTTATTAGCGTTACAAAAGGTGTTATGCCTGGCAAACCGCAGATTGGTTGCCACTTGGTCAGCCATTAATTTATCAAATTGTCCTCTTAACAATTTAATAGCCTCCTTAGCCTTCACATCCTCTGAGTTCAAAATCAAAGCCTTTTCTTTTTCCTTTATTTCATTCTCCAGTTCTTTCCTCTTAGCTTCCACAGCACGTCTATGTTTATTGTTCATGTATATCAACACCCCTCTCATATACGCCTTGCTAGCATCCCACACCATATCCATAGAAGTACCTTTGTTCATATTAATTTCAAAAAAATCCTTCATCCGCTGTTTGCATTCTTCCACATTTCTCTGATTTCTAAACAAATTCTCATTTACGCGCCACGAGCGCCTATCTTTTTTCTACTTATCAATCTCTAACCACACTGGACTATGATCAGAGATAGTTCTTGCACAAATCTTCACCTTTTTAGTCCTCAAAAAAAAGTCATTAGTCACCAAAATAAAATCAATCCTCGAAAAAGATTGATGTCTATCAGAATAAAAAGTATAATCCTTTTCCTGCAGGTATCTCTCGCGCCAAATATCTCGTAGTTCCAAGTCATCCTTCATTTCAAAAAAAGATTTAGGCAGTCTCGCATGACTTGGAATACGCTTAAAAGCCCCAGCCTTATCCATCTGTACATCCATAACACCATTCCAATCCCCCATAAAAATAAAAGATTTATAATCCAACTGGGTAAGCTTTACATGAAGTAAACTAAAAAAATCAGCCTGTTGTTGTTGTTGATTAGGGGCATACAGTCCAACTAGAAGCGTCTTTTTGCCCTCTAGCAACAAGTCTATCAGTACGTATCTTCCCTGCTTATCTGCTTCAATTAAATCCGCTGTTATGGCACTTTTAATATAAACAACCACTCCATTTTTCTTATTCATTGCAGAGGCAACAAAGTGCGTACCCAGTCTTGAGTTCAATAAAAGCTTTTGGTCCATAGCCCTAATATGCGTTTCTTGCAAACATATGACATCTATCTTAAATTGTTTTAAATATTGAAAAACCTTCTTTCTCTTCTGTGGTGAATTTAGTCCATTAACGTTCCAAGTCAAAAATTTAGTTGCCATGCATATCCTCCCAAAGCTCTCGAAGCACTGCTTTGATAGGACTAACTTCTTTAGGCCGTGCTCCTCCCACTGCTTGGCTATGTGTACGTTGTGAAGATTCTGAAGACTTTTGTTGGTCTTGTTCTTTTATTTTCTTTGCTCTTTTTAAAGCAGCACGCGTTACCCTTTGCTCTCTAGGATCATCCAAAGAGGTTGTAGCTTGATCTCCTCCAGCACCATTTTCCTCTGTTTCATCCTCTTGATGTTCTCCTTCTCCTTCTCCAGGTCCCTTTGCAGCTTCCAGAAGTGTTAATGGGGTTGCTTTCAAAACAGTATTGTAGAAATCACGCGCTTGTTTCACCGTAATCAACCGGTACCTTTTGCCTTCATACATCACCATCAGCCCGTCTGGAATCTCCCATCTGAACCTTATATCTCGTTGCTTGAGCTCTTGCACAAGAAATGTAAAGTCCTTCCTTTTCCTCAAAATCTTTGGAGGGATCTCTTTTAAAACCAAGACTTCTTGATCAACAATCACAACTTTAGCATCATAAGCAGCTTGTATAACCTCATCTCTGATTTCTCTTTTTGTAAAGTAAACCACCACATCTCTAGGCAACTTTCTCTGCCTGGCAATCCATGAGTTTACACGGAACACTTTATCCATAGCTGCTCTTATTTCCGATGCTGGCTGATTCAATACCACTTCAAAAGCCTCAGAAACCAGCTGCTTTAAATCTTCCTTAATGTTCTCTTTTAAACCTCTGATTCTGACAGCAAACTGCATCTGGTAATATTGGGCAAGGCTTAACTCCCTTTCCATTTTGTCTCTTAAATTTTCATTCTCCCGTACTTTAACTTCTAATATTTCATTCTTTTCAGTCAAATCATCCAGTTTTTCATCTAAATTTTCCACACATTCCGCCACTTTATGCACTGAAGACAAAATGTCTACCTTCATCACGCTGAGCTTCTGTTCCATCCTCTCTTCCATTCTCTCCTCCAGTTTCTCCAATTTCTCCTCCATCTGTGCAAATTTATCAGCCATTGATTGATTAATTGAGTCCAAAAGTTTATCCAAAGCATCTCGTAAGTCCTTCGCTGTCAGTACATCAGGAGGATGCAACGCCTGTAATGATGAATGTTGCACCGGAGGAGATCCACCACTCCGTAGAGTTTTAGGGGGAGGTTTAGCCGCCATCTTTTACTTTTCAATTATGACGCACTTTCACTAAAAGTTTAAAAAGTCCATCAAGCTCGAGAGTATAATAAAATAATCCTCTTCACCTTTTCCTCTTGTACCGCTCTGCCTGCTCCTTTAATCCATAGTCCTTTCTTCAGGCAGGGGTGGTCGCAGACGCCTGGCTCTGCTCCAAGAAGTCCGGAGCAGAGACGCCAGCCAGCTGGGAGCAACCCAGGCTTCGGGGGAGTTCAATCCTTCAGCCGCCCAAGCTCCAAGCTCAGGCGGCCCCGGAGAACTCTACCCCTACCTGGGGCCTCACCCCCTCCTCTTCTCCCGAGGAGGGGGCTTCAATTTCGCCCGAACAGCTGATCGGCGCTGTTTCGGGCGAAAAAACAACAGCTGAGCCGCGGGCAGCCCGGGAAGGCTGTCTCCGTCGCCGCGGAGCCACCGGAAGTCTTCAGAAAAATGATATTCTTATACAAAGTCTGAAGCACTTCTTCCAAAGTGCACACTGCCCTAATACTACATTCCAAGAAATAAAAGTCATGGGTTACAGAAGCAAAAGCCTATGATAAAACCCTGTTCAAAAGACAGACTCTTTGTTCCACAACCCACAATATTTATCTCTTGTATCTAATTAATTCTCTCCTCTGCAAATATAATCAGAGGTAGATGGGTGGTTTAGAAATACAAAATATAAACAAATAAATAAAATGGAAGCAGCATAATTTGAAGGTGAAGATTTAAGTTATGGACTAAGTCAGTCAGTTATGGACTAATTTGTCTGCATATCTTCCAATGTATGGTTGAGGGAATCTCAGACCATTTTTAGTTAAGATAAAGCTTCAAAGAAGTTGTGTCTTTTAAAAAAATCACTTTGTTTGTAGATCTATAAAATAGAGGTGCGTATATCTTTCTTCCATCTACTACCTTGACTGAGATGTGTACAATGTGTTTCAAAAATTTTCTGAACTAAGAAACAAAGCTTTTATAGCTTTAAAAAAAATCCACTTCCATACATGTTTGGTTTTAGACTCTTTAGGAATTCTGGGAATAGCCTGGTGCTGGTAAAAATAATGAAAGGAAAGAAGAAATTTCAGCAGACACATTGTCTGGCAGTTATCCAGGCTCTGAAAGCTCTACTGCCTGATAATGAATTACAAAATGCCACAGTGCCTATTGGATTTCTAGCACAGGAATTTTCTGGAGGCTGATGCCAGGCTGGGTATCAATGAAGAGAAAGACAGAGCCCTTGCATGCCAGCCTGAAGCCATAACTATGAGAAAAGATGTAGTCTTTAGCCAAAGTAATCCAGAATGTGTCTGTTGTATATGGTTTTGGGTTACAACATAGCAACAGCGTTACTTATACCACCAGGTGGCGCTGTACCAGGACTGATGCGGATTGGGCTATTTTTCGGCAGGAATACCAGGTTCAAATGGATTGGCCAGGTGAATACCTGGCCAGGTATATATAAGGACTCAGGTAACCCCAAATCCTCAATACAGTCCTACCCACAATAAAGAGCTGCTATGCTGTACCCGGTGGCCTGGCATCTTCCATGTGGTCTAGAACCCACTACTCAATAGTGGCGACGAGGATGGGATTCTGCTTCACTCAGAGCTGAAGTCACTGGGGTCAGAGAAAGAGGCATCTTTCCCCAACTCCTTCACCGAAGCAGATTCCACAGGACCGGATACGCCATGGCACAGTTCAGCCAAATTCCAGCGTTCGAACCCACTACCCAGTAGTGTCCAACAGCATCACTTAGTCCATTTCAAGTAAAATGAAATGTTTCCACTGGCCTTATCTTCAAGTATCGTCTAAATAATCTCTGAGATACATCGGGGTACAAGAAAGCTTTTCCAGACCATCTAAGCCTGGAACACTTGAAAATTATGAAGCAGTAGAAAAATAGGAAAACAGAGCAACTCTGTAATTTCTCTGAATTTTCCCCCATCCTAAAAGATAAATGATATGATGGAACGGCATCAAGATAGATATGAGATTGAGCTGGGCTTATTTGACAAGGAACAATGTAACTTTTTTACATTTATTTTGGTAATAGATTCTTTTTTTAAAACAAAAAATTGCCAATTCCCAACTCATATTATTAGTTCTGATAGGGCTGTTCTCTTTTTTTATAAGCTTTTCTTCTGGTAATGTGATAAATTTTAGTCAAATAATGTTGTTACAGTCTGCCTCTTCACAGGACCAGGTATTTGTAAAAATAAAATAAAACTTAAACATTTCAAGGGTATGGATAGATAATGTGGATATAAATAGCTTCTATTTAGAAGCATAGGACTTTGTGCTGATTTATAGGATGAAAGTTTTATTTTTTTCACATTGTCAATCAGTGTTTAATGTTTATAAATGCTTTTATTCATATATACTTACAATCTTCTTTTCCCTTCCTCTAGCTATCAGTTCAGACTTTATCCCTAATTATTTTCTTTTCTTTTGCTACAATTTTATTGTCTCTCTCTTGCTCTCCTTCATTACAGTCTACCTGATCCCCAAATGTACACTTATTTTTTAACATGCCTAACACTTAAACAACTACCTACCATTTGATCACAACATTCCTCTGGGGCAACAAGTTAGTGCTAGAGAGTCAATGTTCCCCTAAATTTAAAAAAGGCAGACTCACCTAAGACACTTTTTTTAATTTGCAGACGACACCAAGCTGGCAGGAATAGCCAATACTCCAGAAGATAGGCTTAAGATACAGAAGGATCTGGACAGACTCGAACACTGGGCACTATCTAACAAAATGAAATTCAATGGTGAAAAAAGTAAGGTTCTACATTTAGGCAGAAAAAATCAAATGCACAGGTATAGTATAGGTGGTACCTTGCTCAATAGTAGTAACTGTGAGAGGGATCTCGGAGTCCTAGTAGACAATCACCTCAATATGAGCCAGCAGTGTGCTGCAGCTGCCAAAAAAGCCAACACAGTGCTAGGCTGCATTAACAGAGGGATAGAATCAAGATCAAGTGAAGTACTAATACCACTTTACAATGCTTTGGTAAGGCCACACCTGGAATACTGCATCCAGTTTTGGTCACCACGATGTAAAAAAGATGTCGAGACTCTAGAAAGGGTACAGAGAAGAGCAACAAAGATGATTAGGGGGCTGGAGGCTAAAACATATAGGGAACGGTTGCTGGAATTGGGTATGTGTAGTTTAACGAAGAGAAGAGTGAGGGGTGACATGATAGCAGTGTTCCAATATCTCAGGGGCTACCACAAAGAAGAGGGAGTCAAGCTATTCTCCAAAGCACCTGAAAGCAGGACAAGAAGCAATGGATGGAAACTAGTCAAGGAAAGAAGCAACCTAGAACTAAGGAGAAACTTCCTGACAGTTAGAACAATTAACCAGTGGAACAACCTGCTTCCAGAGGTGGTGAATGCTCCAACACTGGAAGTTTTTAAGAAGAAACTGGACAGCCATTTGCCTGAAATGGTATAAGGTTTCCTGCCTGAGCAGGGGGTTGGACTAGATGACCTCCAAGGTCACTTCCAACTTATTATTATTATTATTAATAATAATAATAATAATAATAATAATAATAATAATAATAATAATAATAATAATAATAATAATAATAATAATAATAATATGTTAAGTTGTATTATATAGATAATTAGGGGTCCACGAAACACTGAAAGCTTTCTCCATTGTTTGTAAAGCAGGTGGTGAAGAGGAGTTCAGAATCTTACAGCGGGAAAGTTTAGATATTTTCTAATTTATCACTCTCCAAATGCCTGCCTCCTCAAGTAGCAGCAGGGGGAAAAATAGAGCCTACTGCCTATTTTCCCCCTTTAATGAAGTCATAGCAAGAATGCTGCAAGAAATCAGTGCAAAACTATTACAAATTCAACAAAATGTTCCTCTTCTTTAAAATAATTTCTACTGCAAATTCTTTCATCCAAATGAATGAATATTAGTACAAATAAAGGCTGGAAATGTTGCTCTGCATGACACTAGAAAATATAAAAGCATCAGATTTTTTCCCCTTAGTTCATAATACCTCATTTCAGTATTTGAATTAGAGGAAGAAGGGACTTATATCAGGCAGTCATGGCACAGAAAGATGCTGGGGGCAAGTAATTAGTGACAACAGCATAGGCATACTGTGTGAGATGGAACTGGATGGACAAAATAAATGATAGACAATACAGTGCTGGATGTTGGGCCCTTCAGGTTGGATGGCACTCAACATGCTACTGATGAAGAGCTGAGAATCTTCCAGAGTACTAATGTTGTTTATGAGATGACTAAATTAAGCCTCTAGGTTATTTGCTGATGTTGCTATGCAGAAAGAAAATTCAGAATACATGGTAGAAATTGCCAAGAGAAGAAGAGAAGCCAAAGCCAAGAATGACAAATTCTTCAGATATGGCAGAACTAAACAAAGGATTTTAGAGAGTTGTTGTAAGAGTATTATAATGACCTCCCTAAAGACATTGAAGATGAAAACTGGCAAAGAAAATCAAATACTTTCCCCCAAAAGATCTCCAAATTCAGAATGGGGTTTCATTGTTGAACCTGTATGCCAAAGGATGCCAATGGAAAGATAGTAATTGATTCAAAGAAGATTAAACACAGATGAAGGAGTATACTGAAATTCTGTACAGTATGGATGTCAGCATCTAAGATACTTTAAAAAATATTTACTAATTATAGTACTATAAGATGAAGCTAAATAGTGCTCTGAGCATGGTCAGGCCATAAAGCTACATAAATTGATGGAATATTTACAGAAATATGGCAAGCTACAAAAGAATCAATACATGTTCTAACCCAACTGCACCAGCAATGTTGAGAATGACAGTGATCACAGATTGGAAGATGTCAGACTATATGCCAATTTCAAAGAAGGGAAACTTAAAACAGAATTTGCAAATTATGGCATAATATCCTTTATTTTAAATTAAAGTAAAATTACTGCTTAAGATTCTCCAATGCAGATCAGACGTCTACATGAAATGAGATGCCTTTCAGAATGGCTTTAGAAAAGGCCAAGGAAGAAGAGTCACTATTGGTGAAACATGCTGATAATTGAATAAATCAAACAATACTAAAAATAAATCAATGCATGCATCAATAATTATACACATGTTAAACCATGAAATACCTTTTGGAAAATGGAAATCCTGGAACATATCATTGTCCGTATGCAAAATCTATATCTGCAGATGCCATAATACAGATCAACATGTTGAAACAGAAGGACACTAGATCAATAGAGGAGTGAGACTTTACACTCTTTCGTTTATTCAACTTATATGATGAATAAATATTGAGAAAGGCTGGATTGGAAGATGAGCATTGTTGAAATTGGAGGAATTAATAACATTAATAACTTGCCATTATTAATATTAATAACATTAATAACCTGCTATGTGCTAATAATATGATAGGCAGTCTTCATTTAGTGGCCACAATTGAGACCAGTAACTTGGTGTTAAGCTAAGTGGTTGCTATATAAGAAATCATGTAACTATAACTGCTTATGATTTTCTTCAGCTTTTCTTTTTCCCGACACCCCTGCCCCTTTGGAATGCTCACTGTCTCAATAAAATAATTAGGAAGAAAGAATTAGTGTTTAGATTTACATTCATTGGAGAGGAAGTGATTATAAAAGAGTTAGCAGGCACACAGTGAGGAATATACATCAAAGGAATTCACTAAGACCAGCAACTGCAAGTCCCTCAGGCAAATAGCCACTGTATTCCCCACTATGTGTCTGCTTACTCTCTTCTAATCCCTTCCTTTCCAATCTCTTTGCTACAGGTCAACGCATACTGACTGTAATATGATCATGTGACTGCAGGATGCTGTGAGGGTCATAAAAGTGTGTCTTGGTTGTAAAGTTTTTTTTTCCCAGAGTCACTGCACAAGGCAGTCAGTAAGCGAGATTTATCTGTGGTCTAATTGCTGAAAATGAAAATCATCTAGAAGATCTAGAAATGAAACACAAGAGAACAGTGAAAAAGATGGGATCATGATTAATATAAAGAAAATCATTATGGAAAAATTAATAATGTTTATATCAAGTCACAGTCTGTGGGAAAATTGGCAGAAAATGTTCTGTAGATGATTTATCACTCCATCAGTGATTGCCAAGATTGACAAATTATACAACTACAAATGTTGGAAATGCTGTAATAAAAAAGGGAACATTTTACCAAATCTATTGTTCATTCAGAAAAAGACACAGGTAGAAATGCATCAGAAAGAAATACAACAGAGCATCCAGAGAATTCTGAAAATAAAATTTGAATTAGGACCACAAATGTCTTTATGAAGTATGTCTCCAGGAAATACAAATGAAAAGTATCACAACTTAATAGGATTTATGCTGACAGCAACAAGAATCAGTCTGGCACAGCATTGGAAAATAGAATAGAAGATTGAGAGACCAAAACTGGAAAATACGTGACAATGAAAAAATTGTTGTGCACACACAAATATACATGCATAACAGAAACCTAACCAACTTCATCCAGGAATTGTTCCTTTATATTATTTTTATTTATTTATTTATTTTAATTCCATTTATATCCCGCCCTTCTCCGAAGACTCAGGGCGGCTTACAAGCTTAGCAGTAGCCTTCATTCTATGTATATGCCTGCTTATTAGGGCTTTCACACACACCCCCAAGCAGCATTATTACAAAGTCAGCTTAATTGCCCCCAACAATCTGGGTCCTCATTTTACCTACCTCGGAAGGATGGAAGGCTGAGTCAACCTTGAGCCTGGTGGGATGCGAACCTGCACTAATTGCAGGCAGCTGGTGTTACGTAAGGAGGCATTAGGCCACTGCTCCACCAAGGCTCTTTTATTATGACATGGAAATATTATGACATGGAAATGCAAGCTGTGACACAGTTTTTGAAGTGAAAGAGAAACTGTTTAAAAAAATTAATTGAAATGACTTAAATACATTACCACTGAAAAGCATTCTCGTTTGCATGGTGCCATGTGTTTCCATTGGCCATCCTGTATGGCAAATATAAAAAGACACCATTGGCTGAAAGACTCTGTTCCTGTGGCTCAGGAGAGGTGGAGACCATTTGAGACATACTCCTTCGATGTTCCTTCTATAGAGCTATTTGAAAAAAACATATCCTCCCCATAATTGATAGGTATCCTGATTGTTCGGAAAGTATTTATCTCCAGTGGCTGCTTAACGATGAGCAGGCAGTGATCACGGCACAGGTGGCTAGATTCTGCGCAGCAGCATTGGGGATTCACCATAAACATAAATAAACATTTTAGATCTTTAGATTTTTTTAATAATCTTTTATAATTAATTTTATTATGTGTTTTTATCCAGCGTTAGACTATACTCAATGTATTTTTATTGTCAGGTCAGTATGATTCAGTTTTTCTGAAAGTAGCTAGTTTTTGTTATACTGTCTGTAAAACTAGGCAGACCTTGGTCACCCATTGATTTCATCATTAATTGTAATATATTGCTATGTTTTCTTGTGTTGGTTCTGTTTAGTTTTGTTTATTTGAATGTTTAATTTATGTGTTGGCCTTTGGTTGTAATAATAAATTGATTGATTGATTGATTGATTGACTTAAATAGAAGTGAGCAATAATTGTAGGTGTTAAAGTATTGTATAAAAATATTTAAGTAGTAGTGGTCAGGGTGAAAAAAGAAGAGAAAATGCTGTCTTCCTTTCTCACTTCCTATACTGTTCTTTTTATATTGTTATTTCTTTATTTTTTATTTAATTATTGTATCAAATTATATTCTTTTAATTTTAATTTTAACCTTCACCTAGTGCAAAGCTTAGACAACAGTAATATTAACAATAACAACAAAAGGTAAATAACAACATAGATGAATTAAGGTTTACGATGTTATACGTGTGTGTGTGTGTGTGTGTGTGTGTGTGTGTGTGTGTGTGTTGCCTTTTAGAGTTGTCTGTTGAAACCAAAAAACTATGAGTTTTAATCCTGCTTTAGACTCAAAGCCCCTGGGTGATCTTGGCCCAATCAATTTCTCTGAATTTCAAGAAGGCAATGGCAAATTACCACTGAAAAATGCAGAGACTTGTCTAGGCAGGAATCTTCTCTCTTGTCTCTCTCTATCTCTCTGTCTCTGTCTCTGTCTCTGTCTCTGTCTCTGTCTCTGTCTCTGTCTCTGTCTCTCTCTCTCTCTCTCTCTCTCTCTCTCTCTCTCTCTCTCTCTCTCTCTCTCTCTCTCTCTGTTTGTGTGTCTCATACTCAAATGCCCTGATGTGTGAACACCTACAAAAAAGTCTTGAGTGGAATAGAATAGAGCTGGAAGGGACCTTGGAGGTCTTCTAGTCCAGCCCTCTGCTCAAGCAAGAGAACCTATACCATCTCAGACAAGTGACTGTCTAGTCTCTTCTTAAAAATCTCCAGTGATGGAGCGCCCACGATTTCTGTGGGCAAGCTGTTCCACTGGTTAATTGTCCTTACTGTCAGGAAGTTTCTCCTTAATTACAGGTTGCTTCTCTCTTTGATCAGTTTCCAACCATTGTTTCTTGTCCTGCCCTCTGACACCCTCTTCTTTGTGGCAGCCCCTCAAATACTAGAATACTGCTATCATGTCGTCCCTGTTTCTTTTTTTCTTTAGATTAGCCAAACCCAATTCCTGCAGCTGTTCTTCATATGTTTTAGTCTCATTTTAATTGCTCTTCTCTGAACTTTTTCCAAAGTCTCAACATCTTTTTTGTACTATGGTGACCAAAATTGGTTGCAGTATTCCAGGGGTGGTCTTACTAGGGTTTTATAAAGCGGTACTAATACTTCAAGTGATCTTGATTCTATGCCTCTGTTTATACAACCCAGGATTGTATTAGTTTTTTTGGCTGCTGTTGTACACTGCTGGTTCATGCTCAAGTGATCGTTCACTAGGACTCCAAGGTTCCTTTCATAGTTACTGTTTTTAAGCCAGGTCTCGCCTAATTTGTACTTGTACCTTTGGTTTTTCCTGCGTAAATGTAAGACTTTGCTTTTCTCCACATTGAAATTCATTTTGTTGAATAGAGCCCATTGTTCAAGTTTGTCAAGATCTTTTTGGATCCTGGGTTTGTCTTCTGGGGGTATTGGCTACTCCTGCCAGTTTGGTGTCACCTGCAAATTTGATGAGATCTCCTTCAATTCCCTCATCTAAGTCATTTATGAAGATATTGAAGAGTACTGGGCCTAAGACAGAACCTTGTGGTACCCCACTGCTTACTTCTCTGCATGTGGATGTAGTGCCATTGAGGATTACTCGTTGAGAATGGTTTGCCAGCTAGTTATAGATCCATCTGGTGGTGATGTTGTCTATTCCACCTTTTTCTAGCTTACCAAGGAGTAGGTTGTGGTCTACTTTATCAAATGCCTTACTGAAGTCTAAGTATATACTAAGTCCACAGCATTTCGCTGGTCTTCTAGTTTAGTCACTTTATCAAAGAATGAAATAAAACTGGTTTGGCATGATCTGTTTTTAACAAAACCGTGCTAGCTACTAGTTATAACTTACCGGTAGTTTGCTTCTAGTTGTTCAAAGATCTGCTTTTTTGATGATCTTTTCTAGGATCTTCCCAGATATTGATGTTAAACTAAGAAGCAGTATAGAAAGAATATCAGCGCTTTTGAACTTTGATGCTGTGGAAGATTTTTGAAATTACCATAGATATGAAAGAAAACAAAGCAAAAAAAAAAGAATCCTAGAGTCAAATGAATTCAGAGTTCTCATTTGAGGCACAAATGATCAGCTCAAATTATCATAGTTTGGACATGTTATGCAAACACCCAGCTCCCTTGAGTAGTCCATAATGATGGCAAAGTGTAGAAAAATGAAAAAGAGGACAACTAAGTGCAAAATAGGTGAATATATACTGCTCAAAAAAATAAAGGGGACAGAAAATAAGACATCCTACTATTAAATACAGTACATTGTGTTGTCTAAGTGTTCCCTTTATTTTTTTGAGCAGTATATTTATAATGATGATGGGACATTGTTGGGAGATAGAACATAGAATAATACAGAGTTGGAAGGGGCCTCAGAGGTCTTCTAGTCTAACACCCTGCTTGAGTAGGAGACCCTATATCATTTCAGACAAACGGTTCTCCAGTCTCTTTTTGAAAGCCTTTAGCACCCACTACTTCTGAAGGCAATTGCTTTCCCTGTTAGGAAATTTCTCCTTAATTCTAGGTTGCTCCTCTCCTTGCTTCTGTAAGATAGATCCTTGTCTTATAGAACTTACAGATAACTCTTGTATCTGTAACACAAGGGACAAATCATCCTGGAGAAGCCCATGAATCTAGTTGTTAAGAGTTGATACTAACTTGATGACACATAGTAAGTGAATCAATCAATCAAACAATTCCTCTGTCAATGGCTAATCAAAAAAAGGAATAATATATATTTTATATTATCTGTAGTTGAGCTGTCTTCCTCAGATAGGGAGACTTAGTATTCACCTAGATTCTTTTGTGTACTATTTTGGAACTGAAATGTGCATGGCAAAATCCAGGGAAGTGGGAAATTTGAAATATTAACTGGTTTCAATCCATATGTCTGTTGGTTTAAAAATGTAATTCTCCAATATTATTAAATTTAACAATATACCAGAGTAGAAATTGGCTTGCAGAAGTAAGCAGGTTTATCTTTTGCACTCAGCTTCATTGATTGAAATGGAATCTCTCCAATTAATCAGCTAAACTACCCAATGAATTGAAAGTGGCAGCCCCATTTATAAGCATACCTCCCTTTTTAAAACAATGTCCCTATGTTTTTCAGGTTCCATGACAGTAAACAAGTACTTCGGAGGAGCCATGTTATGGGAGGGGGCTCGCCAACTATTGTCCCCCTGTCATGGTCCGATCATCACCTCCTGCGGTTGGTCTTCCGTTTTGCCACCCCCCGCTGCTGGGCTGCGGAATTGACCAGGTGGTTCTTCCCCAGGCACCTAATGGATCCGGAACGGTTCCAGACAGCGCTTGGGTCTATACCTACCCGCCTCACTCAGCCCGGCAGACGCCTTGGTGGATGCCTGGGAAAGGGCTGCCACCAAGGCGCTCTACCGTGTTGTACCCTTGCGGCCCCTGGCCCAGCGCAGGGATGGGCTGAGGAGTTTAGTCATCATCTGACGGACAAAATCGCTCAGATCCGGGCCAGTTTGGACTCTGACTGGGCAGAGTCTGATGTGGAGGAATCGGATGGTCTTGAGCATGCCATCTGGACTGAGTTCGATCCTGTTTCCCCTGATGATGTGGACAGGATGATGGAGAGGCTGAGCTCCACCACCTGTTTGTTGGACCCGTGCCCCTCCTGGCTGGTTTATGCGGCCCGGGAGGAGACACGAGGCTGGTTCCAGGCAGTAATAACTGCTTCCTTGAAGGAGGGTATCTTCCCCGCCGCCTTGAAGGAGGAGGTGGTGAGACCCCTCCTCAAGAAGCCTGCCCTGGACCCAGCTGTTTTAAATAACTACCGTCCGGTCTCCAACCTTCGCTTTTTGGCAAAGGTTGTTGAGAGTGTGGTGGTGCATCAGCTTCCTCTGTTCCTGGAGGAAACTGATTATCTGGACCCGTACCAATCGGGTTTCAGGCCCGGGCACAGCACGGAGACGGCATTGGTCGCACTGGTGAATGATCTCTGGCGGGCTCGGGACAGGGGTTGTTCCTCTGTCCTAGTCCTATTAGATCTCTCAGCGGCTTTTGTTACCATCGACCATGGTATCCTACTGCAGCGTCTCAGAGGGTTCGGAGTGGGAGGCACCGTTCTACGGTGGTTCTCCTCCTATCTCCTGGGCCGCTCACAGTCGGTGTTGACGGGAGGGCAGAGATCCACCCTGAGGCCTCTCGTTTGTGGAGTCCCTCAGGGGTCAGTTCTCTCTCCCCTCCTGTTCAACATCTATATGAAGCCACTGGACGAGATCATTCGGGGTTTCCAAACCAACCCAGCAATGCCCTCGCCGTGATGTCCTGTTGCCTGGAGGTGGTCCGGGTCTGGATGGGGAGAAACAGGCTTCGTCTCAATCCTGCCAATACTGAGTGGCTGTGCATACCGGCATCTCGGGTTAACCAGACTATTCCATCTTTAACGATGGGGGGTGAGGTGTTACCCCCCGTTGATAGGGCTTGCAACTTGGGCATCCTCCTGGATTCACAGCTCAATTTTGAAGATCACATAGGAGCCGTGACCAGGGGGGCTTTTGCCCAGGTTCGCCTGGTGCACCAGTTGCGACCCTACCTGGACCAAGATGCCCTACGCACAGTCACTCATGCGCTCGTGACCTCCCGTTTAGACTACTGCAACACTCTCTACATGGGGCTGTCCTTGAGGACCACTCGGAGGCTTCAGCTGGTGCAGAATGGGGCCACACGAGTTGTGATGGGGGCTTCCCGACACTCCCATGTAACACCTCTACTCCGCGAGCTGCATTGGCTTCCGGTTGCCCTCCAGGTGAGATTCAAGGTGCTGATGATGACCTATAAAGCCCTAAATGGCTTGGGTCCGGGATATCTGAGGGAACACCTGCTGCCGGCATCAAGTTCCCTTCGTCCAGTGCGCTCCCACAGGGAGGGCCTTCTCAGGGTGCCGCCAGTAAAAGATTGCCGGCAGATAACACCCAGGGGGAGGGCCTTCTCTGTGGGTGCGCCTGCCCTTTGGAACCAGCTGCCTGCGGAGCTTAGGACTGCCCCCGACCTTCGTTCATTTCGCCGGGACCTGAAGACCTGGCTCTTTGAGATTTTCCGGCCCAGGCTGAGAGTTTTTAATTGGGGTTTTTTATATTTTTTCAGGGATTAAATTTAATCTTTTTAATCGTTTTTAATTTTTGTATTAATGTTTTAAGTACCCTGTAAACCGCCCTGAGTCCTTCGGGAAAGGGCGGTATATAAATTCAATAAAATAAAAATAAATAAATAAATAACTTTGATTAAAAGAGCGAAAGAAAAAGCTAGATATTATTCTGAAGCCATGTAATTAGAACTTTGTGCTATTTTTCCACCCCCTAGTCACAACATCTAGTATTCTCCATCTCTCTCTCTCTCTCTCTCTCTCTCTCTCTCTCTCTCTCTCTCTCTCTCTCTCTCTCTCTCTCTCTCTCTCTCTCTCTTCACCTCATGCTAATCAGTGAGGAAGCATATAACCCTGCTCATATTTTACTTTTTTCACATTCGTGTAAGAGAACTCTAGAATTTCAAAAAGACAGTATTTGAGAGAAACATATGAAAGCTGCCTAGTAATCAGTGCTCATTTATATAGATAATCCTGGTGCAAGCTCCCTCTCCTTCACAATTAGTCATTGTGAATGTTGGAATGCTTTATTTCATTTCCCCTTTCCCTTTTCTTGCTCTCCTCTTGATTTCAGTATCTGTAGCCTTTGACCCATTGAGATTTTAGGTTATTGTTGCTTGGTCCTAACATGTTGCCATGGTGATACACTAGTTTCATAAATAATCACATACAAAATTTCTTGTCTTTGTTAGTAAAGATGCAGGACATGACCCAGTAAGATATTCTTCCAGCAAACCTTGGTTAATTCAGTGGGTTCTTCCTAATTGTTTTCATATATTTCAGTTTTAGAAATATAGACATAAATAAGATCAAAATTATTTACTGTTAAGAACTTTCTTAAAATAAAAACTTTGTAATAAAAATGAAAAAAGCTGGTTTTGTCACATTTGTTTAATACAGGGAAAATGGCAATGGCAAGTATATAAATTCTTGTTTCCATCAAATCAAATCAAGGTTCCTGCTCACTCATGATAATAGCATGTAACTGGAAAATAGGAACAGGATTTATTGTTTAAAGATTTGATAGTAGAAGTATGCAGGGGATGCGGGACAATCCCACTAGTACATTTCAGCACAAGTGTCCCTCCTAGAGTCTGTGATTATGTCTGCTCAGGAATTCTTTTTGTCCTTTTCTCAATTTGAGTGGCATGTGTCATTAGGAACATTTGCATGCAGAAATAGCCAGGGCAAGACACCTTCTTGCAGGAGGGTGTGTTTCCCTCCTAGAAACTTCCATTTTATCTAGAGGCCATGTAGGAGGCTAGGTTGTAAAAAGACCCGTGGAGACCTTGTTTCTTACAAGAGGGCTTATGGATTGTTCTTTTAGTGTGGCTTGTGTCTGGTCCAACTAAGAAGGTCTGATGAATTTCCTTTGTAATATGTAGCATCTGCAAAGAGATTGATGGTCACATTTTTCAACATGTTTCCTTTCTAATGTGGACTTAGACAATGCCGGCGGGTGATTCCAAGGGGGAGGGCATTCTCTGTGGGTGTGCCTGCCCTATGGAATGAACTGCCGGTAGAACTTCGGACTGCCCCGGACCTTCGCTCGTTTCGCCGGGACCTGAAAACTTGGTTATTTGATCTTTCTGGCCTGGACTGAGGGGGTTCTAATTTAATTTTAAATTTTAATTTGTTTTAATTGTGGGCTAGTCTTAATTTAATTCTATTTTAATTGTATTTATTTGTATTGTTTTAATTCGCCCTGTAAACCGCCCTGAGTCCTTTGGGAATAGGGCGGTATATAAAATCAATTAAATAAATAAAATAAATAAATAAATTGGAAACTTGTCTGATAGCTAAATCAACCTTCTTACCATTTTGCAATTTATTCTTATGCTAAGATGCAAAATATGTTTCACTAGCTAAATAGGACAGGTTTCTTTTTGGAAACCAATAAAAAATTCTGTCTATTCAGGCCTCCCATCATAAGGTCAGTCTCAGGCACGGTAGGGGGCATTGTGGCTCTTCAATACATTTTTTTTAAAGAAAGGGTTATCACAACCTCTTCCCCGAAGGCTTGCTTGACATCTCCTTTGAAGTTATAAATACAATGGTAGGATGAAAATCTATTTATAATTTACTTTGATATTGTTGGCAAATCAGTTGTTTTTTTCAAATCCATTCACAACTTCCTCATTCTCTATATACAGATACACTCTACTACCGTATGTAATGCCGAGGGGATAGGCAGATAGTAGCAAAAAGCTACCTGTCTATTGGAGTTCTGGGGAGTTTTTATTCCAATACTTGCTTCAAGGTAGAGTTTGACTCCATCATTACTGTACTTATCCATGTGCTTCCTTAGTTTTATGCCATCTTCTGTAGTGCAACTTTGGAATGGTAAAAGAGTTCCTACAGATTATGAATGGACATGGTGGACACTGCGAAACATAGTGTATCATTTTGAGCAGAAACTGTTTCTCACAGCTGATAAAATGAGGAGAGACCCTTGGAAATGTGTTCAAAGAATATTAAGGCACATTTGGGACGAAGCTGTGTATTCGGAAAGTTGTAAAAGTCAGCAGATGGAAATATATATAAAATGTGACAAAACGAAATGCTAACAAAATTCATGCAATACTAACAAAGTTATATATTTTGGCTCATCTGCATACTCTTGCCTAGGAGAAGAACTGCACAGAAAAAAAAATAAACCATCTCCTTTATGTTTCATATATGTTCATATTTACTTCTGATCTGTACTGTTCCTAAAGATTCTGAAGACAAAATATGCTGCTTAACAAAAAAAGTTGAAATTGAAATTTTAAAATGTGAAGCTTTTTTGCAGATAATTTGATGTGTGCTAATTTTTTTTAAAAAAAAATTCTGAACACTTTAAGCTGCTTGGATCAGCTAGAAAATACGTTACTTGCTATGCAGGTTGAAAATACATGTGGAAACATTTCAAGAAGCAGCCGTAGGTAATTATATTCTGTTCATTCCTAGATAATTGCACAAGGATATTATATGAACGATGAAAAAGATGTCTGCTTCTGTCAAAATACAGGATAACAAGCAACAATGAGTAATTCCCTAGAACATTTTTATGTAGTATTTTTCATTCCATATAGACATACAGTATGTCAGCCTTTCTGGCTATTCTCCCATAGCTTGAACCTATAGCTATTGATTGAAAAAGAGGCAAATCTCACCCCATAAATTGTAAGTAATCATCAAGCTGTATTGAAAGATTAACAATATAATCCATGGGTATCTGTCCAAAAGCAGGAGATAACCAGCATTACCTTGACCAACAAAAGTCAACCTAGTCTGACTATCAGTAGTTGAGACAGAATTTTGGGAGAGGCTTTATGCCTGCTTTGGTGCTTTTCGGAAGCATTTGGTTTACCACACAGAAAATCAGTTAGGAAACAATGCTAAATAACTTTTGACTTGATCCAGCAAGACTTTTTTAGATTCACAAAGCAAAGCTTTGTTACCATCATACATCAGAATCAAAAATACAGAGGAACAACAACATTCTGTACTCTTAAAATTAATCCAGAATGGTCACTCAGTCTTGCCCATCCCTGTTGCTGAGTTGCAAAATTTAGCAATTAAACAGGTATCTATGGGATCTCTGCTTGCTATAAATTAATCTGCATAAAATTATTCTGGTTAAGTGACAAGTTTTTTTCCCCCTCTGAGGGAGCTGAAGTAGACTTTTTCTTAGATCAGAATAAAACATTGTTTAGAAAAACATTTTATACAATTCTGGCTAATCCACTTGGAGAAGGTCTGTGCATTACTAATGTAGTTTAATTTAATATATAGGTCTTATATGCTAATTAGAGATTTCCAATGAGTCACTTAGTTTGATTCTTACAGTAGAAACTTCCAATTATTTTCACTTTTCAACTATGCAAACTTTATATGACACTAAGATAACAGTTGCTACTAATACAATTGTGTTGGTTTGTTACATTATTTTCTTGCAGTTTTTCCCATTTCTTTCCTAAGTTCTGTTTCTGGGCAATGGTACCTGTTAAATTTTCCACCACATGTAATATTGCTGTCCTGTCTTCCTGTTCTGACATAATTCCATTGCAATAATTTGCTGAACTCAGTTCCTGCCTTTAGCTATTTTTAAAAATAAACCCTCAGAATCAACAAACATATTAATAATAATTAAAAGATACGTTGACAAGCGGGAATAGCACATCTAAATTTTGCTCTGGGTAAGGAAGTGAGAGACAGAAATAAATGTGATCTTGTCTTTAATAAGTCACAGATGAGATGCCACACTGAATAATAATCCTATTGAAAATAATTTTCTTAAAGTTCTCCTCACTTGAAGTATATCACTGTTGTCCTATTCTTGGTGATCAATCTGTGGTACAGAAAGATTGAGTTAAACAAGTGGAGTTGACTTCATAGATTGGAATTCTAGATGGGAACTGGAGGGATTACAATTACACCTAGCATTTGGCACATTTAGAAGCAATAGCTATAAGCAGCCTATGCTTTCTAACATACATATCATGGAATTATCAGCAAGATGTTCCTACAGTTCCCTGCTGAATGGCAAGAAATTTGGTGGCAAACCTAGGATTCTCTTTGAGAGATGCAAAGAATTCCATATATTCCAAACAAATGTTCAGAAGAGCTTCCTCCAAAACCAGGGTACTTACATTTAATTTTGTAGTTACAGTGGCTGAATAAATACCACCAAGCACACATGAATTTGATTTGGAGAAATTAGGCACAGGGTTGGTTCTCTCTTGTATTCACTGATTAAATTTGCACATTGCAATAAGCCATTATTTGTTGAATTGTGATTTGAATAAACCATGATTAACTGGATTTGTGCTGCCTGCTAAGCCACATGTCAACCACAATAGCTAAGTTCTCACATTATACTTAAATGAATGATAAAGTCGAGGAGTGAATCTACAGTTGAACTACAGTCAGCTCAAGGATCCAGAAAAATGTATAGCCTTATCAAGTGCTTTAGAGTGCTAGATGAGAATATGTTCAATTGCTGAGAATCTAGTCTGTGAAGATAAAATTACAAATCACAAGCATGAATTTAGAGTGCCATGCTATGAATTCTGTTTGACCTTTGACTCAGTGGAGTTTTTCTTTATCACCATCAGTGATACTTGGACATTTTAAAGTACATCCAGGAATTTGCAGTTAGAGATTACGCTTAGTTTCTTTGGATGTTTTTATGTCTAATCTGAATGCTTTGGAAGTAGTTAATTTTCAGTTTTTTAAATTCTAATGGTGATGAAAAACATTTATATCTTTTTTTAAATTGATGTCAGACCAAATGAAAGATGTTATTGTATATCTATTTATTAACCCTATTAGTGGCATATAATGTAGAAAGTTAGTGCCAGCTGGCAGATGGGAGCCAGTTATTCATGAGATTTTTTATGCATTATGTGTAGATAAGGAGAAAACTCAAGATTGAAAGAGGTTCATTCAATAGTATAATGGAAATATTTGGGGGAAATTATAGACATATGGTATTTCTTAGTCTCTATTATATAAAAAGTACTAAAGTATTGTACAATTTTTAAATGGCAAAAATGATAAAAACATCGATAAAATGGAATCAGAATAATATACCTGGAAATAAACCAAGCCCTGAAAAAGCTTAATGACATTGAAAGAAACATATAGCAGCACTTTTCAATTAATTTTCTCTAGTAGACTTAGTTTCAGCCCTCAGGAAAATATTTAGGAAAGTGTCTACTGTTAACAGAAATTGGTCAGGAAGAATACCTAGCAAATTTCTGGTTTTGTTTTTTTTTAAAAAAACAGTTCTACAAGATCCTGATTTATTCAGAATAGTTCCTACTGTATTGTGTTCTCATTCTTGGAAATGATATCAATAGATACTATGAATGTGTGGGCCTGGTTTCTTTTATTATATTGGTAGAGTTGTGTTCTAGGTTGGCGTATGTATATATTTGTATGGCTACAGTCACACATAATATTAGGACCGGATGTTGCTTATTTTGTCATTGGATGAACCCAGTCATGAGTTGTAAATCACATTTTCCATCTAAACAAAGTATGGGTTTTTTTTAATCATTTATGATTAAATCATAGATTGCTTATTTATTTATTTATTTATATATTCATTCATTCATTCATTCATTCGTTTGAATTTCTAAAACACCCAACTCTCAGCAACTGTGGGAGCTTTATGTCATTAAATGCCAGGGCAATAAAGTGAAGAGAAGTGCATCCAAAAAACTGTCCTAAAGAAACTCTCCACCATTTTAGCAGCTTACCATTATGCTATCCCTAGGTCTGGGAGAACAATGATTTATGGTTTTCATTGCCTTCTGGAATATATGGGATCTGCGTGGGTCTCTGCAGGAATATCAGTCCAGAGAGGCAGGGATCATGGTTTTGAAGCCATATTTCTGAGATCTGATTAGATGACATTTTTTAATTGAGAAGTTTATCCATTCTGCTGGACTTTACTGGATGGGCAGAAATTAATCAGGTAATTAATCAGGTAATTAAGGTAATCAGATTCTACATCATAAGAGGCTTTATAACCAGCACCTTGATTGGCACCCAAATGCCAATAGAGAGGCAGACAGGTAGAACATGGAGCTTTGGTATGACATGCAGGAATACATTCTGGAGCAAGATAATTTCCAAGGCATTTCAAGGGTAGCCCCATGTAGAGCACATTGCAGTAGTTCATTCTAGAGGTGACTAGGGTTTGAGTGACTATCCAAGGGTACTCCAATCCATGAACAGGCACAACTGGTACACTAGATGGATACATGCAGAATTCTTCAAGTAAGAGGTGTGACTCCAAGCCAACACCCAAATTATGTACCTGTCTTGTATGGGGAAGTGCAACTCTCTTTCCAAGATGGTTGGGAAAGATGAAAACTCCCTCAAACCAGGGGACCCCTATATCCACAGCCACTTGTTCTTGTTGGGATTCAGCCTGTCTGTTCCTTTCTATCCAGACCGGAACAGCCAACAGAGGCAAGACATCAACAGCAGCAGTTGCATATTTCAGGATCAACATGTATAAGTGAGTATCATCTGCATACTGATGATAGCAGACCCTGAACTGATGGATGACCTCACCCTGTGGTTTCATATAAATCTTGAATAGGAAGTGGTACCTCCCTCCATCAACAGTGCTTGGAACTGTACACAGAGAAAGGAGAACTAACATAACACAAAACTGCCCACTCCCAATTGCTGCAGGCTGTCCAGAAGGATTCTGTGACTGATGGTATGAAAAACTGTTAAGAATTCAAAGAGCACAAAGATGCATCCCATCTCTGCTAAAGGTCACTGACAGCATTTGTTGTTGTTAGTTGCGAAGTCGTGTCCGACCCATCGCGACCCTATGGACAATGTTCCTCCAGGCTTTCCTGTCCTCTGCCATCTTCTGGAGTCCATTTAAGCTCACGCCTACTGCTTCAGTGACTCCATCCAGCCACCTCATTCTCTGTCGTCCCCTTCTTCTATTGCCCTCAATCTTTCCCAGCATTAGGCTCTTCTCCAGTGAGTCCTTCCTCCTCATTAGGTGGCCAAAGTATTTGAGTTTTAGCTTCAGGATCTGGCCGTCTAAAGAGCAGTCAGGGTTGATCTCCTCTAGGACTGACCGGTTTGATCGCCTTGCAGTCCAAGGGACTCGCAGGAGTCTTCTCCAGCACCAGAGTTCAAAGGCCTCAATTCTTTGGCGCTCAGCCTTTCTTATGGTCCAACTTTCACTGCCATACATTGCAAATGGGAAGACCATAGCCTTGACTATACGCACTTTTGTTGACAGGGTGATGTCTCTGCTTTTTAGTGTGCTGTCTAGATTTGCCATGGCTTTCCTCCCGAGGAGCAAGCGTCTTTTAATTTCTTGACTACAGTCCCCATCTGCAGTGATCTTGGAGCCCAGGAAAATAAAATCTGTCACTACCTCCATTTCTTCCCCATCTATTTGCCAGGAATTGAGAGGGCCGGATGCCATGATCTTGGTTTTCTTAATGTTTAGTTTCAACCCAACTTTTGCACTCTCCTTCACTCGCAACAAGAGACTCTTCAGTTCCTCTTCACTTTCTGCCATTAGAGTGGTATCATTTGCATATCTTAGGTTGTTGATATTTCTTCCAGCAATCTTAATTCCAACTTTTGATTCATCTAGCTCTGCCTTTCTCATGATGTGCTCTGCATATATGTTAAATAGGCAAGGCGACAGTATACAGCCTTGCCGGACTCCTTTCCCAATTTGGAACCAATCAGTGGTTCCGTGTCCAGTTCTCACTGTTGCTTCTTGGCCCGCATATAGGTTTCTCAAGAGACAAATAAGATGGTCTGGTACTCCCATCTCTTTAAGAACTTGCCATAGTTTGTTATGATCCACACAATCAAAGGCTTTAGCATAGTCAATGAAGCAGAAGTAGACGTTTTTCTGGAACTCTCTAGCTTTCTCCATGATCCAGCGTATGTTGGCTATTTGATCTCTAGTTCCTCTGCCTCTTTGAAATCCTGCCTGTACTTCTGGTAGTTCTCGATCCACATACTGCTGGAGTCTAGGTTGTAGGATTTTAAGCATAACTTTACTAGCATGAGAAATGAGTGCAATGGTGCGATAGTTTGAACATTCTTTGGCACTGCCTTTCTTTGGAATTGGAATGTAAACTGATCTTTTACAATCCTGTGGCCACTGTTGAGTTTTCCAAATTTGCTGGCAAATTGAGTGTAGCACTTTTACTGCATCGTCTTTTAAGATTTTGAATAGCTCAGCTGGAATACTGTCATCTCCACTAGCTTTGTTGTTGCTCAGCTTTTCTAAGGCCCACTTCACTTCACATTCCAAGATGTCTGGCTCGAGGTCAGTGACCACCTCATTGTGATTATCAGGGACGTTAAGCACATTCTTGTATAGTTCTTCTGTGTAATTTTGCCATCTCTTCTTAATCTCTTCTGCCTCTGTTAGGTCCCTGCCATTTTGGTCCTTTATCATGCCCATTTTTGCATTGAACGTTCCCTTCATCTCTCCAATTTTCTTGAAAAGATCTCTGGTCCTCCCTATTCTATTGTTTTCTTCTATTTCTTTGCACTGTTCATTTAAGAAGGCATTCTTATCTCTTCTAGCTATTCTCTGGAATTCTGCATTCAATTGGGCGTATCTTTCTTTTTCTCCCTTGCCTTTTGCTTCCCTCCTTTCCACAGCTATTTGCAAAGCTTCCTCAGACAGCCATTTTGCTTTCTTCCATTTCTTTTTCTTTGGGATGGTTTTGGTTGCTACCTCTTGTACAATGTTGCGAACCTCTGTCCATAGTTCTTCAGGCACCCTGTCTATCAGATCTAATTCCTTAAATCTATTTGTCACCTCTACTGTATATTCAATGGGGATAAGATTTAATTCATACCTGAGTGGCCTAGTGCTTTTCCCTACTTTCTTCAGTTTAAGCCTAAACTTTGCAACAAGAAGCTCATGGTCTGAGCCACAGTCAGCTCCTGGTCTTGTTTTTACTGACTGTATAGAGCTTCTCCATCTTTGGCTGCAGAGCATATAGTCAATCTGATTTCTGTGTTGACCGTCTGGTGATGTCCATGTGTAGAGCCGTCTCTTGGGTTGTTGGAAAAGAGTGTTTGCTATGACCATCATTTTCTCTTGACAAAATTCTATCAGCCTGTGCCCTGCTTCATTTTGTACTCCAAGGCCAAACTTGCCTGTTATTCCGGTTATCTTTTGGCTTCCTACTTTAGCATTCCAATCCCCCATGATGATAAGGACATCATTTTTTGGTGTTAGTTCTATAAGGTGCTGTAGGGCTTCATAGAACCGATCAATTTCATCCTCTTCAGCACCGGTGGTTGGGGCATAGACTTGGACTACTGTGATATTGAATGGTTTGCCTTGGATTCGAACTGAGATCATTCTGTCATTTTGAGGATTGTATCCCAGTATTGCTTTTCCTACTCTTTTATTGACTATGAAGGCTACTCCATTTCTTCTGAGGGATTCTTGCCCGCAGTAGTATACCTGATGGTCATCTGAATTAAATTCACCCATTCCTGTCCATTTTAGTTCGCTGATACCTAAGATGTTGATGTTCAGTCTTGTCATCTCTTGTTTGACCACGTCCAGCTTTCCTTGATTCATGGATCTTACATTCCAGGTTCCTATGGAGAAAAAATCTTTACAGCATCGGACTTTCCTTTCACCACCAGACATATCCACAGCTGAGCGTCCTTTCGGCTTTGGCCCAGTCGCTTCATTCTTTCTGGCGCTACTAGTACTAGCCCTCTGCTCTTCCCCAGTAGCATATTGGACGCCTTCCGACCTGAGGGGCTCATCTTCCAGCGTCATATCGTTTTGCCTTTTGGTACTGCCCATAGGGTTTTCATGGCAAAGATACTGGAGTGGGTTGCCATTTCCTTCTCCAGTGGATCACTTTTTGTCAGAACTCTCTGCTATGACCTGTCCGTCTTGGGTGGCCCTGCACGGCATAGCTCATAGCTTCATTGAATTACGCAAGCCCCTTCGCCACGACAAGGCATGAAGGGGACTGACAGCATAATCAATTCTAATTCGGTAATCTAACTCAGCCTGAAGCTTGACTGAATTGGATCCAGATAATCTGGAGCTACTGCTCAACCACCTTCTCAACAACCTTCCATAACAAAAACCTATGCTCTCCTTGGAACCCAGCAGCTCCATAAATTATCTCTGATAGGCCATTCTAATAGACCTTATCTCCTTTACAAGGTGGGGTGACACCAGTTAACAAAAAGGCAATCATAGTGTGATCTGATTATAGCAACAGAGCGAGGGTAATACTTTTTAACTATCAGTTTATTTTGTGACTCTCCTGAAATAAAATGTGACCTTCAATCACTTGGGACAAGTCCCTGTTTGCCATAGAAACCACGAACTCCTGAGCAACTCCATATTCAACATCATCAGATGGCAAATTGAACTGCCCAAGCACTAACAATCTTAGGGTCTTCATAATTAGACCGATATTGGAATCCAACAGTTTGGTAGTATTAACTGCCAAAGTTCAGGGCCACTAAGGATCTAATAATATTGAAGGCTGGTCCACTAGATATAGCATTGCCAGCATCTGGGTCCTTATTTTACCAATCTTGGAAGAATGGAAGGCTGAGTCAACCTTGATCCCTGTCAAGAGCAAACTCCAGGGTCTGGCCAGAGTTTGCCTCAATACTGCATTTTAACCATTGTGCAACCAGGGCTCTATATCAATGGTAATGCCTGCCTTTTCCCTCCAACTCTAGCTCTCCTTCCTTTGCTCTCCCTTCCCAGACCAAGACATCCTTATTTCTCATTCACTCAGCCCCAAACCCACAATTACATACATTCATAGCATTCAACCATTTACCCCTCAAAGGAACATCAAACATCACCAGCCTGGAGACAATGTCCAGTGCCTAGTGTCCAGTACAGGGGGAAATATGCTAGAAGTGACAGGACTCCTAAATAACTTGGGAAGGCTCTTGTTGGATTAAGCATCCTTCAGCTCAACTATCCTTCTGCCATATGTTTATTCCAACATATATCCTTTATATATCCCCCAATTCTGTATAAAATTCTGTTACCTCACAGTAACAAAACTGGTGTCTTATTTCTTAGATAATAGCCTATTAGATTGGGCTCATATATTATGTTACCGTATGTTAAAATTAATATAAATGGGGAATTCAAAATTAAATTCAGGTTAGAGTAATGAATTTCATTTTATTTTTATTTTTGTAATTGTTTAATTCATATATAAATTCACAGATATATAAATTCAAACAATGAAATTTTCCTGAAAGCATTAATCAATGTCATTAATCAATATAACCTTCAAATGAATTACATTGTTTTTTTTTTCAAATAAAAGGATTTGGGTTTTAGTTGAAGCTTTCTTTTTCAGAGTTAATGGCAATTTTTTTCTGTCTCATATTTCACTAGTAACCTGTAGTTTATATTCCCCCGATAGGGAATAATTTGTTTACATTACATAACGAAGGGAAATAGCTATCTTCAAAACAACACTCATATGATACATTTATTTTAAATGCTTGGGCAATCCCATTAGCTAAAAGAAACCAGACTCAGTTTAAATTAGCATGTAATTTAAGTATTCACAATGACAATGACTGTAGCCAACTTATAATTAAAGACATTCTACAAAAATTAGCTTTACACAGAATTTGCTTGTCTCTTGTTCTGACTAGTTACGTAGGTCATTCTTTAAGTAATAATATTTTTGTAAAGCCTTCCAGATATATTTCCTTTCTTTTGATAGTGACAACTAATGGAATACAAACATCATTGTTTCTTTGTAGAGTTGATAGTTTTGCAGGAACATGGTTTTTACAAACCTTGACCATGTTTGTTTGTATTCTTTTGTAAAATGCTGTTGATCTTATTACCCAGAAGTGCAACTTCAACTTCATGGTTCTATGAGCAGGCATTCCTTTTTATTTATGAGAAGCTTCAGACTGTAAAGCAGTATAGCTGGTGAGTACCATGCTTCAGCTTAGCTTTTTAATTGATGAAACACAAGCAGTGGCTATGGTACTTTAAGGAAATCTTGCACCACAGTTATAATTGCAGCCTATCATGGGAATTCTATTTTGTTTCTAAAACACTTACCATCTAAATTGGATCCTGGATGAAACAGTACAGGAACGCCTGCCTCATACTTTGCTCTAAGCAATGAACCCTCAGGATTAAGGGCAGCCCCCAGAGGATCTCGAAAACACCGTTGAGACTGGATTTCTAACTGGAGTTGGAAAATAGTAATGACCAGAAGGAATGATCATATCAATTTTATTTAAGTAGTATAACTTTAAATAATGCTCACTTTTTGCAAAGGCTTCATCCCTTCCCCACAACCTCACTGTTACCTGCTCAGGTGAAATGTATTCTGAGCCTGTTTCCCAGTTTTGTTTTTCCGGTTGAAAAATCCATTGGATATTTTCTTTTATGATTCCTTAGTGTGCTGAACCGAACCCCGGTGCATCTGGTCCATGAAATCCTATTAGTAGATGACTTCAGCGATGATCGTAAGTGAACTTGAAAACAAGAGGGGTTGTGAAGGAGGGAGAGAGGGAACTGTGTGTCTGCGTGCACATGTATTGGTGCACAGTCTCAAACGTTTTGAGACTGAAAACATGATCCCCAAAAAGAGATTTCCCCACGTATTATAATTTCCCATTTTCCTTGACATCATACTGGCCACATACTCTTTTCTTTTCTGCCACTAGGAGTTAATTGTGCACTGTCAAAGTTCTTAACACTCACTTTCTGACCTCTTGATTGTGTGAAAGTCTTTGAACGATGAAAAGAAACAATCAAATAACATTGCACTCTGTTTGTGTCTCCAAAGCGGATGATTGCCGTTTGCTGATCAAGCTCCCCAAAGTGAAATGCCTGCGCAACAGTAGAAGAGAAGGTAAGCATTTGGAGGCTGAGCACACCAAGGGAGCACAAAGAATAGAGGAAGACAAAATCAAAGCTTTAGAGTATAGGGGAAAATAAAGTGCAAGGATACTCTTTTACAAGTGAGGTGCATACTTTTTATGCTTGTAGTCTTCTACTAAGGTGGAGCTTTCTATGGATGAAAAGCCAGTATCAATGAAAGAAGATGAGGCAACTATTTGGAACATATGTCATAGAGATCTTGTCATCTCTATGTCTGCCTGTGTGTCTTTGTGTATGTGCATGTAATTGTGTTCTCTAAATTATTTTCATACTTTAAAGCAGGGGTCCTCAACCCCTGGTCCATGGAGTAGCACCGGTTCGCAGCATGCCAGTAACCGACCCAGACAATCAAGTGAAGTCCCATCCATGGGATGCAGGCAGCATGTGATACCACGTCCCCTCCGGTCTGCAGAAAAACCTCCCTCCACAGAAACGGTCCATGGTTGGAGGCCGTTGCTTTAAAGAACAAAATAAAGCAATCAATGCATTTTTCTTCAAAATGAAACACTAATCTATTCAGTCAGGTTTCCTTCAGCAGATGTACTCAGGATTGCAGCGTTCTATAATTTGTAATTAATGATACATTGGAAAATTGTAAACTCTATTACATTTCAGATCCCTTATTTACTCATCGGTATTTTACTCATTTTTTTAACTTATCTTTATTTCTTTTACCCCCTTCATGGATTACTGCCTTGTCGTGGCAAAGGGGCTTGCGTAATTCAATGAAGCTATGAGCTATGCCGTGCAGGGCCACCCAAGACGGACAGGTCATAGCCGAGAGTTCTGACAAAACGTGATCCACTGGAGAAGGAAATGGCAACCCACTCCAGTATCTTTGCCATGAAAACCCTATGGACAGTACCAAAAGGCAAAACGATATGACGCTGGAAGATGAGCCCCTCAGGTCGGAAGGCGTCCAATATGCTACTGGGGAAGAGCAGAGGGCTAGTACTAGTAGCGCCAGAAAGAATGAAGCGACTGGGCCAAAGCCGAAAGGACGCTCAGCTGTGGATGTGTCTGGTGGTGAAAGGAAAGTCCAATGCTGTAAAGATTTTTTCTCCATAGGAACCTGGAATGTAAGATCCATGAATCAAGGAAAGCTGGACGTGGTCAAACAAGAGATGACAAGACTGAACATTGACATCTTAGGTATCAGCGAACTAAAATGGACAGGAATGGGTGAATTTAATTCAGATGACCATCAGGTATACTACTGTGGGCAAGAATCCCTCAGAAGAAATGGAGTAGCCTTCATAGTCAATAAAAGAGTAGGAAAAGCAATACTGGGATACAATCCTCAAAATGACAGAATGATCTCAGTTCGAATCCAAGGCAAACCATTCAATATCACAGTAGTCCAAGTCTATGCCCCAACCACCAGTGCTGAAGAGGATGAAATTGACCAGTTCTATGAAGCCCTACAGCACCTTATAGAACTAACACCAAAAAATGATGTTCTTATCATCATGGGGGATTGGAATGCTAAAGTAGGAAGCCAAAAGATAACTGGAATAACAGGCAAGTTTGGCCTTGGAGTGCAAAATGAAGCAGGGCACAGGCTGATAGAATTCTGTCAAGAGAATGCGATGGTCATAGCAAACACTCTTTTCCAACAACCCAAGAGACGGCTCTACACATGGACATCACCAGATGGTCAACACAGAAATCAGATTGACTATATGCTCTGCAGCCAAAGATGGAGAAGCTCTATACAGTCAGTAAAAACAAGACCAGGAGCTGACTGTGGCTCAGACCATGAGCTTCTCCTTGCAAAGTTTAGGCTTAAACTGAAGAAAGTAGGGAAAAGCACTAGGCCACTCAGGTATGAATTAAATCATATCCCTGTTGAATATACAGTAGAGGTGACAAATAGATTTAAGGAATTAGATCTGATAGACAGAGTGCCTGAAGAACTATGGACAGAGGTTCGCAACATTGTACAAGAGGTAGCAACCAAAACCATCCCAAAGAAAAAGAAATGCAAGAAAGCAAAATGGCTGTCTGAGGAAGCTTTGCAAATAGCTGAGGAAAGGAGGGAAGCGAAAGGCAAGGGAGAAAAAGAAAGATATGCCCAATTGAATGCAGAATTCCAGAGAATAGCTAGAAGAGATAAGAATGCCTTCTTAAATGAACAGTGCAAAGAAATAGAAGAAAACAATAGAATAGGGAGGACCAGAGATCTTTTCAAGAAAATTGGAGAAATGAAGGGAACGTTTAATGCAAAAATGGGCATGATAAAGGACCAAAATGGCAGGGACCTAACAGAGGCAGAAGAGATTAAGAAGAGGTGGCAAAATTACACAGAAGAACTATACAAGAATGAGCTTAACGTCCCTGATAATCACAATGAGGTGGTCACTGACCTCGAGCCAGACATCCTAGAATGTGAAGTGAAGTGGGCCTTAGAAAAACTGAGCAACAACAAAGCTAGTGGAAGTGACAGTATTCCAACTGAGCTATTCAAAATCTTAAAAGACAATGCAGTAAAAGTGCTACACTCAATTTGCCAGCAAATTTGGAAAACTCAACAGTGGCCACAGGATTGGAAAAGATCAGTTTACATTCCAATTCCAAAGAAAGGCAGTGCCAAAGAATGTTCAAACTATCGCACCATTGCACTCATTTCTCATGCTAGTAAAGTCATGCTTAAAATCCTACAAGCTAGACTTCAGCAGTATGTGGATCGAGAACTACCAGAAGTACAGGCAGGATTTCGAAGAGGCAGAGGAACTAGAGATCAAATTGCCAACATACGCTGGATCATGGAGAAAGCTAGGGAGTTCCAGAAAAACATCTGCTTCTGCTTCATTGACTATGCTAAAGCCTTTGATTGTGTGGATCACAACAAACTGTGGCAAGTTCTTAAAGAGATGGGAGTACCAGACCATCTTATTTGTCTCTTGAGAAACCTATATGCGGGTCAAGAAGCAACAGTGAGAAGTGGACATGGAACCACTGATTGGTTCAAAATTGGGAAAGGAGTCCAGCAAGGCTGTATACTGTCGCCCTGCCTATTTAACTTATATGCAGAGCACATCATGAGAAAGGCAGGGCTAGATGAATCAAAAGTTGGAATTAAGATTGCCGGAAGAAATATCAACAACCTAAGATACGCAGATGATACCACTCTAATGGCAGAAAGTGAAGAAGAACTAAAGAGCCTCTTGTTGCAGGTGAAGAAGGAGAGTGCAAAACTTGGGTTGAAACTTAACATTAAGAAAACCAAGATCATGGCATCTGGCCCTCTCAATTCCTGGCAAATAGATGGGGAAGAAATGGAGGTAGTGACAGATTTTATTTTCCTGGGCTCCAAGATCACTGCAGACGGGGACTGTAGCCAAGAAATTAAAAGACGCTTGCTCCTGGGGAGGAAAGCCATGGCAAATCTAGACAGCACACTAAAAAGCAGAGACATCACCCTGTCAACAAAAGTGTGTATAGTCAAGGCTATGGTCTTCCCAGTTGCAATGTATGGCAGTGAAAGTTGGACCATAAGAAAGGCTGAGCGCCAAAGAATTGAGGCCTTTGAACTGTGGTGCTGGAGAAGACTCCTGCGAGTCCCTTGGACTGCAAGGCGATCAAACCGGTCAGTCCTAGAGGAGATCAATCCTGACTGCTCTTTAGAAGGCCAGATCCTGAAGCTAAAACTCAAGTACTTTGGCCACCTAATGAGAAGGAAGGACTCACTGGAGAAGAGCCTAATGCTGGGAAAGATCGAGGGCAATAGAAGAAGGGGACGACAGAGAATGAGGTGGCTGGATGGAGTCACTGAAGCAGTAGGCGCAAGCTTAAATGGACTCCAGAAGATGGTAGAGGACAGGAAGGCCTGGAGGAATGTTGTCCATAGGGTCGTGATGGGTCGGACACGACTTCGCAGCTAACAACAACATTTCTTTTACATTCTTTGTGTAAAATACCTAATTAAAAATGGCTGTACCATTGATGGGCTATTGAATTCAGGGTGAACACTTAAAGGACTTCAGTTAAGCATGTCATGTATACTTTTCCACATTAACCTCTTTGACTGGTACTTTTTGCAAGGGGTAAGGTCTTTGCATGAGATCTTTCCTGAACTGAAATGTGCATCATGATATCATTCCTGATTATGAGATGTGCATAAAGTAAGGTAGAATTTTAAGTGAATTAATACTTATTTGCCTGATACAAATTTGGCCAGTCCAAAAAAAAAATGTTGCCTGTGGAGTTGAGATAAAGGTAGAAGGGATGTTTTTCAAAAAACCAGTCACTCAGCTGAATGCCTGTTGTATCAAAATCACCCAATAGCTGTAAAATGATCCATCACTGCTTCATAATTCACATTAATAAAGTAACAACAGTTATTCACACATTAAATTTTACTTGTGCATTTATATTTGCTTTTTTAAAACCATCCTAGAAGTTTGTTGAAGGGCAGTGTATAATTTTATGAAATAAGTAGTTCATGGTAAAGATGTGGGTGAAAGGATTGTGGAGAAACAAAACTTGGCAGGGACAGAGCCCCTCTGCATTTTTCATGTCATTAAAATTCTTCCCAGCAACTGTGTCGGAGGTGGGAAAGTTGAGAAGACACAAATGTGTCTTTTCTTGCCTTAAAGGAACTACAGCTTAAAAGAACTAATTAAGGCTCTGCAAAAACTCTCTTCAGACAGCATGTTCCACTGTAGAATTCCATCTGCTGATCCTTCCCCTCTCTCCATTGGAGACATCACTCAGTTCACCTGCACAAGGCAATTGTTCCCAGCTGGTAGCCTTCCTCTATACCTAAATTTTACGTCTACCTCTACCTGAAGGAAGACTGAGTCCAAAGTTGATTTTCCAAATTAAATGTTAACAGGGTAACGTGGAAGGCACATGGTTCACCCACATGGCATGCATTTTGAGCTTCCTCTCCTCCTTCTCCTCCTCCTTCTCCTCCTCCTCTCCTCTATTTGGAGCAGAGTTTCCTGCCAACTCAGAAGTAGATGGTAATCACCTCAAAGTGGCCATTAGTGCCCTAGGTTTACCATATTCCATTTAGGTTTGAAAGAACAAAATTCACTGGCCCTGACTTGCAAAGGTGATTACATGACACACACACCCGGGACACTGCAACCCTCATAAATATGATTCATTTGCCAGGCATCTGCATTTGATCACTTGACCATGGTGATGCCACAATGGTTGTAAGTGTGAAAAATGGTCATAAAGTCACTTTTTTCAGTGCCGTAGTAGCTGTGAACAGTCACTAAATTAATTGTTGTAAGTCAAAAACTACCTGTATTTCTCAACCTCAGCAACTTTAAGATGTATGGACTTCTATTCTCAACATTCCTCAGCTAGCATTCATCTCCAGAATTGTGAAAAATACCATTTGACTATCCCAAAGGTGCTTTTTCATTGAGGCAACTGGACTTTCTTTTTTTCCTTTGAAGGTGTTTCGCTTCTCATCCAAGAAGCTTCTTCAGCTTCTTCAAAGAGAAAAAAGAAAGTCCAGTTGCCTCATGAAAAAGCATCTTTGGGACAACCATTACCTGGATGACTGAGAATCTCCATAGACATTTACCATTTGACTAGAATTTTGCTCAACTGACTTATTTGGTAAGGTAATCCAGATACAGTATTTAGCAGTTTGCATATTTCTTTTTTTTTCATATAGGAGAAGACTATCTCCAAGAGGGAAGAACCTCTGTGTATGGAGGCTCTTTGAGTAATTCACAGTTCTGATTTTCTGCACTTTTGAACCATATAGGAAATCTGCCCAGAAACTCCTCAGTACAAATATTCATCTTCTACACACAAGGATAGTGAGGACTCCTTGTGTAGAGAGGCCACATAGGCTCCTAACAGCTTGTGAGAATCTTCAGCTCTTGTTATTATACAGGAACCTCCGGTGAGCCAGACAACAATCAGAACTACTAATTTATAAAAACAAGCAAATGGCTTTGCAGAATAGAAATTATCATGTTAAAAGTTACAATGAATTAAATAATCAATATATTTTCAGTTGTATAGATACACTGGCTATTTACAGTATACGGTTTATGGAGGCAATTTAACGTCTTAAGTATCCAGTAAAGATAGTCTTGCACAAAAAGAGCTGGCCTGAATTGCAGTAATTATGAAGCTTCATGATAGCAGAAAGAATTCCATTTTGGTTAACAGCAGAGTGAGGCAATGACAGAAATCACTGTGTATTAGAAAAGAATATGAAGAAGTACAAATCGTTTAATGGCTCTAAGTGACTGCCCATTTTGGTGGATCTGAAAGGAAAAAGTCTCAATTCCTTTTCAAATATAAATCATTTTGATACCACTAAAACGTTTCTGCTCAACCACCTAATTGGGTTGTTAAGAGAGTTTAAGGACAGATCAGGTGCATTGAACATAATACAGTTATTTGTCCCCCCAAAAAAGAAAGCACACTTCTGAAAATTGGTACTTTTGCAATCTGTGGACCTTAGATACATGAAATGTGCAAGCCATGGATTTACTTCTGTTGTACTCTATAAAGAGAAGATAAGCTTTCAAAGGCTACCTGTGTCAAAGCTAGGGCCAGGGTACCCTTTATTTCTTGGGTGATAATCTGAATTATTATTCAGATTAATGAATTACTTTAGTAAAATAATAGTATGAAATAGTACTAATTTGATTTTTTTATATCACTATCACTGATTTTTTGTCACTTTTCAGTTTGACTATTGTATATATGAGAATGTATTAGTTGATGATTTCAATCTAACATATGCATGTCAACTTGTACTGTATATTGTTGTTGTTGTTAGCTGCGAAGTCGTGTCCGACCCATCGCGACCCTATGGACAATGTTCCTCCAGGCCTTCCTGTCCTCTACCACCTTCTGGAGTCCATTTAAGCTCACGCCTACAGCTTCAGTGACTCCATCCAGCCACCTCATTCTCTGTCGTCCCCTTCTTCTATTGCCCTCGATCTTTCCCAGCATTAGGCTCTTCTCCAGTGAGTCATTCCTTCTCATTAGGTGGCCAAAGTATTTGAGTTTTAGCTTCAGGATCTGGCCTTCTAAAGAGCAGTCAGGGTTTATCTCCTCTAGGACTGACCGGTTTGATCGCCTTGCAGTCCAAGGGACTCGCAGGAGTCTTCTCCAGCACCATAGTTCAAAGGCCTCAATTCTTTGGCGCTCAGCCTTTCTTATGGTCCAACTTTCACTGCCATACATTGCAACTGGGAAGACCATAGCCTTGACTATACGCACTTTTGTTGACAGGGTGATGTCTCTGCTTTTTAGTGTGCTGTCTAGATTTGCCATGGCTTTCCTCCCCAGGAGCAAGCGTCTTTTAATTTCTTGGCTACAGTCCCCATCTGCAGTGATCTTGGAGCCCAGGAAAATAAAATCTGTCACTACCTCCATTTCTTCCCCATCTATTTGCCAGGAATTGAGAGGGCCAGATGCCATGATCTTGGTTTTCTTAATGTTAAGTTTCAACCCAAGTTTTGCACTCTCCTTCTTCACCCGCAAGAAGAGGCTCTTTAGTTCTTCTTCACTTTCTGCCATTAGAGTGGTATCATCTGCGTATCTTAGGTTGTTGATATTTCTTCCGGCAATCTTAATTCCAACTTTTGATTCATCTAGTCCTGCCTTTCTCATGATGTGCTCTGCATATAAGTTAAATAGGCAGGGTGACAGTATACAGCCTTGCCGGACTCCTTTCCCAATTTTGAACCAATCAGTGGTTCCGTGTCCAGTTCTCACTGTTGTTTCTTGACCCGCATATAGGTTTCTCAAGAGACAAATAAGATGGTCTGGTACTCCCATCTCTTTAAGAACTTGCCACAGTTTGTTATGATCCACACAATCAAAGGCTTTAGCATAGTCAATGAAGCAGAAGTAGATGTTTTTCTGGAACTCCCTAGCTTTCTCCATGATCCAGCGTATGTTGGCAATTTGATCTCTAGTTCCTCTGCCTCTTCGAAATCCTGCCTGTACTTCTGGTAGTTCTCGATCCACATACTGCTGAAGTCTAGCTTGTAGGATTTTAAGCATGACTTTACTAGCATGAGAAATGAGTGCAATGGTGCGATAGTTTGAACATTCTTTGGCACTGCCTTTCTTTGGAATTGGAATGTAAACTGATCTTTTCCAATCCTGTGGCCACTGTTGAGTTTTCCAAATTTGCTGGCAAATTGAGTGTAGCACTTTTACTGCACTGTCTTTTAAGATTTTGAATAGCTCAGCTGGAATACTGTCACCTCCACTAGCTTTGTTGTTGCTCAGCTTTTCTAAGGCCCACTTCACTTCACATTCTAGGATGTCTGGCTCGAGGTCAGTGACCACCTCATTGTGATTATCTGGGACGTTAAGCTCATTCTTGTATAGTTCTTCTGTGTAATTTTGCCACCTCTTCTTAATCTCTTCTGCCTCTGTTAGGTCCCTGCCATTTTGGTCCTTTATCATGCCCATTTTTGCATTAAACGTTCCCTTCATCTCTCCAATTTTCTTGAAAAGATCTCTGGTCCTCCCTATTCTATTGTTTTCTTCTATTTCTTTGCACTGTTCATTTAAGAAGGCATTCCTATCTCTTCTAGCTATTCTCTGGAATTCTGCATTCAATTGGGCATATCTATGTTTTTCTCCCTTGCCTTTTGCTTCCCTCCTTTCCTCAGCTATTTGCAAAGCTTCCTCAGACAGCCATTTTGCTTTCTTGCATTTCTTTTTCTTTGGGATGGTTTTGGTTGCTACCTGTTGTACAATGTCGCGAACCTCTGTCCATAGTTCTTCAGGCACTCTGTCTATCAGATCTAATTCCTTAAATCTATTTGTCACCTCTACTGTATATTCAACAGGGATATGATTTAATTCATACCTGACTGGCCTAGTGCTTTTCCCTACTTTCTTCAGTTTAAGCTTAAACTTTGCAAGGAGAAGCTCATGATCTGAGCCACAGTCAGCTCCTGGTCTTGTTTTTACTGACTGTATAGAGCTTCTCCATCTTTGGCTGCAGAGCATATAGTCAATCTGATTTCTGTGTTGACCGTCTGGTGATGTCCATGTGTAGAGCCGTCTCTTGGGTTGTTGGAAAAGAGTGTTTGCTATGACCATCGTATTCTCTTGACAAAATTCTATCAGCCTGTGCCCTGCTTCATTTTGTACTCCAAGGCCAAACTTGCCTGTTATTCCAGTTATCTTTTGGCTTCCTACTTTAGCATTCCAATCCCCCATGATGATAAGGACATCATTTTTTGGTGTTAGTTCTATAAGGTGCTGTAGGGCTTCATAGAACCGGTCAATTTCATCCTCTTCAGCACTGGTGGTTGGGGCATAGACCTGGACTACTGTGATATTGAATGGTTTGCCTTGGATTCGAACTGAGATCATTCTGTCATTTTGAGGATTGTATCCCAGTATTGCTTTTCCTACTCTTTTATTGACTATGAAGGCTACTCCATTTCTTCTGAGGGATTCTTGCCCGCAGTAGTATACCTGATGGTCATCTGAATTAAATTCACCCATTCCTGTCCATTTTAGTTCGCTGATACCTAAGATGTCGATGTTCAGTCTTGTCATCTCTTGTTTGACCACGTCCAGCTTTCCTTGATTCATGGATCTTACATTCCAGGTTCCTATGGAGAAAAAATCTTTACAGCATCGGACTTTCCTTTCACCACCAGACACATCCACAGCTGAGCGTCCTTTCGGCTTTGGCCCAGTCGCTTCATTCTTTCTGGCGCTACTAGTACTAGCCCTCTGCTCTTCCCCAGTAGCATCTTGGACGCCTTCCGACCTGAGGGGCTCATCTTCCAGCGTCATATCGTTTTGCCTTTTGGTACTGTCCATAGGGTTTTCATGGCAAAGATACTGGAGTGGGTTGCCATTTCCTTCTCCAGTGGATCACGTTTTGTCAGAACTCTCGGCTATGACCTGTCCGTCTTGGGTGGCCCTGCACGGCATAGCTCATAGCTTCATTGAATTACGCAAGCCCCTTCGCCACGACAAGGCAGTAATCCATGAAGGGGTACTGTATATTAGTGGAAAATAAAGCATAGCAGTTGAGGTATTATTGCTGGTGGGGTATGCAAATCCCTCCCTTCCTCTATTCTTTCCAACCCAGAAACACACAGAGAGATAAAAACAGAAAACTGAGTAAAACCAGTCACGGGAAGAAGACTGAAACATATTTATTTTTCATGCTACCTACTTTTCCTTCTGGGCAGGAACAGAAACATCTGACTCACAAATCATTCCTCTCCTTATTGTCTCTTTATCTTTCTCCTCAAACTGATGCCTTTATAGGAAAATAAGTCAGGAAGGAAAATAAATCAGAAAAGAAATAACTTTATATACATACTATTGTGGTTGTATAGATACTGCATTGATACTTCTTCCCATATTTGAGATATCAAAAAAGACCAGGATCTCATGAAGGCGCCATGGCTGCATCTTAGCAGGCACTACTTCCCCTAAATCTGAAAATTGTATAGAGACTTCCCACTTGGGACACCTTGCTTGTATTCCTGGGCTCATAATTCCTTAGTGCAAGGACATCTCCCGGGGTGTGTGTGTGTGCATGCGTGTGTGTGTGTGTGTGTGTTTCAAAACCTGTAAATTGGAGGGAACAGTATTATAGTAAAAATCCCACCTGTTTTCTGTGTATAAACATCCAGTAACATGCCTGTTATGCCCAGAAAGCATCTACTCAGTATCCTTTCTCTGCTTTTATTGAAAAGCATAATTGAACAATGGTGGGATGAGAAAGAATATTTCCCCTGTCCAATTGTGTCTGGTTCTAGGAGGCAGTGCTCATCTGTGTTTCTTAGCTGAGGCAGTGTCCGAAAACACTTCTGTGATCATGTGGCCAGCATGACTATACACTGAGGCACATAAGCTCACTGTTACCTTCCCACTGAAGTTGTACCTATTTATCTACTCACATTTGCATGCTTTCAAACTGCTAGGTTGGCAGCAACTTGGGCAAGTAATGGGAGGTCATCCCATGACACAGAACTCAAGTCTTGAACCCGGCCTGTCAGCTTTCCAGCTGAGAAGTTGGTGTCTTTAACCACTGAGCCCTCGTACCCACCCCATTTTCTTTATGTTCTATTGTAATTGTCTTTTCCATCCCTCTTCCCACTTCTGAAATAAAAAAGATGAAATAGCTATTTCCAGTGTTCCATTTCTAATTGGGGGACACGATTTTCCCTTTACTATTTCCTGTTTTATTAACTTACTACTGAAAATAGTTGTCAAGCAAGCGTCCTTGAAACAAACAATAACATTTACAGTCATTTCTTTTCAAGAAGTAATTTATGATATTAGATAAGGGAAACTTATTTGATACTGTAAGATTGTTTTAATTGATAAAGTAATCAGTTAATATACTCAAGAAGTAAGTGAGTTTTAAAGTTTAATTTGTAGACTTTCTGGATTTTCATAGAATATTTATTACCTTGCCTACCTGGGATTTCTTTCAATACTTCTGGAAATTCAATATTGTTCATTAAAGTATTAATTTGCAGGTTAGTATACTATAAAAATCAACAATTAGCAATACCAAATTCTGCCGATCTAGGTTTCTAAAACAAACCCAGTGCTGTCACTTAAAGATCGCTTACTTACAGTAACTCCCTTTTTACAACCCTGTAAATCCCTTAATTCGTTAACCCTCAAGTCACACAGTTCCTCCAGGCCAGCCTTCCTGAAATTGATACCATCCAAATGTATTGACTTACATTCTCATTATCTTCAGAATGTTTCTGAATTATTATTTTAGCTGCGAAACCAATTACCTCAAGGAAACCAAAAATTGTTCTGTGTCATTTGTAGTCTTTAATTTCCATGACCTTTCTTAACTCTTCTTGTACTGTTCACATCCTTTCTTTTTCTTTTCACCTTTTCTCTATTAAAGGATACCAACACACAGTAATTAACCTCAGGTTTATTTTACTCAAGAGTAAGGACAGAATTTGGTGGATTGTTCTTCCCTTCAAGTCCATTTAAAGCTATGGTGACATTTGTGTTGCGACTCCTTAATTATTTTCCTACAAAAGTTCTATTTTTGTCCTTGTTCTTGGAATGCCTGAGTATTTTAAAAATCTGTTATGATGGTGCCTTCAAACTTATTTCATTGTTTGAGACAATGCAATTTACTGCTACTGCATGGGCACCCGTGGGAGAAGATAAAAATCTGCAAGTGGCAGATTTTCAAGAAGCTGATACCTGTGACTTAGCCTAACACATATCACAAGACCATGGTTTATTTAAGTCTTGTTTACTGTGTATACCACAGTTGGTTTAAATTTATATAATATGCAGAAGTAAACCAACCATGTTTTAGCAAAAAGAAAAAGTTCAGCATATAACTTCCCTTAGTTGTAAATCTTCAAACTTTATTTTTATTTTTATTTTTTTTATTTTAATTCCATTTATATCCCGCCCTTCTCCGAAGACTCAGGGCGGCTTTACAAACTTAGCAGTAGCCTTCATTCTATGTATATGCCTGCTTATTAGGGCTTTCACACACCCCAAGCGGCATTATTACAAAGTCAGCTTATTGCCCCCAACAATCTGGGTCCTCATTTTACCTACCTCGGAAGGATGGAAGGCTGAGTCAACCTTGAGCCTGGTGGGATGCGAACCTGCACTAATTGCAGGCAGATGGTGTTACTTAAGGAGGCATTAGCCCACTGCTCCACCAAGGCTTCTGGATGTGTTGGGATTAAAATTTCCTGAATTCCCAGTCAGCATGAAAATTTTAATTCCAACACATGAATGAATGGATTATTAGGTGATTATTAAGTCCTAACAAATCAAAGGATGGCATTCATGATTCTCTGGATTCTAATATTTTAAAATACATTTAATTAAATTGTATTTTAAAACTTTAAGATGTATATGGCTACAGAAGGCTCAAGACTATTACCGGTAACATACAGTAACATCTGTACTTCATTCCTCCCCAAACTACAGTTTAAACTGATATATTTTAACCTTGGCTTACAAGACAAAAAAAAAGTGTTTACTAAGAGAATCAAGTTTTATCTTAAAGATAAGCAGCAGTGTGTCACAGCTGCCAAAAAAGCCAACACAGTGATAGGCTGCATTAACAAAGGGCTAGAATGAAGATGACATGAACCTAGTATTTTATAATGCCTATAATGTAACACTCCACTAGAATATTGCATCCAGTTTGGTAACCATGATATAAAAAAGATGTTGAGACTCTAGAACAGGCATGTCAAACTGCTGGCCCGCAGGCCATATGCATCATACTGAAACTGTGCCCATCCCATTGCCAGCAATGGGGAAAAAGTTGAAATATGTCGTGTGATATCATGTGACATCACAAATTTTACATGCCTGCTCTAGAAAGAGTGTAGAGAAGATCAACAAAGATGATTAGGGTACTGGAAACTATGAAGAACAGTTGCAGGAATTGGGTACGTGTAGGGTAATGAAAAGAAGGACTAGGGGTGACATGACACAGTGTTCCAATATTTCGGGTTGCCACAAAGAAGAGGGAGTCAATCTATTCTCCAAAGCACCTGAAGGCAGGACAAGAAGCAATGGGTGGAAACTAATCAAGGCAAGATCGAACCTAGAATTAAGAAGAAATTTCCTGACAGAACAATTAATCAGTGGAATAACTCGCCTCCAGAACTTGTGGTGCTCCAACACTGTTGGTTTTTAAGAGGAGATTGGGTTTTGTGTCATATTCTAGTTTAATTATGCTGTTGTAAATTAAAAGTGTGCTGAAAGGTGATTTCTAGCCCATTGTCTTATTTCCTCCTCTCCAGTACCCGCTATATAAATTAATTCACAGAAAACAATGCAATATGATTTCTCATACTTTCTTTCAAACTCAGAGGAAATAATCTCTAGCCTTAAGCACACTTAGTAAGCGGTACACTAGCATTCCTTAACCCAGACATGTCAAATTTGTGACATCACGTGACTTTGCGAGACATATCGAGACTATTTTGCCATTGCCGGCAATGGGGTGGGCGAGGCTTCTAGAAGACGCGTCTGGCCCGCGGGCCAGCAGTTTGACACCCCTGCTTAACCTAAGACTCTCCCAGAAGTCTAGGATTGCATTCCTAATAGAAGTAGAGAATGTCACAATTGACAATATGACTAGACTTAGTTCCAGATAAAATGCTTAGAACTGTACGCAAGGACCTTCTTGCTTTCTGATAGCATTCATCTTGATGCAGCCATTCATGGACTAGAACAGACATGTCAGACTCGCGATGTCACGTGACATTGTACAATGTATTGGGACAATTTTACCATTGCCGGCAATGGGGTGGGCGCGGCTTCTGCATGGTGCATCCGGCCCATGGGCTGGCAGTTTGATACCCCTGAACTAGAAGGTCTGATGCCTCTAGGGATTTGAGTTCTTGGCAGAAGGTTCTGGGCTATTGATTGATTCTGGCTCAGATCCTGTTTCAAGGCTTGACTTAACTGGCTTTGTAGATTCTTTTAATTCCCTCTGTAGAATCCATAACATTTTCTCCATGTTACCCCAAAATGGTAGGTTGTATTGAAACAGAGATCAATCACAGAGCAAGTCAGGGAGCCAACTTATGCAGGGAATAAGCCTCAATATGGATATTGTTATCCAGATGGTGCTTGCATCATATGAAGGCACCCAAAGTGATATTATTTAAATTGAATGAAAAACAGGATTTACAAAAAATAATTCAGGTCATGGTGGGAAAGCAATAGTGAGTTCCATTTCCCAAAAGCTATTAACCATATGCTTGCCCTTTGAGGTAGTCCAGACAAGTCATACAAACACTAAGTCTGTCTTTATTGAATAGTTACATTGGATGGTCTCCTCTCTTTCTTTTACTTGTCAGAAAACTAAGGAGAGTGCCTTCTGAAATGTTTTCCACCCCGTCTCTCCTTCTGTGGGCTGAGATATCATTTGCTTACCAATTGTCCATTTTGTGGTTCTCTCTCTTGTCATTCCTGCATACCATTACCCATAAAGGAATCAATATTAATCAAGATTGTATTATAGAACAGAATGTGTGGTCACTCCACTTAAATCTGGACACCCTCAAACCAAGAGTTTATGGTTGCCTAATACAATTAAATTCATGTCTGATCTGGGCTTATTACACTTTACTTTTTGATGGCTGTTTTTATACAAGTGAGATTCTAACTTCACATTAACAGAACTCAATTCCTATGCTACGAATGATGTCACAATATTCATATTATGGCTTATTTTGATGGCTTTGTTCCCACAATTTGCTATGACAATGACCACTTAATCTTTTGCCGTGTGGACCCTACTAAGAAATGTATTCTAGGTTTAATTTTGTTAAGAAAACAGGAGAATTGGGAGTAAGCAAATCCATACGGAGAGATCCAAGCTGTAAAATGAAAGTTTTGCTTTGTAAAGCATGTCATTTCCTGTACCATTTCTTTAATTGAACAAACCACCTGAGGACCATGGAAGCAACTTCCTTGGAATTTTTTTTAGCCACTGAAAATCTACAATTGCATAATGAGACTATTAGGCCCAAGTAAAGCTTTGCAGTATTTAAAGTAGCAAACTGAAAACAGCATGAAAACAGGTATTCTGTGTGCTTCATACGTTTTATTAGGATTGTCTTGGGATACACAGGGCAAGCTATTGTATATAGACAGGTAGCAAAAACCACACTTATATTGATGATACTACATAGATGGGTAATGAAATGTCTTCAAGCAAACAACCAAACTCAGAGAGCACCAAGGACTCAACCTTGGACTACAGACATTTTTTTCTATTGAAACAAATATTGCGAAATCAAGTGATTTAATTAAAATTGCCATTCATTATAAAAAGGATATTATGATGATAGCATAGTAACACCCATCAAAGTTAAGAATAAAAAGGAGCCTTTTATCTTATCCCTATTGATTATAATTTGTCCTCAATCCTCAATATTACTCATGTAATATTATAATTTCTGCATCATCCCCAATTATTGATTTATTAATTAATATTTATATCTTCTTCTCCTGTTCTTCCAATGACTGCCGTATTAGAATTGTTGCAAAAGAGAAATTTAGCTCTCCATTAATGAAGAACAGAAAATGCATTAGAAAATTCCTGTAATTGAGGGAAGTGATTGCCAGCTGGGAATTGTATTTGTCATTTGTTTCTGCAATGCAAATTGTATTTGCTGTTTGTTTTTGAAGCAATTTGCCTTTGCAGAATAATTTACAGGAAGCTGTAGTTAGGAAAGTGATCCCATCCCTATTAAGAAGTATTTATATGTTCATCCTTAATTTTTTTCTTAAAAAACTCTAAAAACATTTTTAAACTGTATTTTAGGCAAAAGGGGGGCTGTTCTAGTTATGATACAACCTTATTCTTCAGAACCAGTATTTTTACATCTTGTCTTCCCTTTGCAGGGGCAATGAAAAGAATTATATAAATGCAGAGTGTTTTAATGAACATAATTTTTTGCCCAAGACAAACTTTTTGCTTGGACTACTGACCTTGCAATGCAGAAACTGTGCTGAATCATCTTAAAAAATGGCATGCTTCTTTTTAAGTCCAGAATGGTAGCATGGCATGAGCTGAGTAGACAAGGCTAAGAATGAATAAGCTGAGGATTGTGTGTGCTTGTTTAGCAACTGAAGTCTTGCTTAGAAATTTGCATCAGCCAGACCTATGTTTGAGTTCATGTCCGCTGTTACAGGTTTGATCCGTTCCCGCATTCGAGGAGCAGATGTGGCCCAGGCAGGGGTTCTTACCTTTCTAGACAGTCACTGTGAGGTGAACAAGGATTGGCTGCTTCCTCTTTTGCAGAGGATCAAAGAGGTAAGTGAGCCACTCAGTAGCATTGTCTCTGATCAGAGATAATAGCATGTATCAGCATGGCTTGTATAAGCCATGGAAGTTCCTGGCAAAATGCATGGAAAAATAGCCTGTCAAGCTATTACAAATGTAATGCTCAGTACTGTTCTGAAGCTGGCAGCAGGCCTCTGACTTTTAGCAAAGAAAAAAATATTCCCATTATTTGCTATTTTACCTGTTTATGTGGAAATAGCAGAGATTTTCTTTCACAACATGCATTTCTCTAATGAGCTATCGAGTCTCCCCTGAAGAATGCTGACCACTGGACCAAAGATAAAATCAGGTCCCAAATGAGCCATTTGTCTGAATGTAAACCAGACCAGGCTACCATTCAATTTCAGATGCAAAAGACACCAAATAGGTACTGAACCCCAACATTGTTGTGTTAGAGCATGGGGTGGGGAATATTTTTTATCCTCAATAAATCTTGAAGTGTGTGTGTGTGTGGGGGGGTGGTTTGCCAAAGGTTGAGATAATTACAGTTATAAATAACAGCTCAGCCTCTTCATCCTAGTGGCCAGAAAACTTTTCATTGTTGTATTTCTGAACTCATAGAAATATAGATCCTCAAATGTGCTTCAAAAGGACAATTGAACCAGCTGGTCCTGACTGCAGGAACACAAGTGTTTTGGCATAAAAGGGCCAGAAGTGGAAGATAGTTTTGCCAAGTGAGCAAAGAATGGTCCCTTAGGAATGCAAATTAAGTTAACAGAGCCCAAAGGCTCTTGTCAGACCTACTGAATGTTACAAGGGGAAATAGGTGAGCATGGCTCCAGTCAAGTTTTTAATTAGGTCTATGATCATTTCCCAGTGCTGAATGGTTTAAGGGAGTGATGGTTCTTTGAATAAGGACTGAATTTAATTTCATGCAAATTAAGCTTTAATAAATTGATTTAATGGAAATTAAACCATGCTGACAAAAGCACTTTTTTCCCAGTAAAAATTATTAAACCAATGTTACTGAGTGGGATGCTCTTTTCTCTGTCACCCCTTCTGTATAGAGAAGGACTCTGTGATATTTGTTTTCAACCAGGAGACAAGTATCCATATACCATCAAAATAATCTCAATAATATTCCCTTCCTATCTTTCAGTAAGTTTGTTAGGGATCCTTGGTTACTACTAATTTAATTTGCATTCCCAAGGGACAGACCCTCCCTTGCACACTCCACATTTAGTCAGCTTTCTAATCTACTGCCATCTTTCTAGGGTTGATCTTAAGCTTGTTTTTTGCTCATCCACGCACCAGGTCAACCCTCCACTGTATCTCCTGAGTATCATTCACTTTTGGGGCTAGCTCATCTTGTGCCGATGAATGGCTTTTTGTAGATGCTAAACTGAAGGGAGAAACAGTTCACTCATGCCAGAATGCCTGAGGACATAGCCTCTCTATTGTATAGGGCACTGAGGACATAGCCTTTCTAGTCTAGGTCTATTCACTGAAGAGAGAAGAGAACCATTGCAAAACACCATTTGGCCTTGCAGCAGCCTCAGAAGGAAACTATGGTTGATGGTATTGAAGGAGGCCGAGAGATACAATAGAATCAGGGGAGGCGAATTCTCCACCCCAGTTTCACCAGCAACGATCAACATAAGCTACCAATGATTATCCCATTCCCAGGTCTGAATCCCACCTGAAAGGATACAGACAATCTGTTTCATCCAGGGTTTTCTGGAACTGCAGCCCTATCATTTTCTTAATCTTCTATGTGAAGGAAAGATTGGTAGGTAGTAAATAATAGTCCAAGATCGTGATATTTTCTTGAGGCGATATATCTTTGCTTTTTGCAAGTCAGAGATAAAGAGCCTATTATTCAAAGATGATTTCACCTCTGCCCAGATTCAGCCTTCCATCACTTCCCTGGCAGCTTTCACTAGGAAGATAGGGCAGGGGATATGGTTTATGTGTGACAAAGCTGTTAGCATGAAGCATTTCCTCGGGATCCACAGACTTAAACCAATCCCATATAACCTCACAAGATGAGGCTTCTTTCACCTCACCTGGATTTGGCCAGCTGCTTTCAAGTTGCAAATGTGAGAAATGTTGAATTATTTGTAGTGGCCAGCAGCCCCTCTTCCAGCTTGGTCTAGGGCAGGGGTCAGCAACCTTGGCTCTTTTATGACCATGGACTTCAACTCCCAGAATTCCTGCTGGCTCAGGAATTCTGGGAGTTGAAGTCCATGAGTCATAAAAGAGCCAAGGTTGCCGACCCCTGGTCTAGGGAACTTTAAACTATACTCCTGGGCAGCTATCTACAAGGCAATCAAAGCAAACACTCCACAGATCTTACCACCACAGTGTAAGCTTAAATGTGAGATTTTATTCATGTCAGATCACATTCATTCTTTATTTTATGCCTTCATTGCTCCAGACATGTATTCTGCTGCTGCTGCTGCTTCTCCCAGAGCTCCCAGTCGGTGGGAGTGGGGTTGAGAGAACTGAGAGTGAGAGACACCTGACAGAAGGAAAACACTTTCACTTATGTTCTCTTAATACCACCCGGTTTCAATGTGTTCTGTAGAAATTCAGTCATTTTGCTGTCAAATTTCAGTAGTATGATCTTCCCATGCTAGGGGAAAGTGGCTTCATGGTGTGAATAGTATGGCTCTATTTTAAAACAAGAGAAGAGTTTAATTTTCTTTTTGCATCCTCATTGGTCCTCTTTTTCTTCATCTCTTTCTGTGTCTAAGTGATGATGGTGCCTTTTTTGTATGAGATGTTTGATGAGATACAGCCAGCAGGATGGCAGTTTTAGCACGGGGGAATGTAGTTCAGGCTCACAGCTGTTATAGATGAATGCTGATACCATATACAGCAATGCCATAGAAAATTCATTATAAGACTGAAACAGTAACATCTGAATGAAACAGAAAAACAAAATGTCAATTCTATTAACTTCTCATACTTGCAATTTTTCTCTCACTATTTTTCTTTTCACTATTTTTTTAAAAAAAGAAATAATCTAAATTAAAGTTTGAGTGTTTGCTTTTGCTTTTAGCAGCATTAATGTGAAATCTGCTTCTGGAATTAATGGCTCTCAAATTATGGACCCAGAATTGGGGGGAGGGGGGTGTTGAGATTTTTTTTATCCCACTTTTATTATTTTATAAATAACCCAAGGTGGCAAACATACTCCTTCCTCCTCTCATTTTTCCTACAACAACCACCCACCCTGTGAAGTGAGTTTGGCTGAGAGAGAGTGCTTGGCCAAAGTCATCCAAGTGGCTTTAATGCCTAAAGTAATGCTAGAATTCCTAGTCTCCTGGTTTCCAACCCAGTGTCTTAAGTCTAAGAGCTTGGGACAGACAATCCCCAGGATCCCTTCAGGAGCAACAGGACCATCAGAATGAGCATCAAGAACTGAAGCAAGGCATTTTAGAAATCAGATAGCTTAATGTATTTTTATGAATATAAATAGCAGAGATGTGTTGCTTGGCTGTGTCAGAATGGCAGAACTAAATTGATTTACTAAATCATAATATTATGATTAATTAATATTCTTTTTCTTCATTTGTTTTATTTCATATTGATTTTGTAAGTTGCCCTGAAAGCTCTGATGAAGGCTGGTATATACAGTATACAATTCCCCCCAAAAGAAAGAAAAGAATAGCAATTATTAGGATATCAGATGAAACATATTAGTCCTTAGTATCAGCAGAATCATTAGTATTCTGCTTGACTATACGACATTGTTTGCAAGCCTTCTACAAAAATTTCCCCTTGTTTAATATCTATATGATATTGATTTAGGATGTGTTATCAACACAACAGTTCCTTCTGAATTAGAGTAGACTGTGCAGATGTTGAACAGGAACAGGATAGGTTGGAAGAAGGCCAGTAAACTGAGGGACTGATAAACAAATACATTGGGTAGTGTCATAGTGAATAGATGGCTGGAGTTTCTGGAATTGAGAAGGTGACCTGTTCTGGATAAAACTATTAACCCCAAATAATAGATATACAAACCGAGGGATCTATTTGATTCAGTGCAGTCACTAAAGGCGTAAGTTGCTTCAGTTGTAAGAGATGTGTTCAGTGGCGTAGCATGGGTTGTCAGCACCCGGGGCAATTTGCGCCCCCTAACCCGGTGACGTCATGGCACCGCTGAAAAGACGCGCCCCGCAGCGGCGTAGACTTTCCAAGAAGAGTCGCGCGCATGCGGGATGCTTCCGAGTCCCTCTCGAGGGCGGCTGGGCGGGGCTTCGACCTGCAAGAGCCGCTGCATTCAAGCTCGCATGTGAGCCCCGCTAAATAAAGCCACGCATGCGCACGAAGCTAGGCCAGCCGGCCGGCGGGTCCGTCTTCGCTCGGCCAAGCCTGCCGGGGCGCCTGCGGGGCGCTTGCGGTTGGCCTGAGCCTGGGCGGAGAGTTGGGCGCTTCTATTTATTTTATTCAGTTTATGTGGCCGCCCATCTCACCTGCCGGACTCGTTTCGCTTTGCAAGAAAGAGCAGCTCGAGAGCGGAGCCAAGCCGACTCTGTGCAGCCCTTGGGGCTCCCTGAGCAGCTCAGTGCGAGCGCGCCCCCCCCAGATGTTGCGCCCGGTGCGGCCCGCCCCCCCTGCACCCCCCACGCTACGCCACTGGATGTGTTCATCCTTGATTGGTGGGAGCAGTCTGGTTTCACTAATCTATTCCATAGTAATCTTACAATGATATTCCTTAATGCATTCTGCCTGTCCTTGAAGACAATCCAGAACCCGCTCTGGTTGCTCGTAAGGTACCAGATATCATTAAATAATTTTTTTACTTATTATAAAGCTCCGCATCATGAAGAATTCAGATACACAAAACTAGCAGTTTCTCCAGTACTGGTTGAACATTGTTTATGATCTACTATCAGGACTTGCTTGAGATCCCACCAACAGTAACAGCCTGTGGTATGGGAAAAAAAAGAATTATTGATAGTGATATCTTAGCTGCAGAATCCTTTTTCCTGATAAACTAGCACTTTATAATTTTTCCCTGTAATTTAATTGCTTTGAAAATGAACTGAAATGTTTTTAATGAGTATCTGTTGTGTTGTATTTCCTTTCTAGGTTTTGGTTTGCTCATATTTTTATGAGCAATGTTTTTAGTTCTGTGTTTTTATAGAATTCGGTGCTAATGCAGGCACTTACAAAAAGTATGGTATGTAGTTTACAGTTTAACATTAGAGAGTGACAAATAATCATACAATAGTTAAAAACCTGAAAACTCAAGGCAGTTGTTACTATTTTAAGGAAAGTAGACCAACTAAGGAGATAGTTTCATTTTTTTGTGGGAATTAGTTTTTGCAACTAAAAAGTTGATGTATATTACTTTCTGAAATCAAAATGCTCATGCATTTTGTGCCCTCATTATCAGCAATGTATTTTGCTTCTTCAAAGGATGCTCACTTTTCCATAGGTAGTAAATAACCTGAATTCCCATAGGGATTAGCATCTTGCAGAAGTTACAAAGATGTCAGGTTCCTCATCCTGCAAATTATATTAATTATGTAATTTATATCTTTTGTGCCATGATGGAAATGATGTGCAGTATGTAATTCAAGTCATTTTAAGATGATAAGATGAAGGGCCCGAGTTTTGGGTCTCTGAGAGATGGCTGGGCAGGGGCAGGGGCCGTCAACATAAATTTAATAAGAGGCCCCTGATTATGTTTTTATCAAAATTTTTTACGGGGTTGGGGAGGGGGGTGGGAGATAGGGGTTGTCTGGCTTTGGGGGGCGGCCAATCAACCATAGTTCAGGCCAGACTTGGGTCTGACCGCGCGGGGGGAGAACGAGGGGTCGTTGTCTCTGGGGCTCATGAGCGGGTCGTGGGATTACCAATTCCCACGACGGGGAATGGCAGCAGGCGGATAGACAGGGGGCCATATCGTTACCGGGAGCGCCGTCTCCGCTATTTGCAAGCGGTGGGGTGCTCCGACCCTCGGCTTCTTTCCCGAGGTTCCGGGAGCGAGGATGTGCAGCCTCCTGGGCTCCGGCTGGTGTACCTGAATGCCAGGTCCGTGGTTAACAAAGCTCCCCTTGTTAGGGATTTAGTTGAGGGTGAGCATGCGGACCTGGCTTGCATCACGGAGACTTGGTTGGGCCCAGAGGGTGGGGTCCCTTTGGTTGACCTTTGCCCACCAGGCTTCCGGGTGCTACACCAGCCTCGAGCTCAGGGTAGGGGTGGGGGTGTGGCGGTGATCGTTAGGGAGACCTTATGTCCGCGGGAGACCACCGTTCCTCAGATAGTCGGGTGTGAGTCTCTCTTTATGAGATTTGGCTCTGGGGCGCAGTTGGGCTTGCTGCTCGTGTACATTTCGCCTAGTCACGTAGCGGCAGCCCTGCCCGAGCTGCTCGATATCCTCTCGGGGTTGGTGGTTGAGTTCCCCAAACTTATAGTTTTGGGAGACGTCAACCTACCATCCCTGGGAGGTTCATCTGAGCTTGCTCGGGAGTTCATGTTCTAGAAAAGATCTTGGCATTCTTGACCCTGGAGAAAAGATCAGTAGTAATTAAAAAAAATCAATTCTGGAGAATGATTGATGCCTATCCGAAAAAAAGTGAAATCTCTGTCTTCCACATTCCATTCTCGCCAAATATCTCTAAATTCCAAATCATCTTTCAAATCAAAAAAAGCTTTAGGTAATTTTGAATGACTAGGAGAATTTTTAAAAAATCCCTTCTTGTCTTTACTTGAGTCCAAAACACCATTCCAGTCACCCATCATAATAACAGATATATAATCCAATTGAATTAGTTTGTGATGTAAAAACTTATAAAACTTTTTTTGTTGTTGATTAGGGGCATATAATCCAATAATAAGAACTTTCCTGCCTTGTAGCATTCCAATACTGATGGCCTTCAACTGAATTTGCTTTTTGAAAGCGTGATTGATGGTAACTGACAATGATGGTATCAAAGTCATTGTGAAATTATTCTTGTCCATCTCTATTTTCAGCTGTACATTGTATATTTGTAGTATGTCATTATGAAATCACAAGGCCATGCTGCAAAACTTCTATGTAGAAAGCTGTTAATGCATTTTCTGTACTTAAGTTTTTCATGGCATTGAAACTTCCAGATTGACAAGATTGTTGTGTATGTTAAACAAATTTTGAATAGATTATTTGTTATCTTATAATAATACCTATGCATAGACTATGCGTACCTATGTCCAGTGTTCACAGAAATGTTTGAAATGTTAATTCTGCCACTTTCATGCTAATGTTAATTCTGCCACTTTCATGCTAATGTTGAGAGGGCAACTACTTTTATTTAACCCTGCTACCACCTTAAAAGACGCTTGCTCCTGGGGAGGAAAGCCATGGCAAATCTAGACAGCACACTAAAAAGCAGAGACATCACCCTGTCAACAAAAGTGTGTATAGTCAAGGCTATGGTCTTCCCAGTTGCAATGTATGGCAGTGAAAGTTGGACCATAAGAAAGGCTGAGCGCCAAAGAATTGAGGCCTTTGAACTGTGGTGCTGGAGAAGACTCCTGCGAGTCCCTTGGACTGCAAGGCGATCAAACCGGTCAGTCCTAGAGGAGATCAACCCTGACTGCTCTTTAGAAGGCCAGATCCTGAAGCTAAAACTCAAGTACTTTGGCCACCTAATGAGAAGGAAGGACTCACTGGAGAAGAGCCTAATGCTGGGAAAGATCGAGGGCAATAGAAGAAGGGGACGACAGAGAATGAGGTGGCTGGATGGAGTCACTGAAGCAGTAGGTAAAGGTAAAGGTAAAGGTTCCCCCGCACATGCGTGCTAGTCGTTTCCGACTCTAGGGGCCGGTGCTCATCTCCGTTTCATAGCCGAGGAGCCAGCGTTTGTCCGAGGACGTCTCCGTGGTCATGTGGCCGGCATGACTAGACGCCAAAGGCGCACGGAACGCTGTTACCTTCCCACCGTAGTGGTCCCTATTTTTCTACTTGCATTTTTTACGTGCTTTCGAACTGCTAGGTGGGCAGAAGCTGGGACGAGTAACAGGCGCTCACTCTGTTACGCGGCACTCGGGATTTGACCCGCCAAACTGCCGACCTTCTGATCGACAAGCTCAGCATCCTAACCCACTGAGCCACCGCGTCCCTTGACGTAGCAGTAGGCGTGAGCTTAAATGGACTCCAGAAGATGGTAGAGGACAGGAAGGCCTGGAGGAATGTTGTCCATAGGGTCGCGATGGGTCGGACACGACTTCGCAGCTAACAACAACAACCACCCTTGGTCCTTAAAAAAAATAGTGTTCTCTTAATTGGCTTCTCACAGGATCATTTGATTTTGACTTAATAAATTTATATAATGATATCAAATGCATTGAATCGGCAAATGACCTCCATTCCATATTTCCATTTCTATTATTCATTCAAGAAAACAACTTTTTAGTCTGATTTCTAAACTGTGGCAAGAGTCCAAAAAGCAAAGTATGTGAGATCAAGGGGCACAGTAATGGAATAATAAAGTAACACAGAACCTTATATCTCAAAGACAAGTTAAAGAAATCTATCCTGTGACAGAATATATACCAAAGATGCTTGTGCCAAAGATCACATTGCAAAGAGTAGTGGATGGAGCTGGGCCAAAAGAATAAAATTTAATTTATGTCATTAGCAAGCTGCCTGCGCAGGTTAAGGTCTAACAATGCATCTCTTTAATACTCCTTACCTGAAGTAATTATTGAGGACCAAGGTGCTCCGTGGATGTCAACAGCAAATAACAGGCTTCAGGTAGAAGTTTACAGTAGGACCTGATCACCTTTGTATCTGCCTCATTTTATTTTTTACTTGCTTTAACACATGGGATAAAGCCCAGAGAAAGAGGCATGGACACAAAGTTGATTACATAGTAGAAAGAATTTTACCACTTTTTGAGTGAAAATTTCACAAAAATAATGTAAGTAGTTTAATAAAGTAAAATAATGAAATAATACACACTATAACAAGAAGCAAGCTTTGATATCCCATATCAGTTTATAAATTCTAAACCTTAAGTTTCCTTGCCCAATATATGCAGAGTCTTACCAACATTAGGGTGCATCTGGTGAGGAAAGGGGTTGAGGGTAATGTTATATTCTTTCTGTGGTCATCTCCTCTTGTTTCTAGGTTGTTGATTTTCATGTGTGAATCCATGGCTTATAGGTGCCTGAGTGTCAGACATGAACAACCAGACCCATAAGAGTAGAATTCAAAATAGCTACTTTATTGTTCTCTGCCTCTAATACAGGAATCTCCCCAGACTGCCAGCTTTCACCTGGGAAAGATCAGATAAGGCTCAAGGTATTCATGGGGGGTGGGAGTGGGAGTCAGATCTTGTCCTCTTGTGTTTACATAGCGAGTCTTGGCTAATTCCCCACTTGAGCCCTCCTCCCCACTGGGACAGTTTCCCTCCAACACTGAGAGTGTTTACTGCAAAAGCACTTCCTGGTGCATGTGAAAAGCCCCTTTGGGATATTACAATAGGGAATCTTGCCAAAGCTTTTTTTTTCCACCTTTTGAAGTCTTGGATTCAGCCAAGTTGATGCCTCCAGGGTTTCTGCTTGAATTCCCATCTGAGTTTCATGGCTCAGTTACAGCTTTACAGTTGAACAGTTTGTTATCAGCAACCTGCATAGGAGTTATGACTAATCCGCAAAAACAATCTGCCTCCAGCTTTCCCTTTCCTGGAAAGCTATCATGTACAGCTGGTTGGCTTTTCAATAACACTGCTTGCCCTCTGGATCACCATACCACCCAAAATTAGGTTAACCTTGATCCTAATGGCTTTTGACAAAGACCTGGCTATTTTACCAGATTTGGGGTTGTGAAGTTAGTTGAGCCCAGGTGGGTTCGTTGCTGGTTTCCTGCTGGCCATAGTATGTTGCTTTCTTTATCTTTAGTTTTTATTCTTATTTTACTAGCTGTACTATTAAAAAAAATGTTGTTAGCCATACAGAGTCATGCTTGTGAGATGGCCGTATAAACTGATTGAAATAAATCAGTAAATAAAAATAGCTAATGGGTTGTTTTTTTGTTTTTTTTTAATCCCATTTATATCCCGCCCTTCTCCGAAGACTCAGGGCGGCTTACAATCTAAAGCACAAATCAATGTGCTTAGCAATAGCCTTCATTCTATGTATATGCCTGCTTATTAGCGCTTTCGCGCCCTCCCAAGCGGCATTATTACAAAGTCAGCTTATTGCCCCCAACAATCTGGGTCCTCATTTTACCTACCTCGGAAGGATGGAAGGCTGAGTCAACCTTGAGCCTGGTGGGACTCGAACCTGCACTAATTGCAGGCAGCTGGTGTTACTTAAGGAGGCATTAGCCCACTGCTCCACCAAGGCTCTTTTGAACATGGTCTACTGATAACCTGGACTTCATTATGGGCTGAGATGAGAATAAATATATAAACCAACAAACATTATATTCTTTAAAAAAATTCTCTAAACAACTTGAGCTCTCTGGAGGCCACACATGAGGCTTTGGTGGTCACTTGGAGTTCTGAGTGTTCAGTTGTGCCTCATTAATTTAAGGTCTCATGAGACCCAAGCCATCAACTCTTTGTGTTTTTTTTAAACCCTGTTGTGGTTGAATTTCTCTGCATCACAGTAGACCAGGGGTCTTCAAACTTGGCCCTTTTATGACTTGTGGACTTCAACTTCCAGAATTCCTCAGCCAGGCATGCTGGCTGAGGAATTCTGGGAGTTGAAATCCACAAGTCATAAAAGGGCCAAGTTTGAAGACCCCTGCAGTAGATGATGTGAAGGTGACACATTATAGTTGATCTTTCCTCTGCAAATAAAGCTATCCTTGCCCCCACTATTCCACTGATCACTTCTTTCCACCAAGATCAGTTCTATATGGTTCTTCAGAGAGAAAGGGCACAAACAAAAAAAGGGGCACTTCCACTTTGTCTAGTTAGCTAATAATGACCAAGAGACAAGGCCCTTCCACATTCGCTCTCAACCAGTTGCTGAGCTAATACCAGCTTCATTTTTTTAGATTAAGCATGTTCTGACCTGGATTCAGGATCTTAGGATCAGCTATCATACTCACTTTGTTTCAGTTTGCAAACTTGTTTTGAGAATTTGCAAGGAAGCCTGTGTTTTGGCTAAAATGAAAGTTTATTTTTTACTTCCCCTGACCATCCAAACATGACAGGAAGACTCCTTTCACTCTTAAACAACTCCATCCCTTCCACAATAATCCTTTCCTTGCTGGAAAAAAAAAAGAAGTGTGGTTCACTGTTAACAAAGGCAGAATGAAATTGATTAGTGGCAAGGAAGATCCAGCCTGGTGTAATTGACTAAAACAAGCCTAATAAAGAAATTGCAGCAAAGTAACTGGTAATACCCCTAATCCCATCAACATTTCTCTGCTTGCTAGCAAGAGACAAAGGCTATTTCTAGTGCCCTTACCCCCTCTACAAATCAATGTTTCTTAATAACAAAACAACTCAGACTTACTCAGTTTTCCCTATATGGTCCCAAGATCGTGACAGCAAATCAGAGCCTTAGAAATCTGCCCCCCCCAAAAAAACCACAACATTTAATATCCTGATGAAAGATATTCCTTTGTGTTTGTCTATGGAGATTCTCAGTCATCCAGGTCATGGTTGTCCCAAAGGTGCTTTTTCAAGAAGCAACTGGACTTCCTTGTTTTTCTTCCTCCTTAGAATAGTGCTCCATCTTTCATACCATGGCAACTACTTTCAATACTTTAATGCTTGCTTAATCCAGTATATACTGTATTGGGGTATCTCTTCACTATACCCTATCTGTATTTAATTATGGAAAACATTTTACTATCACAGATCAGACTTTTTTTTGAATCAAGTTCTCTTTCACTTTGGTGCATTTACCAGTATTAAGCTATTCTTTCCTATCCCCCCCCAAAATGAGTATTATCCCACTCATTTTCATCACCACTTTTTCTGATATCAGAATTTGACAGTTTCAGACATTCATGCAACTCACTTACGAAAGAGTCATGTTATTTTATTGCACACACTGTGGGCATGCCTCATCTTGATAAGTGCTTATCAGAGGAATGATGTGACCAGGGCTATTTTTTGTCATAGAACGCCCAGAACAGAGTTCCGGCACCTTTTTTTGGAAGGAACCTTGTAGGGTAGGCAAGGCGGGTTATATGACGTGTGTGAGTTCCAGCACTTTTTTTTTTACAAAAAAAGCACTGGATGTGACCATATGCACCCCTCAGTGTACATGTGGGTCTTCTAAAGCACATTCACAGTAGATTTGGGTGAAGACATCAGCATTTTTTCAGATGAGAGCATGTGTGATTTCAGAAGAACATCACAAAACAACAGTGTATCATTCAGAGGAAAACTCTGGTTCGGCACATGAATGGATAAGAGTGTTCGTATATGCTTTGCTGCTTTTATTTAGAGGACTGATGCATCTACTATTACCAATTTGTTTCAAGCAAATAACTTTTCCTGAAAATGTAATTATGAGGCCTAAGGCATTTTTTTTACAAAAGGAATCAATCTTTGTAATGCCACAGTAATGAATTACTGGATGAGAATATTCTATTTCCAACTGAAAGGGTTTTTTTCTCCTTTTTTAAGAAAAATCTTCCTATTTTGAGGAGAGATGTTGCAGGTAGCACATTAAGTTACATTGCTAAATATGAATCAGCCAAACTGAGAAGTATCTATGAGTGTTCCCTGATAATTATAAGCAGGATGGGTGGGTGGAGGGGAGATTCTGTACTAAATCATGAACAATATGCTTGTGTTACGTTGTAACATTTAATTTTAAAACAGTATTCAATATTTTGAAGTAGAATAAATTAGTCCTATGGCCTTAGTCTTTTGAAAAGGTCAATAGAATTTCCCAAATTATGTGAGAGTTAAATTAATGTTATGCAGAGCCATGTGAGAAGTTAATAATAGATCCAAATAGATGAAGAAGCTAGGCAGTTAAAGTCCAGAGTGGCCATTAAAAAATCAATGCCAACCTTCAAAACCAGAACATATTGATCATGTGATTAATATTTTGCTATATATTAGATTATTTTCCAGTATTGTTACATACATGTTCAGTTGAAAGGATCCTTTCATATGTTCAGCATATATATATAGAAGAACAAACAGCCACTACCACACACTTCTCCCAGAAGAATGAAGCTGAAGCCACCAGCCTGAGGATGACAGATGAGATTTCGTCGAAACGTTGCCCTGATATATTTAAACTAAACAGCGGGGACAGTGAGTTAATTGATACAGAACATCCCTGTCCCCGGCAATATAAAAACTATAGGGCTATCAGTGCATGTAACATAGATGTGTGTGTGGACAAGAATATCAACCTTGCTGTCAAGCAAAATCAAGCTTCTAATAGCGAGTGCCACACAAAGTGCACTAACCAAATAGGTGGTAAGACAATCGGGGAACTCAGGCACCACACAGGTCATGTAGAAAGTAAACATAGGGTCAATCATAAAGGACTCGAATGTCTATACACCAATGCACAGAGTATGAGCAATAAACAGGGTGAACTAGAAATTCAGGTTAATGAGGGCAGATATGATTTTGTCACCATTATGGAAACATGGTGGGATGAAACCCACAAACGGAACACACAGCTAGAGGGATTTAAATTATTCAAAAGAAACAGACCAAATAAAAGAAGAGGTGGAGTTGCTCTCTATATAAGAAATAACTACATCTCTACAGAAATAGAGCACAACAATGATGAAAACTGTAAACCTGAATGCATTTGGGTCAATATAAAAGGGAGAAAACATAACATTGCCATAGGTGTATATTATAGGCCACCCAACCAAACAGAGGAAATAGATGAACTTTTTGCTAAGGTATGTAGGAAGCACATCACAGTAGTATTGGGGGACTTTAACTACCCTGACATCAACTGGGAGAGAAACTCTGCACCACGTGGGAGATCAAACAAATTCCTGACAAACCTAGCAGACAACTTTGTCACCCAAAAAGTAAAGAAGGGAACTAGGGGATTAGCCATTTTGGATCAAATTCTCACTAACAGAGATGAAATGATAGAAGGAGTTGAAGCCACAGGAACCTTGGCAGGAAGTGATCACGCAATATTGAATTCAACATTATGGAAGCACAAGCAATAGAATACAGTCAAACTAGAGCCTTGGACTTTAAGAGAGCTAATTTCAATAAACTTAGAGAGAGCTTGGGAAGGATTCCATGGATGAGAATCCTCAAGGGGAAAACAACTCAAGAAGCTTTCTTTGAGCAAGTGACAAAATTAGTGGACCGGAGGAATGCTGTGGATATAATTTACTTGGACTTCAGTAAGGCATTTGATAAAGTAGATCACAACCTACTACTTGATAAGATAGAAAAAATGTGAGTTAGACAGTATCACCACCAGATGGATTCGTAGCTGGCTGACTGGCCGTACTCAGCATGTGGTCCTCAATGGAACCACATCTACATGGAGGGAAGTGTGTAGTGGGGTGCCCCAGGGCTCTGTTCTGGGCCCAGTGCTCTTCAACATCTTCATCAATGATTTGGACGAGGGGATAGATGGGGAACTCATCAAATTGCAGACGACACCAAGCTGGCAGGAATAGCCAACCCTCCAGAAGACATGCTTAAGATACAGGAGGATCTGGACAGACTTGAACACTGGGTGATATCTAACAAAATGAAATTCAGTGGTGAAAAAAGTAAGCTTCTACATTTAGGGAAGAAAAAACAAATGTACAGGTATAGTATAGGGTGTACCTTGCTCAATAGTAGTAACTGTGAGAGGGATCTCAGAGTCCTAGTGGACAATCACTTAAATATGAGCCAGCAGTGTGCTGCAGCTGCCAAAAAAAAACCAACACAGTGCTAGGCTGCATTAACAGAGGGATAGAATCAAGATCATGTGAAGTATTAATGCCACTTTACAATGCCTTGGTAAGGCCACACTTGGAATACTGCATCCTGTTTTGGTCACCACAATGTAAAAAAGATGCTGACACTCTAGAAAGAGTACAGAGAAGAGCAACAAAGATGATTAGGGGACTGGAGGCTAAAACATATAAGGAACGGTTGCTGGAATTGGGTATGTGTAGTTTAACGAAGAGAAGAGTGAGGGGTGACATGATAGCAGTGTTCCAATATCTCAGGGGCTACCACAAAGAAGAGGGAGTCAAGCTATTCTCCAAAGCACCTGAAAGCAGGACAAGAAGCAACGGATGGAAACTAGTCAAGGAGAGAAGCAACCTAGAACTAAGGAGAAACTTCCTGACAGTTAGAACAATTAACCAGTGGAACAACCTGCCTCCAGAAGCTGTGAATGCTCCAACACTGGAGGTTTTTAAGAAGAGACTGAACATCCATTTGCCTGAAATGGTATAAAGTTTCCTGCCTGAGCAGGGGGTTGGACTAGATGACCTCCAAGGTCCCTTCCAACTTTACTGTTATGATATGATATCAAAAATATGCATGAGGACAAAAAATAGAAACAAGAAAAAATATGAAATGTTTGATTCATTGTTCTGAAAAACTAGCAAGCAAAAGCATATGTAGCTGACTTTTCAAGTGTCAAATAAGATTCAGTTGTGAAGGTTTATCCAGATGTTTGTTTGTATGCTGCCATGTGGTAAGCACTTGCTCCTAAAGCACTGAGATTGTGTCCCTGAAATGTGCTGCATTTTTTGCCAAATTTCAGCTAGCGGAAAGGACTATGTTGTACTTTTAATTACTTTAGAAATAAAAAATAAAGAAAGGGAGGGAAAATGAAAACCTTGGCTCCTCCCTGCAATGATGTCTTGCCTGCCTTCTACAATCTCTGCCATTTGCCATCCATGATCATTCATAGAATTGGATGACAAGAGTTAATACTCTAAAAGACAGAAATAAAGTTCAAAATTAGCCCTGAAAGTCAGCTGGGTGACTATGGTCCAGTCAATCTTTCTCAGCCCAAACCACCTCACAAGGTTGTTGTTGTTGGGAAAATAAGGGAGGAGTTAGGTGTGTTGGATATGTTCACTGCCCTGTTATTTGTAAAAATAATAAAGGTGGGATACAAATTAAATAAATAAATAAAAACTATCTTGCTTGGATAGCAAAATGGACAATGAAATATTATTGAACCAAATGTAACATTCTTCAGTCAAGAAAGAAAAAGGAAAACAAAAAATATACTTTAAACCAGGCGTGTCCAACCCATGGCCTCCAGGCCTTGCTGGACAGCTAGTAATGCGGCCCCACAAGATAATAAAAATTATTTTAAAAAGGAAGTTTTTTATGTACATTAATCTATAGGTCCTCTAATATATTTAAAGTGGGAAGGAGACCTGGGAAAAATAGGTTTAAGAAACACTGATCTAGATACAGCCACATTTTCATTTTTGTATTTATTTGGAAAATGGAGATTATAGAAACATACGTTCAATGGCCCAATTTGCTAAATTTGCCACCTGCTTGTGGTAAGTCTGAAACTGTCTATCACGTTTCATCTTTCATTTAACACATGACAATCATAAGGTTTCTTTTTCTTCATTTTTACCTCACTTCCTTTGGCCTCATTTTCTCTTTCTGTCACTGAATATGATTCTGATTGGATGTGATGGCACACTGCTATGTATGATATGAGAAATTTGTGTTATAAATAAAACAACCTTCCACAATCACAACTAATAGCAACAAGGGCAAATTACATAAAAGAGTGTGAAGACAAATAATTAAGGAAAGGTGGTAGACAGCATTAATGTCAGGCAGATGCTTTCAGTGGTGAATTGTTGTGATTCAGGGTCAGCCTGTGGGTTCGGCAGTTGGGTCAGACGATTCAGAGGAGGAGGAGGGGGTGTTGGAGAGCTTGCTGAGGATAGCCTTGAGGTTCTGCAGAGCCCTCAGCCAGGCTCCTCCCATCTGGTTACGACGCAGACCCAGCTGTGTGAGCCTGACAGCGTGGATGAAGATGACCCACAGCTGGCCCTGTTCAAAGACACCCGACGCAGGAGGCAGTCAAGCAGGAGTAAACAGAGGAAGGCAATGGGGCACCTCGTAAGGAGGCAGAGAGAAGCCACGCCTTGAACTGTTTAAAAGGAGAATGTGTGGGAGGGCTGGTTTGCTGAAGGCAACTGTTTGAATAGCTCCTGTTTCATGGTTCGTGTTTTGTTTTGCTCTGTTTGCTTTTGTGTCCATAAATTTGGCAGGCTTAGTTCCAGCCTCTTGCCTTCTTGTAAAGGGGTTGTCCCTGCTTTTTCTGCAGGGCCGGTAGTAGGCTGGTACAGAACAGTGAATATTATTCATCGTGGGAATACATTCAGGCAGCTATTTCTAAATGATTATAGTCCAAGGGTATGAAGGAAGAGGAAAAGGAGGAGAAGGAGAAGAAGAAGCATTTTTGTAAACTGATTGAAGGGGAAGTCTGCATAGAAGAGTGAGAAGAATACTATGTATTCATTGATAGACCTATATAACTTCCAGTCTCTAATGCCAGCCCCTTCGCCATGACAAGGCAGTAATCCATGAAGGGATTACAGTATCTTCATGCTATTGAAATTAGGTAAAGGTAAAGGTAAAGGTTCCCCCGCACATGCGTGCTAGTCGTTTCCGACTCTAGGGGCCAGTGCTCATCTCCGTTTCAAAGCCGAAGAGCCAGCGCTTTTCCGAGGACATCTCTGTGGTCATGTGGCTGGCATGACTAGACGCCAAAGGCGCACGGAGCGCTGTTATCTTCCCACCATGGTGGTCCCTATTTTTCTACTTGCATTTTTACGTGCTTTCGAACTGCTAGGTTGGCAGAAGCTGGGATGAGTAACAGGCGCTCACTCTGTTACGCGGCACTCGGGATTTGACCTGCCAAACTGCCGACCTTCTGATCGACAAGCTCAGCATCCTAACCCACTGAGCCAACGCATCCCTATTGAAATTACCTTTACTAAAACGGGTGCTATATACATTTAACAAGTCAATAAGTAAGTAAGTAAATATGTAAATACATTTAATAGAACAAAGCCTTGAAGAAAGCCTATCATTAGAATTCAAGCATTTTTGGAAGGAATTGGCAAAATAAAAAACTATTCATAGCCATTTGCAATATGCTTACCGTTGCAACACATATTTGATTCTAAGGGCATATGTTATCTGACCACCCATAGAAAGTGATCAAGCCAGAATAATATAAGTATAAAAATGCCATCTTTTTGTATTATTATGAGGAATTAAAACTGGGGTTGCTGTCTCTGCTTGGGAATAGCAGCTGTGGCCAGGTGGAAATGCTTCCCACCCAACTTCCCCAAAGGTCATGCATGCGTTCATTTACATGCACACTTGTGTTCTGGCTGGCTGGCTAAATGAGCCACACCCTGGTATTTCCAAGGACATTCTGATATCCAAAAGCAGCTGCACCCCACCCAGATCCTTAGCTTACAGAAACAAATGCTAAGATGGTGTGTGTGTGTGTGTGTGTGTGTGTGTGTGTGTGTGTGTGTAGGTAGGAGGTGTTGTAGGAGAAAAGGAGATAGCAAACAGCTTACAGGTGAGGAAGCAGGAGATGACATCAAAAGACTGACAACTGTTACAGGCAGGCCAGATGAATATCAGTCAACTGCCAGGACCACAAGTTACGATAAGCAGCATTTCTTGGTGGGATTCCTGCCTGAAGCTTGGCAGCAACTAGAATAGGAGCAATCATATTGAAAGCATTTTATCCCAAGTAGTGTAAAAACTTTTGGAAAAAGGCAAAGATTGTATGCTGCTTTATGGACCTTGAGGCTATTAAACTGAGTATTAAAAGACTGCATATAAAGGACTGAGTGTTAAAGACATATTAACATGGCAACTTCACCTTGAAAACCCTAGAACTAGCCTGTTGTCGGAGAAGGTATCTGCTGCAATAAAGCATTGTGTACAGTTTTGTTATGCTGTGTTGTGTCCAGTCCTTGGAAAGCATAGAACCCTCACATTTATGAAAAGATAGTTATTTTTAAATATATTTTTAATATATCGTCTGAAAAGTCTCAAACTTGCATGTCCTCTCTTTGGTTGATTTCTTGTTGACCCATTAGCAGTTAACAGCACCTATTATGTATGTATGTATGCATGTATGTATATACAGTATGTATGTATTTGCAATCCCAGCATAGGAATATGTTCCAAATTGATAGAACTGCTTAGTCATTTGATGAGATTCTCCCTTTATTAGGCCATAACCATGAATGCTCTTTGGGAGGGATCCCAAGCAAAAGAGAGAGAGGAATGGATCTGAAGACCATCTCATAATTATGGAACCTTACATTCCCTTCCCTTCCACCACTAACTATCCTATGAGAAGAATACATAAATAGAAAGAGAAAAAGGAAAGCACAGATTATCCTAAAAACATCACTTGAACTTTTCCGCACGTATGAATGAAGAATGAAGAAAGGTGAAATCCATCCCAATACCTGATTTAGTGAGAATCTGCCCTCCCTTCATCTCATCCCTGTGTTGTATTTTAGTTTTAAATAATAATTTCATTTTTTACAAATTTTATGTTGACTGTAATCTGGTTCAGGAAAATTGTTATCCTAAAAGGCAAGATGGAAATCATTGTGAGAAGTAAACAAACTGTTCCAAAATATGTATAATTCTCCATGAAATGACTGAACAAAATCTCTACACTTTCTGAACAATGAAGAATAAATGTAGGGTTTGTAAAAAGTAATTATCACGGGAGATGATGTTTTGCTGTCTAAAAAGCCATTAAACACATTTTGACATCCTGTCCTTGCTTTTTATGAATGCTTCTGTTCTTCATGTTACCATCCCACTCTTGAAACATGATCTTTAATTCCCAAAATTCCAAGAGAGTACAGTCATTGTTAGTCAATTGAAACTGGATTGAGTGTTGGGAGGCACTATTTAATTTGGTGCCCAATAAACTCATTCTTACATTGGGAGATCCTCTTTCACATGGAAAGATCCTGTATCTATCTACTGATGCTTTCAGAAAAGATCTCAGAATGGTCAGTTGGTGCATAAATTCCAACTGCTGATCATATGAGAACAGAAAAAGATTCAGATACACTAGAAAAATTCCCACATCAATATAGTAACATATGCATTAATTGAACTAGGATTCTGGTTAATTTTTTTTAACTCATTAAATAATGAATTGATTTCTTCTGAGATAGGAATCCCTTTTTAAATAACTCACAAGCTTTTTGCCACATGGCATCATTTGGGATGATGTAAAGCCTTTCTGTGAGAACACCAAAAGGCAGCCTGTTATTTGTTTTCCAAAAAAATGATATTCTGTTGATTTTGATCTAGTAGCACAGCATTCCTCCTTCTTGGCCAGAATGGGCTAGCTGTAGTAGAAACTGGTTTTTCTTTCCAAATAGCAAGAATAAGGGTCACAAACAATATTTAGTGACTGTCTTTAGTATGCTGTAATATGTGTGGTGAAATAAAGAGCACTAAACTTGAAAGAATATGTGGAAGACTGTTGAATCTGAAACAGAACCGACATATTATATTCTATGGCTTTTTAATTCTTTTTTTTTAAATTATAAATCTTTATTTACATTTCGTGTTAAAAACACACCATACACCAACAAAGAGAAAAAAAAATTTACAATATACAAAAAACGAAGAAATCAAAAAATTGAAAACCATTTCAAAAATTTCACATTATATCTACTTCTAAACTAACAATTATATTCCACTCATTAAGTCTCTTATAACCATCCAACTCCAAAGCTTATTCATTAACAATGACTATATCTGGTATATACCATATCTATATATGGTATCTTGCTGCGACACCTCAGGGGGCTGGGAGTGGGAGGCACGGTTCTACGTTGGTTCTCCTCCTTTCTCCAGGGTCGCTCGCAGTCGGTGCTGGCAGGGGGACAGAGGTCGACCCCGAGGCCTCTCGTTTGTGGAGTCCCTCAGGGGTCGGTCCTCTCGCCTCTCCTGTTCAACATCTACATGAAACCGCTGGGTGAGATCATTCGCAGCTTTGGAGTAGGGTACCATCAGTATGCTGATGACACCCAGCTTTTCATCTCAACTCCAAACAACATCAGTGATGCCCTTGACGTGATGTCCCGCTGCCTGAAAGCGGTCCGGGAATGGATGGGGAGGAACAGGCTTCAACTGAACCCGGACAAGACTGAATGGCTGTACGTACCGGCAAGCCAGGATACTCAGAACATCCCATCCCTTAACATCGGGGACAAGTTACTACCACCTGTTGATAGGGCCCGCAACCTGGGTGTCCTCCTAGACTCGCAGCTCTCCCTGGAAGATCACATAGGAGCTGTGACCAAGGGGGCCTTCTCCCGGGTTCGACTAGTTCGCCAACTACGGCCTTATCTGGACCTGGATGCCTTACGTACAGTCACCCATGCCCTTGTGACCTCTCGCCTAGACTACTGTAACGCTCTCTACATGGGGCTGCCCTTGAGATCCACTCGGAAGCTTCAACTGGTGCAAAGTGCAGCGGCACGGACACTCTGGGGAGCCTCCCGATACTCCCATATCACACCTCTCCTCCGTGCGCTGCACTGGCTTCCAGTTGCCTTCCGTGTGAAGTTCAAGGTGCTAACAATGACATACAAAGCCCTACATGGCATGGGTCCGGACTACCTACGGGAGCACCTTCTGCCAATGTCAACACCCCACCGCCCTGTGCGCTCCCACAGAGAGGGCCTCCTCAGGGTACCACCGCTCAAGGAATGTCGACTGGTGGCGCCCAGGGGGAGGGCATTCTCAGTGGGTGCGCCAGCCCTCTGGAACTGCTTACCAACTGAAATCCGGATGGCCCCCGACCTCCGCACCTTCCGACGCGACTTAAAGACTTACCTATTCCAACAGTCCAGCCTGGCCTGATAGCTCTGACAGCTTTAATTGGGGTCCCAGTTTGTTTTGCTTTGATTATTGTTTTCAATACTGTTTCACTTTGTTGCCTGTCCTACTCTGTACACCGCCCCGAGTCCCTCGGGAGAAGGGCGGTTTATAAAAACAAATAAATAAATAAATAAATAAATATATCACTTCATTTTTGACCAACCTCCAAGCCACCCTCATTTCTTTAATCTTTTATCCATCCAAATATACCATTTATTCCATGATAGAAATGCTGGTGTCTCTTCTTTACCCTTCAACTTCTTGGTCAATGTGTCTGCTTCTGCACAATCAAGTATTCTCCTAATTATAACTTCATCCGGTAGGGTATGATTTGCCTTCCAAAATTGAGCATACCCCATCCTTGCCGCCGTTAAGATATGTAAAACCAAATACCATATATCCTTCTTCATATTTCCAGGCCTGGAGCCAAGCAGATACGTCTCTGGTTTAAGATCAACTAAACACCCTGTGATTTCCTCTATCCATTTTTGGATCCTCATCCAATATCTAACCACTTCCGGACATGTCCACCATAAGTGATAGTATGTGCCAATCCCTTTACCACACTTCCAACAATCGGCCGACAATCCGGGGAACATTTTGGAAAGTCTGGCTGGAGGGAGATGCCATCTATAAAGCTTTTTGTATATGTTCTCCTTATATGACATGGAAACCACCAGCCTCATATTAGTCCACCAAATCTCTTCCCATTTCTCAAGTGGAAATGCATAACCAAAATTCTTCCCCCAGAGCCTTGGTGGAACAGTGGGCTAATGCCTCCTTAAGTGACACCAGCTGCCTGCAATTAGTGCAGGTTCACATCCCACCAGGCTCAAGGTTGACTCAGCCTTCCATCCTTCCGAGGTAGGTAAAATGAGGACCCAGATTGTTGGGGGCAATAAGCTGACTTTGTAAAAATGCCGCTTGGGTGTGTGTGTGAAAGCCCTAATAAGCAGGCATATACATAGAATGAAGGCTACTGCTAAGCTTGTAAGCCGCCCTGAGTCTTCGGAGAAGGGCGGGATATAAATGGAATTAAAATAAAAAAAATCGCATCTTTTACCACCTCCTCCCCTACTACCCTAGTTAGCAGCAATTTATAGCACTTAGATATCATCCCTTTCTCCGGGCCCAGCAGAATCTTATCTAATTCCTGCAGATTCAGATAAATACCCCTTCCTTCCTTATCCTTCTTATACCTTGACTGGATCTGCAGGTAGGCCCACCACTCCAGTTGAAACCGTTGCTGAGCCAGATCTTGTCGTGTTTTGAGTTCTCCCCCGCTATCTAAAAGTTCTTTGTAAGTTGGTCTTCTTCCCTTCTTGAGTAGGGTCGGATGGGTCAAGGCTTCCAAGGTTGATAACCAACACGGAATTTGTGCATAGTACTTAGCCCTTATCTTAACCCAATTCTGAATCAGTATATCCCTTATGTAGTGGCAAGTAAACTGTTTTCTTGGAGGAGTACCTTCCCGCCAAAGAGCTGCATGCCATCCCTGCAGCAAATCAAATCCTTCCAGACTCAACAATCGATTATTCCTTAAACTTATCCATTCCTTGCCCCAAACTAAGAGGGCAGCCTGATAGTAAAGTTCCCAGTTCGGTAGGCCAAGGCCCCCTCTTTCCTTAATTTCTTGCATCATTTTTTCCCCCAATCCTGGGCCGTTTCCCCTGCCATACGAATCTAGAAACTACCCCCTCTAACTCTTTTAAAAATTTCAGCGAAAGTTTAACTGGTGCTGTCTGGAAAAGAAAATTCCATTTCGGCAAAACATAAGATTTCACCATGGCTACCCTTCCTAATAATGACAACTGTATCCTACCCCATTTTCCCAGGTCCATTTTTGTTTGTATCAGTAATTTAGAATAATTATCTCCCTAATACTTGAACATCTTCCCGTCAACCAGATTCCTAAATATTTCACCTTCTTCACGATTTTAAACCCTGTAGTGTCCTCTAGCATCTGTTTACTTCTATTTGAAAGATTTTTCATCAATATATTCGTCTTATCTTTATTTACTTGTAGACCAGCCACGTTTCCAAATTCCTCAATCCTTTTTAGTAATTCCGTGCTGGATTCCAGAGGGTTTTCCAAAACGAAGACCATATCATCTGCAAACGCCTGCAATTTATGAATTTGGTCTCTTATCTGAAGCCCAGTAATCTCCTCATCTTTCCTTATTATTCTCAATAGGGGTTCTAAGGTTAGGATAAATAAAAGTGGGGAGAGTGGACAACCCTGCCTAGTGCCCTTACAGATATCAAATTTGTCAGTTAAATTCCTATTTTTCAACAGTCTTGCTTCCTGCTTAGTATAGATTGCTTTAATCATATTACGGAATTTAGCCCCAAACTCCATATGTTCCAACTGACACATTAGGAAATCCCAATTAACCCTATCGAATGCTTTTAGAGCATCGATAAATATTAAAGCTAATTGTTTATCTGGTCGGCTTTCATAATACTCCAGAACATTTAATATAATTCTGAGATTATCTTTTATTTGTCTAGTGGGAAGGAACCCATTCTGGTCTGTATGTATGAATTGGTTTAAGTAAATTTTTAATCTATCCGCAATTATTGCCGCAAATATTTTGTAATCTGAATTAAGAAGGGATATTGGCCTATAATTTTTAATATGCTTCGAAGGGAAGTCATCCTTAGGAATCAAACTAATATTTGCCTCCTAACTAATATTTCAGACTGTTGAATCTGAAACAGAACCGGCATATTATATTCTATGGCTTTTTAATTCCTAACTGTACCCTACAAAGACCTCTCTTTTTTGCCACTTTCACTACCTTCTTAGTTGTCATCATTGCATCTGATGATATAATCATATTTTCCCCAGGTATATTGTATATTAGTTTCAGTGCTTGGAAATGCAATAGGTCGTCCATATAATCAATAAGCAAAAGAAAAGCCCATAAATCATCTCCCATGGACACATTAATTGTGTTAAAAAGATAATGTCTTTCAGAAATTTAATCTGCTTTCTTTGTTATTATCAGGATCCAAGCCATGTGGTGAGTCCAGTTATTGATATAATCAATTTGGACACCTTTGCTTATGTGGCAGCTTCTTCAGATCTAAGAGGAGGTGAGTTTGTAATCAACCATAGACCTATGATAGTTTAGACAAGCGTATGAACAAAATGTATAAGAAATGCTGAGTGGTATGGAATTAATAAAGCCATTCTGCTAAGTATTGTTCACTATGTGTTAACTCAGTCCACAGCTTGGATAGGCTAATATATTTTCCCCAATTCACATAAACAAAAAATAAAACCATGGTTATAGTTTCTCAGATCATTCACATAATAGGAAATTATACCTATCAATTATAGAATAAAGTCTGGTGTTAATACCAATGCCAAAATAATATTTTTAAACATTGTATTTGTTCTGAGGTTTGTAGTTAAAGGTTCTTGCTTTAGTGAAATAAACAGTGATTAATGAAAGATTTCCAGAATTGTTTTTACTTCCAAAAAATGGAAGAACAAACCAGCCTCATATACTAAGATATTAATTCTTTTAATTGACCAGTATATTTTATTCAGGATTTTTTTTTATTTTAATTTTTCTTAGCAAACCTTTAGTGCAACATCATTGCTAATTTAAATTTTCTGTAATGTCCATCATCATATCGGAATTGTCATAAATATTTCTTGTAGTAGACAACCATGATAATTTTCAACTAAGACAAAGCAGAAATATAAAATGGTCTTATTGGGTTTTTTAAAGAAAATCTAAAATCTTAACCAGCAAGAATACTTTGAACTTTATGGGAAAAACAAATCTAAATAAGGACTGTAACAGGATATAAGATGAGGCAACCAGAATGATTAGATAGAAAAGAAATATTATATTGATGCAATCATTATTTCTAGGACTATTGGGAAAAATCATATATGTAGCTGTTATTTATCAAAATAATAAAAACTGTATTAATTCAAGGTTTGCAAAGAAGACATTTTGGGGAAAAGGAGAAATCAACTAAATGTATTATGTGGATTATGGATTATAGAAACCAATTGTTAATGATTTTTCTTTACAAATGTAAACCCAGCAAACACACTGTTTATCAACTATTAAGTGATTTATGTTTTTTTAAAAAAATCAGTAAAATATGTGTGTGGGGGGGAAGAGTTCAGGTTCCAGGTTCCACACAGATAGACTACTTCTGGAGTTCCAAATAGATGACAAATGAGTTTAGCCTACCAACTTTTTCAGATCACATTACATGGAACATAGGCACTCCATAAAGTAATCAGTCATAGCCAGCACCTTGAATCACACCTGGAAACATCAGTTACCAGAACTCTGCTCCCATACCAGCATATGGGCCTACCAAGACTTATCCCTTACTGCACATACTGCTGGACCATTTGAAGCCATTCCACATAGAGTGCATTGTAGTAGTTGAGCCATGAAATGACTGGTCTATGAGTGACTGAAGGACCTACTGCTCTAAGAAAGACCACAACTGGTACATCAGAAGATGTAGATGAAGCTGTGAAGATGTAGAACAGGAGCTGTGAGTCCAGGAATATTCTAAGATTGAACACCATTCTTAAATGAGGAAGTGGACCCCATCCAAGGTTGAAGATGGAATATCTTCAGTTCTAGATGGTAGGTCAAATCAGAAGATGGTTCTTTTGGGACAGGCACTGAGACATAAACTTATCAACCTAACTCAGCCAGCCTCCCAGGACACTCTACCACAGTTCTTAAATTAGCTATTTTGGAAAATTAGTGGAGAGACTGCTAAATATGAACATAGCATTATAACAAACACATTGTTTTTAATGCATTACAAATTGTTAATTGATGACACACTTGTAATCTTTCCTGCATCTGCATAACCACTTGTTAGGTAAGTTTAATAGATTTTGTTACTCCAAAAAGTTGCTACCAAACTCCTGGTTGTAATTATTGTAACTTAAATAATGACATTGCTTGAAAGTGTATGATTGCAACTAGTTGACATCTATTCCTTCATCTCTGTCTGTGCATTTCATATTTAGGGTTTGACTGGAGTCTTCATTTTAAATGGGAGCAACTTTCTCTAGAGCAAAAAGCCAAGCGATCAGATCCCACAGAGCCCATCAAGTAAGTAACTATATTCAAAATAGGAAACTCAAAGCAACCACAAGCTGTTTTGAAGTGGGAAAGGGTAAATAGCATATTGAGGAGAGTGCCAGCTAACTGTTGACCCTAAGCATGTTAAGCTATTGGAAATCTTTTCTGAAACTTCAGTTGAAGTAAGTCCAAATACACCTATTTAACCATTGTATCATAAGAATGTTTTCGATTACCAATAGTTTTACTAATTAGAAGCAAAAGAAGCATACAGAACATGATGGGGTACATGCAGTTCCTTTTAGATGCACCATAAAAAATTAGTACAGAGCTGACAGCCCTATTTGAGCCTTTGAGCAGAGTATGGGAGCTTACCCTGACACTTCACCCTCAGGTTTCTCTTTGTTCAATAGGTAGAGTTCTTAATTAGGTAAGTTCAAGCTCTTTCATATCTCCAGTTGCCTCTTCAGACATTCAGCTCATGTGGGCAGGTATATTGGATTCAGAACTTGAGTACCCTTGACCTCCTTTTTAGCTCTTGCATGTTCAGTATAATCTCTTTTAGCCCATTGTGTATGTGATAAAACTGAGAAGTCCAGCCCTCTAATTGCATCATGAGCTTTCAGAACTGGGAAATTTTATTCCATATTTCCCACCAGGAAAACTCCTAAAATTCCTAATTTAGTACAAATAAAATTGAGGCATAGCATCTCTGTATGCCAGCAGCAGTCTTAGTAGAAAGAACTAACAAGGACTTTTTTTTCAAGAGCTTCTCTTTAAATCAATCAAGAGTGCAAGAAAGCATATTTAGGATTTTTTTTTCCCCCTTCTAACAGTAAGAGCAGTTGGACAGTGGAACCAATTATTCAGAGAGGTGGTGAGAGTCAACAGCTACAGGCTAGACAGCCATCTATTGGGGAGGCTTTAAATTGGATTCTTCACTGAATAGGGATTTGGATTCAGGGGACTCTGTGCCCCTTTCCAATTCTATAATTTTTAGTGCTTCAGGCAGGCTGATGCCTTCCCAACAAGACTTAACTCTTCATTGGCCACAGAATAAAAACTTCTCTTTGCATTCTGGTCCTTTGTGCTGATCATGATTCTACTAGCTGGAGTGATAAAATATCTTCTCTCACCTTAAAAGCATTCTATTAACTAAAAATTGTCCAGGGCAAAAATACAAATACACATTATGACTTTACTGTGATCGTTAACCAGTACAGTTTTCTTCCTTATATACATTTAACAACCACTTGTTCAACAACTGCTCAGAGATACTCCAGGATCCTGGTAGGATCTTCAGTTGAAAGTTGAAAACCACAAGACGTACAATTCCTGGCTTTGAACAACAGGGCCACATACCATTGCTGTAAGCAAAAGATCCTTTAAGGGGTATTATCCTGCTCTCTCTCCTGCTCTCTCCTCTATATTTTGACACATCAATGGGGTAGGAGTGACTGGCTTAACAACTGCAAACTTGCTTAACCACAGCAATGGGGGATGCCATTTCAGATTTGCGATTGCTAAGCAATGCAGTCGCTTGATGTTGCTCTTTAAAACTGCAAGGCTTAATTATGGAAATTTTGGTCCCAATTACCATCATGAACAGAGGACTATCTCAGAGCACTTCCTCCTCCACAACTTGTCAAGTTAGCGTATTGCTCCCTTTATACTTCTTCAAGCTTTCTTGTAACAATTAAAATTAATACATCCTGGAATTAGACCTTTGGACCGCATATAGTTCTACATGGTTTTCTTTTTATTCCCGTGAAGCTATCAAGTGAAAAGTTCTACTACCTTTAAAAAAAAATGTACTTGAGGTAAGGTATCAGTTGAAAGCCCAGCAAATTATCAAATATAAATTGTGTATATATGAGTGACTGAATGTAAACCAGGTGAATATGCTTGTATACATGAACACACACACCTTCACACACACAGAAAAGTGGCATGTCTGAACTTTTCTATTAATCATAGTTTAATCATTAGAATGCTGAAAAGTCCCTCTGAGACATCAAACCAGGTGACTGAAGAAAGTATGTACCCTATGAAGTGGCTGGTGTGGCAGGCAGAGAGCACAATTTTCTGTGCATCTCATCTTACTCAGTATTCCTCTTTTACCTTTGTTCTCAGCTAAGAGGGGGGAAATAATCCCTGTGAAATAATGTATCTTAAATAGTCCCCAAGCGCTAAATGCATTTTTAGCTTGTAAACCTGTAATCAGGGCTGCAAACTTCAGGCTAGTAGGGGTTGTGCTGATAAATGCATTAGCCATACATTGCACACTGGGGGAAAGTTTTGACATGAAAATACCAAAAGTTTCTGAAATATTACTTAGATCCATCAATATTTGTAGCGGTGGAATCTTTTTTGGATCACAGACTGTATTTAGTCAGGGCTAAATTTTTAGGGACCAAACATCCATCATGGGACAAACTAAAGCAATGCTTGGGCAAGATGGGCACTGCCCTCTCATCTACCTCCTAAAAATTCACTTTCATAGACATCTGAAGAGCCACATAAAATTCAGTTACATTCATACAAATAAAATTCAACATCTTCATAAACGATTTAAATGAGGGAATAGAAGGGGAACTCATCAAATTTGCAGACAATACCAAGCTGGCAGGAATAGCCAACACTCCAGAAGATAGGTTTAAGATACAGGAGGATCTGGACAGACTTGAACACTGGGCACTATCTAACAAAAATAAATTCAATGGTGAGAAAAGTAAGGTTCTACATTTAGGCAAAAAAATCCAAATGTACAGGTATAGAATAGATGGAACCTAGCTCAATAGCAGTGACTGTGAGACGAATTTCAGAGTTCTAGTGGACAATCACTTAAATATGAGCCAGCAGTGTGCTGCAGCTGCCAAAAAAGCCAGCACAGTGCTAGGCTGCATTAACAAAGGGATTGAATCAAGTTCACATGAAGTGTTAATACCACTTTACAATGCCTTGGTAAGACCACACTTGGAATATTGCATCCAGTTTTGGTCACCACAATATAAAAAAAAGATGTTAACATTCTAGAAAGTGTAGAAAAGACCAACAAAGATCATTGGGGGCTGGAAGTTAAAACATATGAAGAACAGTTGCAGTAATTGGGTAGGTCTATTCTAGTGAAAAGGGACGCGGTGGCTCAGTGGGTTAGGACGCTGAACTTGTCGATCAGAAGGTCGGCAGTTTGGCGGGTCGAATCCCGAGTGCCGCGTAACAGAGTGAGCGCCTGTTACTCGTCCCAGCTTCTGCCAACCTAGCAGTTCGAAAGCACGTAAAAATGCAAGTAGAAAAATAGGGACCACCACGGTGGGAAGGTAACAGTGCTCCGTGCGCCTTTGGCGTCTAGTCATGCCGGCCACATAACCACGGAGATGTCCTTGGAAAAGTGCTGGCTCTTCAGCTTTGAAACAGAGATGAGCACCGGCCCCTAGAGTTGGAAACGACTAACATGCATGTGCGGGGAAACCTTTACCTTTACCTTTATTCTAGTGAAAAGAAGGACAAGGAATGACATGATAGCAGTGTTCCAATATTTAACGGGTTGGCACAAAGAAGACAGGGGTCAACCTATTTTCCAAAGCAAGACAAGAAGCAATGGATGGAAACTAATCAAGGAGAGAAGCAACCTAGAACTAAGGAGAAATTTCCTGATAATGAAAACAATTAATCAGTGGAATGGCTTGCCTTCAGACATTTTAAGTGCTACATCACTGCAGGTTTTTAAGAAGAGATTGGATAGCCATTTGTCTGCAATGGTAGGGTCTCCTGCATGAGCACAGGGTTGGAATAGAAAACCTCCAAGATCCCTTCCTTCTCTCTTATGATCCTTTCTTACACATGTTGGGAAACCCATTTAGACATGTGTTCTGGTTGAGTTGAAGCCTTGTGCTAAGTCAAGAGGTGTTTAATATCAATTTATTGATATAAATCAGTGATTTGGTTTACTATTTAATTAGATATTATATTGTAATATCAAAACCAAGCAAAACACCTTATGGCTTAATATGGTTTGTAACCCATAACAGGGTGAACCTTCTGACACAAACACACAAAGCTCATTCTCCATACAGTGGTTGGACTTGGGGAAGTCTCCCACTGCCTTTGATGTCAGGTCTCAGAGTACTCTTTTAGCACCCTGGGCTGTAAATGGAAAATGCAAAAGGACACATCTTGCAAAGAACTGATTAGGAAGAAGTAAGAACACTTGAATATTGACAAATACCCTGTTTCAAAGGGGAAATTATAGCCCAGCAACTTAAGGCCACAGAATTTCAGTTCTTATTCTTCCATTTTTTTTCAATATGAAAGGGAGGAGGCTTGCCTTTTCTCTGTAGGAAGAGCGTCTGAACCTGTTAACGCTTTAGAAATAACTACTTTTTAACTATCTGAGAAGCAGCTTCTATGCTAGTCTTTTCCAAATCTCAGTGTCACAGTGTCTTCCTAACCAGCAATACAATGCTACAACCTTCATGGAGTTTTGATGGGGATCATGATCTTGCCAACTGCAAATCATTCAACAGTAACATCCTCTCCCTTCAGTGCAATTAAATTTAAAAAGTGTCATTGGCCATACTTACATCAAAGAACCAAGTAATATTGGTTAAGGGACGCGGTGGCTCAGTGGGTTAGGACGCTGAGCTTGTCGATCAGAAGGTCAGCAGTTTGGCGGGTCGAATCCTGAGTGCCGTGTAACAGAGTGAGCGCCTGTTACTCGTCCCAGCTTCTGCCAACCTAGCAGTTCGAAAGCACGTAAAAATGCAAGTAGAAAAATAGGGACCACTACGGTGGGAAGGTAACAGCGTTCCGTGCGCCTTTGGTGTCTAGTCATGCCGGCCACATGACCATGGAGATGTCCTCGGACAAGCGCTGGCTCTTCGGCTTTGAAACGGAGATGAGCACCGGCCCCTAGAGTCGGAAATGACCAGCACGCATGTGCGGGGGAACCTTTACCTTTACCTTTTTAATATTGGTTAGTTTCTCTCTCTGCATCTATTTCACATACCTAATACTTTCTACAAAAAGAGTTGAAATGAGATTTTTCTTTCTTTCCCAACTTTCAGGACTCCTATCATTGCTGGGGGGCTTTTTGTAATTGACAAGGCCTGGTTCAACCATCTGGGAAAATATGATGCTGCAATGGACATCTGGGGTGGGGAAAATTTTGGTAAGTCACTGCTACCTTGCAGTTATCAGCAAAGGCTTTTTAAAGATTTAAGGGGGGAGTTTTGTAAACCTGAATACGAGAGCCTGTATAATAGAGTGATTACGTGTTGGACTGGCAACAGGGAGTCTAACGTTGTATTTTACCCTCTGCCCTTGTCTGCATAAACACACTAGGTTTAAGGAATGTAGACTTGGCTTGGGAATGGGGAAGGCATGAGTGACTTCATTAGCAGACTACTTTCAGAAATATTAGCCAGTCATGAGAAAGAAGAAAGTCTGAGAAAGAAAATCAAAATAGCCCCACTTTGATTTTATTTGGTATAAGATGAGGCAGGAAGAAACTGACAGGCTTTTAAGATTTTGTTATTCTGCCTTTCAATTATAAAGAACACCCTTGGAATTTCTGCCATTTTTGTTTCTTGACTATGCCTAAATGTCTAAGGAGGCTCTCAGTCATCCAGGTCATGGTTGTCCCAAAGGTGCTTTTTCCAGGAGGCAAACTGGACTTTCTTGTTTTTCCTTTGAACATGTTTTGCTTCTCATCCAAGAAGCTTCTTCAGCTCTGACTGGATGGTGGGGAATGGAAGGATTTATTTAAAGAGAGCTGAAGAAGCTTCTTGGATGAGAAGTGAAACATTTTTAAAGAAAAACAAGGAAGTCCTGTTGCCTCCTGAAAAAGCATCTTTGGGACAACCATGACCTGGATGACTGAGAACCTCCGTAGACATTTAACTATGCAGTTTGGGATGAACACTCTTTGAATGGTGAGGGAGTATGAACAGATTTCCAGAAAACATTGCAGACTGCAGGAACCATTTGAGCTTCAGTTTGAGATGCAGACAACACAGACTCATCCCCAACAGTCTGTGCCTGTCTTCAACGTGAAGCGACACAGTGCAGAAAACATCCTGCAGCCAAGAAGGGTCCATACACATTTGCACTACCCAGGTGACCCTGAGGACACAGGTAAACCTCCAAATGGCCTCAACAACTCTCTAAAAGAATGTAAATGACCATCTGTCTGCAAGGAATATAAATTCTTCCATTCCCCACCATCCAGTCAGAGCTGAAGAAGCTTCTTGCTTGAGAAGCGAAATGTCTTCAAAGAAAAACAAGAAAGTCCAGCTTCTTCCTGAAAAAAGCACCTTTGCGTTGACTATGCCTACTTCAAAGGGCCAACACAGAGTGACTTGGGCCAGGTATCTATCTCCACCCAAATCACCTTGTAGCATTATTGTTCTTGGAAAAATGGGAGAAGGGAGGACTATTGCTGCTAACTATTCCAGTTTGCACTCCTGAAAAGAAAGCAGGATATAAATCTAACCCATAAATACCACTCAAAAGTCTCTTCCTCTGCATAATAAATTTAATAAATCTAATCTATAATGAGAGGTTTGAATGTTTAGATTGCTCATGAATTCAGTATTCTATGGTTTTTAGTTCTACTGTTGATGAAATATTTTTGTTTTTAACCCACCATACACATTTGGAAAATTATGTGCCACTCAGAATCAGTGTGATTGGAGAAGCTTATCCGCCATGTAGATCAGTCAGTCAATTCCAGTTATGATTTGCAAAAATTCAAATTGAACAAGCTGTTACAGTGCCTTTGCTAAAGTACTATCAGTACATTAAAAGTTCCATTATTGCCAACTCTTCCTTTGTAATACATTGACAAAATATTTGTCTTTCGCCACCATCAGCAGCTTTACACTGACTACTCATGTGAAGAGGCAGACAATCTTTTAGGAAGAAGACAGGTGAATGAAAAAAAGTTTGATGCTCCTGGTACTGCCACAACAGCAGAAGCTGAGACAATTTAAGGGAAAGAAATGGGCCATAACAGAGTTAATTCAAAAGGTCTGGTAGGGGTTTCCCATGGGATGCCTCTAATTAGTGCAGTATATTGTACTAACATGTCACCTGACAAAACTAGCTCTCCTTCTGGGGAGAACATTTTATTATGGCCATGGGAGGGCCTGTTACATGGGTGGATTCTTAGCATCTGTTGTGTTTCTGGATAGTTTATGCTCTGACAGCATTTTTGTTGTTTTGTTTTTGTACCCCCAGGGAACACTTCAACATCTAAGTCAATAAAGGGAAGTTAGAAGCAATAAATCTAGGCAAGAGCTTGACTGGGTGCATCATGTTCCAGGGCAGCAATATTGCTGCTCCTTTCAATCTGCTCCTTTCTTCTGACTTCTGGCTTACAGGAATCAAGCAAGCATGCCAGCCCACCCTGCTCGATCCTTTGGGCTTAGCTAAAAAAATTCCTGTTGGTTTCCAAGCTGCATTCAAGGTTCTAGCATTAGACTAGCCTTTAGAAAGCCCTCAGTGACTTGATGTCTTTGACGTCTTCAGGACAAATCTTCCATATGTCCTTCCCTATATACTTCAGCTGACAGATGGGGCATTAACATCAGATCTTTTAGCAGCAAGAAGGCAGGCAGGTAGCTGCTGTGAAAAGCCTTTGTGGGATGGGCTGTACCCAGTTACCAACAGAGCAGAAAAATCTTCAGCTTAGGTGGTTCACAAAAACATGGTTCTTTCAAAAACATTTCCTTAAGAATTAATGGTCCTATATAAATAAATAAATAAAATTTTAATTTGGTTTTAGAGTGAAGTGGCTTTAGAACTTTCTATTTGTTTGGATTTTGAAGACCATTTAAAATATCTATTGCATTTTCAGTTTGTTTCAAATATTGTTTGCTACCCAGGGAACCTTTTAAGCACTAGGTGAAATATAGGGCTTTTAAAATAAACAAGCATTCTTTTGCAATTCTGTAGTGTAGAGCAGAGGTACATGCCTTGAAGTGCAATGTCCCAAGTTCCCAAAGAGGGTGCCGTATTATAATTGCCAATGTGATATAATGGGAAAATGATGAGATAAGTGCTTTAACATTAAGAAAGGACAGCACTTAGGTTCTAAAGTCCCAAAAGTGCTTTGAAATGATCATGATTCCTAGTTGGCACGTCCATAAAGAATCTATGTCTTCTTGTGGGTTTACATAATAGCTGCACAATTTCAGGATTTTTGTTTCAGTTATCAATAGCATGTTCTTGTCTGCTCTGATGCACCGTGTTATACTCTATCAATGTTTCCTTAATTCAGACATGCATTTTTCCTGGGCTCACAACATTACCTTGTAAATTGAGGGAGAGGCAGCTTCTTTATAGAGGTGCTGAATGATGTGGAGTGCATGCCCACACCCATTCCATAGCATCTTTTGCACTTTGAAACTGCACATCCCTATATAATATACAGTATGATCAGATTTGTTGTTTGCTTCTAACGCAAGAAAGAAATACACCAGTGATTGCAGATAAAACATAAAAATAATAAACCTAGATGAATATTGGTTGGTATCACCAGCAAGAAAAGCCAAGTGGGAGTGGCTGGACAACAAGTGCCAGTATCCTCACTCAGTCCCAGCAAGTGCAAAGTCAAAAAGACTTTGCTATATTCTAACTTCTAAATTATGATTCCAAGTCCAATAGAGGATCAGAAAAAGAGAAGATAGCTGAATGTTATGAACTATACCATTATATTAGTCCTTTCTTGATCAAAGAGAAACTTGATGTAGGAAGAGATGTATCCTTGATCAGATCATGGCCATTTTAGTCTAGCTCAGGGGTAGGCAACCTTGGCTCTTTTATGACTCATGGACTTCAAGTCCCAGAATTCCTGAGCCAGCCAAGCTGGCTTGGGAATTCTGGGAGTTGAAGTCCATGAGTCATAAAAGAGCTGAGGTTGCCTACCCCTGGTCTAACTCAACCAGGTGCTGCAAGGAGCAGATACACCTAGTCCTACCTGTTCTCCAAGATGGTGCTAATACGTAGCCACCATGCCTAGCAGTCGTTAATGGGTTTTGGATTACAGTAAGATTGAAAAAATGGTACCTGAAATTGGGATTTGGCTGTATGACAAATTTGTTTTGCCTCTGTTCTCTAAGAAATTCCCAGACTATTGAAGGGGAAAGGTAGTGACATTGGTTGCTGTTGTGCCTGCCTAGAAGGTTTGATCAAATTGTGTGGGTTATACTGCTGCTTTTATTTGTGGCTGCAGGAATGCTACAGAGCAGAGGAAGCTAACAGTGCTTCAGCTTTGGAAAAGGAAGGGAGGCATGGAGATAGCAGTGAAACAGATCTTAAGCTGGCACTAATACTTTGACACCTCAAGGGAGTGTGGGTAGTAAAGAAAAATAATCCTTGTCTTCAGAGATGCAACAGCTTAGTGAGCCAGTGAAACAGATGCTCCTGTTCTGTGGCAATCTCATCCATTGTCTCCCTCTCCCCTTGAAGCTTTGTACATTAGTGTGTCATTATACAGTACATGTTCTTTCTTAATAAGTGGGGATTGTATATACAAATAGTTGTGGGCCATGATGCTTCTTGTTGAATTGCCCTTTTCCACTGAAATTTCCTCTCACCAAGGAAATCAAGGTTGTATAATCAAACAGTCCCAAAATATCAGTGCTAAAAATGGAAAGCCAAATTAGCTTTGTGTCCTTGTGTAATAGAACTGGCCCAATAGCTAGTCTGAAAAAGAAAATGAAAGTTTGCTGGAGTTATGCAGGAAGAACATGCATGCAGATAACAGGCCTGGGGAACAATGCAAAGCAATGAAGCAAATCTAAGAAGGTAAAATATAGCCCTCTTTTTGGAAAAAAAAAATAACAGAAGGCAGTCTTCTGTTGAAGGCTTTTGTAAATTTAAAGCAAAAACCTATAAGAGAATTCAAGTTTCCCATCTGAACAAGTCAGCAAAAAGTATTGACAATTTTCAGCTTTGGTATTGGAGAAGAACAACAAAGATGATTGGGGGACGGGAGGCTAAAACATATAGGGAGTTGCTGGAATTGGGTATGTGTAGTTTAACGAAGAGAAGGGTGAGGGGTGACATGATAGCAGTGTTCCAATATCTCAGGGGCTGCCACAAAGAAGAGGGAGTCAAGCTATTCTCCAAAGCACCTGAAAGCAGGACAAGAAGCAACGGATGGAAACTAGTCAAGGAGAGAAGCAACCTAGAACTAAGGAGAAACTTCCTGACAGTTAGAACAATTAACCAGTGGAACAACACTGGAAGTTTTTAAGAAGAGACTGGACAGCCATTTGCCTGAAATGGTATAGGGTTTCCTGCAGGGGGTTGGACTAGATGACCTCCAAGGTTCCTTCCAACTACTTCTTCTTCTTCTTCTTCTTCTTCTTATTATTATTATTATTATTATTATTATTATTATTATTATTATTATTATTATTATTAAGATTGAGTAAGGTAGAAGGAAAGTGATAGGGTGATCATCAGCAAGGTGTCTGGACTCAGTGATAGTGGCAATAGACACACTGTTGGAAGATCTGAAAAACCAGGTTAGAGACAGATCAGCCTGGAGAAGGACTATCTGTGTGGTTGTTAAAAGTCAGCATCAACTTGGTGGCACAAAATCATTCAATCAATCAATAATGAAAAGTTCCCTGTCAGTTTTAATAACTATACTAATATAGCCTGTTTCCTAATTTACAGAGAATGCATCTTCTCTTTAAAGGCATCCTCTGTTTGAAAGACCATACAAGCCACAAGCAGTTAAAAATAAGGAATGTAAAAGGGTAGAACAGTTATTATGTTATGCTGCTCCATAATTGGTTCTGGGATGACAGGCTGAAAAGACAGACAGGTTACTTAGTCACAGTCATCATCATCATCATCATCATCATCATCATCATCATCATTATTATTATTATTATTATTATTATTATTATTATTATTATTATTATTATTATTATTATTATTATGTTTGTATTTGCATAAAAATTGTATTATTTGTTCAATTTGCCTTCCCACTGTGACAAGATGCATAGTATTTCAATTCAAATAAAACTATGTTGATTGGCATTTAGCCTATAGAGAGGTATTTTCTCTTCTGGGGCTTTGTAAAGAGCCATCCAGGGAATATTAAGCCAGATTTTTAACCTGCAGCAAAATTCAAAACCTCATAGGTTTTACAATGGGTAGTACTTTCTGAAAAAGAGCCATACTCTGACTTAGTTATTAAGTATGAATGAAACAGCTTTATTTCCATAATGTCAAGATGTACTTTGATAGATCTCAATGGGCCTTCTTACTGCTTTAACTGAAAACTGGTTACATCCCTATGGCAATTGACTTCACACTGGGGGAAATAATTGGATGGGCTGGTCTGCTTCTAGTTTGTGTCAGTTTCTTATTCATAAATTCTGTCGTGATGTCCAGTCTTCATGAGCAAAATTATTTTGCTAGAATTCCTCCTTCTGTCCTGGCAAACCTAAGCAGTACTCAATACTTTGGCGTCTTTTTATTGGCATTTTCCACCTAGATCTCATTGTTACAATTATATTCATTTTTGCCTCCTTGCCTGATTCTCTTTTTGTTTTTCCCAACTTGCTAGTAAAATCAGTATTTGTCACGAAGGGCGTGGTCCTTCGCGGGGTCCCAATAATTAAAAGTATTAGGAATTAGCATGTTTCTCTTGAGAAGTAAACTGCTAGGGGGCCTGCTTATAAACTTACTCTGGATATCATCATTTTCAATGTTATATGGAGAGTTCAAATGAATGCATATCAGTCTGGTGGTAAAGATCTTTGAAAAGCACTTAAGATGGCAGCATGCCCAGAAAAGTTCTCATTGACAGTAATGGCTTTGCATGGTTTGATGTGAGAAAAAAGGAGAAGTCAGGGATATGCCAAAATCCCATCTGGTCCTGGACTTTAAAAAACTGAAGTTGAGCCTGTCTTTCATAGAAATCTCTTTCCGAGTGTGGATGTGTGGCGGAAGCTTGGAAATCATCCCCTGCAGTCGGGTTGGACATGTCTTCCGGAAGAAGCATCCTTACATCTTCCCAGAAGGAAATGCCAACACTTATATAAAGTAGGTTTGGGGTGGGGTTTTTCCTTTTCACATATTCTTTATTGAAAGTGAAATAAATTCTACAGAAGATCACATGTCCCAAGCACACAAACCCATGTGGGGTGTGTAAAAGTGTGGGTTTAATACTGTACAGGTAGTCCTCAGCTTTGCCTTTTGGTACTGTCCATAGGGTTTTCATGGCAAAGATACTGTAGTGGGTTGCCATTTCCTTCTCCAGATGATACCACTCTAATGGCAGAAAGTGAAGAGGAACTGAAGAGTCTCTTGTTGCGAGTGAAGAAGGAGAGTGCAAAAGTTGGGTTGAAACTAAACATTAAGAAAACCAAGATCATGGCATCCGGCCCTCTCAATTCCTGGCAAATAGATGGGGAAGAAATGGAGGTAGTGACAGATTTTATTTTCCTGGGCTCCAAGATCACTGCAGATGGGGACTGTAGTCAAGAAATTAAAAGACGCTTGCTCCTCGGGAGGAAAGTTATGGCAAATCTAGACAGCACACTAAAAAGCAGAGACATCACCCTGTCAACAAAAGTGCGTATAGTCAAGGCTATGGTCTTCCCAGTTGCAATGTATGGCAGTGAAAGTTGGACCATAAGAAAGGCTGAGCGCAAAAGAATTGAGGCCTTTGAACTCTGGTGCTGGAGAAGACTCCTGCGAGTCCCTTGGACTGCAAGGCGATCAAACCGGTCAGTCCTAGAGGAGATCAACCCTGACTGCTCTTTAGAAGGCCAGATCCTGAAGCTAAAGCTCAAATACTTTGGCCACCTAATGAAGAGGAAGGACTCACTGGAGAAGAGCCTAATGCTGGGAAAGATTGAGGGCAATAGAAGAAGGGGACGACAGAGAATGAGGTGGCTGGATGGAGTCACTGAAGCAGTAGGCGTGAGCTTAAATGGACTCCAGAAGATGGTAGAGGACAGGAAAGCCTGGAGGAACATTGTCCATAGGGTCGCGATGGGTCGGACATGACTTCGCAACTAACAACAACAACAACAACAGTCCTCAGCTTACAACAGTTCATTTAGTGACCATTCAAAATTACATCACTGAAAAAAGTGACTTATGACCATTTTTCCCACTTTTGACCTATGCAGCATCCCCGTGGTCACATGATCAAAGTTCAGACACTGGGCAATGGACTCATATTTATGACCGCCACAGTATCTTTGGTCATGTGATCACCTTTTGCGACCTTCTGACAAGCAATGCGGAAACCAGATCCACTTAAGAACCATGTTACTAACTTAACAACTGCAGTGATTCACTTAACAATGATGGCAAGAAAAGTTGTAAAATGGGGCAAATGTTAACGTCTCACTTAGCAACAGAAATTTTAGGCTCAATTTTGGTTGTAAGTCAAGGACTTCCTGTAGTTTAACCAGCACATCAGGAAGAGTGAAGAATTGAAAAATAGGTTGTAGGGAAACAGCGGATGTTCTAAAGAGGAGAACTACTAAGGAGAATAGAATGGGAGTGTCAATGCTGGTTCTTAATGATGAAAATTGTCTTCCGCAGCAAGGCTTCAACATATGGGTAGATGTGAGTACGGCTGATGTGGTCAGCATTTGGAGGAATCTTAATTTTTAAAATATTTGCTAAGAATGCTGATGAAATTATGATTGTACATTATATACATTCTTAGATCAATCTAATATGACTTTTTTTTTAAAATTTTCCCATTGCTCATCACCTAATCCAGCTATTTAAGGGCACTGAGCAAAGTCACAGGGGATAGTTGCTGAGTTGATTCTTTATTCAGATTACCAGAAAATCTGTCACTGTGTTTAAAAAGAGCAAATATTCAGGCATGCACAGGTAAAATAGTCTCTACAGCTGTGTAGCTGTGATAAGAAAAGACATATGCAAAAGCAGAATCACTGTGCTCACACAAAACATTAACTTCAGTTTGGAACTTTGTGGTTCTGAATGTAAGTAAAACAATGTTGGTTTTTTTGGTGTTATTCAAAAATATTAAAATTGTGCATAGATATTTAGAGGCAGTAGTAATACCATCTCCAAGTTGTATGGAAATTCCAGGACATTTGTGCCAAGTATAGTTGTGAACTTTCTTGTTTGTTTTTCCGTAGATGGAGCAAATACTGTATATGGCATTCATTTTGAGCAGTGGCATTCCATTGCTACAGTGGAGCTACAGATGTATACTGGATTATTTTTCTCTTTTTAGAAGTTACACTACTCAGCAAGTTCTCTGATCAGCTTCACATTTTAGGATTGCAAGTCTGCTTATGGATAGTTAATCAAAGCAGTAGAGCAGATGAAAAGAAATTGCAAAGGGAAGAGGGAATGTAGCCTACCTGAATAGACCTTGATCAAACTTTAAATGAATAAGGTGAACCTTGGAGAGCAAGGGGGGGTGGCAGAAAAACAAACAGGAGACAGAATGAATAATATAATCATCCCAGTGAAGATTTAGGAGTGCCAACTATTGGATTCCATATATACTCCTTCATATATCTCTATCGGCTGCTAGACACCAATTCAAGTATGTCAAGGTTGATCTTCAGAGGAACAATTCCTATGCTTCTAAGTGCAAAATTCATACATCATTCACTGATCATCTTCCAAAGAAACACTAGATATTGGGATATTCTTAAAGAAGAGGGAGAGAGAGTGAGAAAAACTCACCAATTATATTCATTTGTCAATGCATGCTTTGAAAACCTACCCTTTTTGCAATGCTCAAGTGTGTGGAATGAGAATATTGATTCTCTTGTTCGTTTATTATACTGCTTTCTAGCAGAATCTGGAGATTCCTTTTCTAGGCCTTTGCAAGATATGAAAATTATCTAGCCAATATATTGAACAAATAATAAAAAATTGAATTGGTGTTACCTTCTGCTGATAAAGAAAATGCAAAATACAGTCTTCCTGCATTATATTGCACTACTAAGGACTTCTATCAGGTTTTATATGGAAGACTTCTATTACAGTCAATCAACCTTAGAAATACACATAGTTACTTTAATGAGTGCCATTAAAGTAAAGGTGTCAGGTTTACATTTCCATACTTCTGACAGAATCTGTTCCAAATCAAATCTAAAACTTTGTACAGCCCTTTAATAAACAGCAGCAATGCAGTCTTTTTCCATCAGTTTATAGGCCCATTTCTTTATAATGAATCCATTTTTCTGGTATATTTTTTGCAGATATCTATATGAATAGAAATTATATAACTAAACTGAGTATTTTCAATCAAATAAACCATGAGGTTATTCACTGCCTTGGTATGAATCTTAATTTACTATCTGATAAAGTTGGATTCAGTACCAAATAAATATTGTAAAGGTACCTGTAATATTTTTGGCACTCTGATGCCTTAACCTAGTTTGTCATAGACAATAAATGGATATTTCAGGCTTGTAATCATCACATCCGTACATTCTGCTTTAGGTAGGTGCTTAGTCCAGTTATTTACTCCATGTACCTGCAAGCATCCCTTTTGCTAAGTTTTCATTTCTCCTTTATTACAACTAGGGAAACAACTAGGAAACCCACAAGAAATTTAACTTACCATTTCTGAATTTGACTTACAGGTAGTCCTCAACTTACAACAGTTCATTTAGTAACAGTTCAAAATTACAACAGCACTGAAAAGAGTGACTTATGACCATTTTTCAAAGTTACAACCTTTGTAGCATCCGCATGATCATGTGATCAAAATTCAGATGCTTGGCCATTGGTTCATACCAGTTGACTGATATGTGATCACCTTTTGCAACCTTTTGACAAGCAAAGTCAATGGGGAAGACAGATTCACTTAACAACGGGGTTACTAACTTATCAGCCACAATGATTCACTTAACAACTGTGCCTTAAAGGTTATAAGATGGGGCAAAGCTCACTTAACAACAAAAATGTTGGGCTCAATTGTGGTTGTAAGTCAAGGATTACCTGTATTTGGACATGGGTTACTATAGTTTCCAATTTACACATAATGGAAGCCACAGTTAATAACTGCTTCTGTTTGGTTCTGGGGCAGATGTATTCATAATGTACCTCTAAAAAAATATATTTCTTTAAGAACTGAACTCTATCACTGGTCTTTTTTTTTATCTAGATCTCTCATGAAAATGAACTGATGCATTCTCTCTCCTTTATCCTTGCTGTTTTTTTTATTAGAAGATCAAATTTAAACTCTTTCATCCAAGCTTTTCGTGTTGTTTCTCCTTCCTTTTTAAAATGCCTTTCCTTAGAAACACCAAGCGCACAGCGGAAGTGTGGATGGATGAATACAAGCAATATTATTACGCAGCCCGGCCTGCAGCTCAAGGGAGACCATATGGAGAGTAAGTGGCCCCCTCTGGCAGTGAAGGAAAACAGAAAGAGACTCAATTGCTTGATATGGTAGAACCTCATTATTGTTTTATTGGAGCATCGTCCAGCTGTTGGGATGCGTGCTTTTTGTTTCTCTGGGAACAGTTAATTAGATGTTAATAGTAAACAGATGCTGCAAGGATATAAGTATAAAGTCCTAGTTGTTATTTGTGGAGAAGTGAGGGGGGGATGGAGAGCTTATATAAAAGCCCATTGGCTGATCACATTTGAAATATTGGTTTGTTCATGGATGAAAATAAATGGGCTCATCTCCTCCTCATTTCTCATGTTTGAAATTGTCTCAGATAAATTCCAAGGTGATTTCTCCTCTTCATAGCTGTTAGGTTGGTCCAGGAGAAACAGAATCGGCTATCCTCACTAATGAGTTAGCCTTGTGAATAAACACTATTCCAGAGCAAAAGCAAATAAACAAACACTTCCTCCTTCAACAAAGCCTAAACCCATACAATATAAGATATATGAGGCAGTCTGAATCCTTGTTTCCATATTTGCCCCTAAAGCAAATGGTTTAACATTGGCTCAGGACTAGTGAGGAAATGTATTTCATTTCCAGCTGCCATTTACCTTCTTTTTTTCTTTTTATTGCTCCTTTATCCAGTGCCTTAGGTTGTTTTATAACTGTATAATCTCAGGTGATGGGAAGGTGCAGGTCACCTGTATATCTTGTTCGTGCTACCACCTGATGTTCTGGGACCTTTGTTCTGTCAGATGAAATCTTCCCTATCACTTGTAATAATGTATTATACACTGTAATTACTTCATTTCAGCTAGTGCTGCACATATCCCTGATCAAGCAGTTAGCAACAGCACCAGTTATATATCTGGAGAAAAAGAACAGTAAAGATTCCTTGGAGTGGAGCTTAAATGTAGACAGGGATGCATCATTTTCTTGGCATAAGTACAAAACTAGTGTTTGCTTTCTTTCAGGATTTTTGTGTGTGTCCCCATCCCTAGGATTTCCTCAAGACATCCTATCTATTAGGTCTGACTTTGCTTAGGTTTTTTGAGATCAACCAAGGTCAGCTAAGTGTTTCCATCTGCTCTGATTATATATTAAAGGGGGAAGTTAAATCCAATCCATTATTTTCTTTACCAGCAGGTTTTTTTATTTTGCTTATTTTCTTTATGTCATCTAAATTTCAGGACTGGGCTTGGAGCAATGTATGTAGCATTCATTAGATTTGTGGTTCTCATTCATGTTAATATATACTGTATGTGCACAAAAATGGCTTCTGCTCTCATATGCCACAGTTAGCTGCATATAGCACTGCTATCCTAGAGAAAATTGCTAAGGCCAAAAACATTTGTGGGATTTTTTATCATACCATAAAGTGAAAAGATTAATTCATTTCCCTTTGATCCCAGTCCTGACTCATAACTGTTTTAATAGTAAAAATCTATAATCCTATGTCCATATCTACTTCAGTTTCAGCTATTCAATCATCCTAGTCATATATGTAGGCCAGAGTTAATAAAAAAGTGGTTTCTTTTTAGTTGGAGCTCATTTAACCTTCCTATGTAAGACATTTCACAGCTGGAGCACAACTGGCAAAATCTTATTTACAAGTTCAAGAATGCAAAATTTCATTTATTGGTAATATGTTAGAAAGAGCCTTCTCAGCAGAACTCAGATCTTACAGTTGTTTTCAAATCAGATTGTGCCAGAATGGAGAAAGTAAAATAACTTCTATTGTTTTGTCCTGTGATCTCCCAGTCCTGCAAATTTTACTTGTAGCTAATAACCCAAGCCTGAGAAATAGCTAAGAGAAGAGTGAGATATAGTTTTATTTGGGGTTTTTTTTACAGTGTCCCACATAGGGGCAGGAAGTTGATATGGGCTAATAGAAACTTAACAGCATTCAGAGATGGACTCAGATTGGCAAAAGAAAATAATAGCTAACAAGGAAATAAAGAATTGATCAGACAGCTAAAAAAAACCCTCATATCATCAAGGAGGAGGATGGCCAGCAAGGATAGATATCCAGAGGACAAAGAATCAAAAAGACCAAAAATAAGATCAACTGTACACTAATTGTTGGGGTTTGGCAGCTGAGTGTAATTAATGTCCTGGATTAACTCTTTTGGAAATTCAATAGAGTTACCTTTTAAAGTAAGCACAGCATCATTTTAGCAGTACTACTACTGTCAGAGAGTTAGTTAATTGCTGAACTGTAAAACAGTTAGGTCATAAAGTAATTTACTACATTTCTTTGAGGAAAGAAATGGAGAAGTTGAAGGTTTCTGTGCATTAGCTGAATCCATTTGCATAAATATCTAGTTAGAAGAGTCAATATATTTCTATCCTTTTAATGCTAAGAATAAAGAGAAAAATTAGAATGACATGCAAGAAAAGACCTTGCATGCTGTATTTTGCCTTATTAATCTGCCATGACACAGACTAGGACATTAATTGCATTTTAACATTATTTTAAGTTGATCATTTCGGTTACTTTATGTGTTAATATTAGACATGCAGTGTTGCATTTGTTAATTCTACTATGCCAGGATTTGTTTTAACTGCATTACTGAGCAAACCAGAGCATCCTGATTCATGCATAGCACTAAGCCATAAATTGGTGATAGAAACCACAATGGCTGGGGTCACACAACATTTTAACCTAAAACAAAATGATGGTTCAGTGCAATGTGTGATTACCATTAGAAATAACTATAAGAGAGGAGGTGGCTTCCACATTATTCTTCTATTCCATTTATTTATAATGGAATCTATTTTTTTCCTGACCCACTAAAACTTGACTCCCGTTAAAGATGTAACCAGATGCACTGCCATAACTATATTTTCCAATATGCTCTTTTCAACAGCATTCAAAGCAGAGTGGAACTGAGAAAGACCTTGAAATGTCACACATTCAAGTGGTATTTGGAAAATGTCTATCCAGAGCTTAGGTACTACTAGTTTTTTTTTAAAAAAAAATATGTTTAGTATACGTTACTTGCTACATGAATGAAATTTTACAAACTTCATTTTGTTTTTCAACTAGTATGAGTAGTATGTCCTTCCAGATGGTTGACTGTAAATTCCCATCATTGCTCATCTTAGCCAGGTTAGCTAGGGATTATAGGAGTCGGAGTTCAGCAACAACTGGAAGACAACAACCTACTCATTCTTGCATTACAGAATGACTTTAGGTCTGATCCACTGTGCACATTTTCTTAGAAGTAAGATTTATTGATTATTGCTGTATTATATTTTCTTCTTTTCAGAATTAATCATTATATGTTTATTTATTTAAACTAATGTAATTAATTTTAACTAGATGGGTTTTTTAACTAGTTTGTTAGTTTATTTTTACCAATTTAACTAAAAAAAACATTCCCAATAGGGCTTAAAATGTCAGCATTAAAACAATTATTCAGGCTTATCACTTCATTATTTTTTTTAGTCTAACCCTTTATATGACAAAATAATTTTCTAAAAGTTTCCCAAGTTTGAAATTATTAGTTGACATATTTTTGAAAAATCATTGTTTCCAGCATAATTACATTTTTATCCTGTCCCTCTCTTCCAAAGAGCCCATTGCATATGTTGATAGTAAACAGCATAATGGAATAAAAAACCCCAGAGTAAATCGAATATCACCCATGACATTTCATAATGCTAACTGTTGGTGGCTGTTTATTTTAAAATATTTTATGCCAATTTTTGATCAAATTGTACCAAAAGGAACAGAAAAGGAAATTTAAGTCAGGGGTTTTTTTAGATCAAATTCAGCAATCATTTGTTATACTGCATTGGCTATTTTATATTGTCAGCAACTATAATGTATACTTGCTTGCTACAGATGAAAACTGATAGCCCTTATTCTACGTCGTTCTTCTAAAATCATTGATGCCCTCTGTTCCTCTTGCACATTTAGAATGGATATTATTATTTAATATATTGTTAATCTTTAGGCTTCATCTGTTTCCTTAGAATTCCTGAGGAATCACTGTACCAGACAGGAATGATTCGGCAGAGACAGAGATGTCTGGAGTCCCAGAAAAATGAAGGACAGGAATTCCCAATGGTCCTCTTAAATCCCTGCATCACCAGCAAAGGTGCAGCAGCAACGGCACAGGTAATTTCTCTAAAGTGTTGCAGGTTGGAGGGAATATAAAGCTTTATTCATAGGGTTTACAATTACGTGCTGCCCTTATCTGAACTATGATATTGTGGAGGTGGCTAAAACTCTGTCTGCTGATGGTAAATGATAAAGCTAAGGCTGGAAGTATAATTAAAGCAGGATGCTCAATTAACAAAACCCACTGGTAGCTTTTTTAAAACAACAACAACAACCAAGGCACTCAAGAAAAAAAATAGCATTAAAAGTTCTAAAATATGGATGGTAATATAGAGTATCAAAGAAGAGAGATCAGCAAAATCAGATTTTTTAAAAAAATACCCAAGCAGGGATGGAATGCAAATAGCAGTGTCATTAAAAAAATATTTGTCCCATGAGCTTAACACAGAATGAAGTGCTCCATGATATATATGTTGGCTAAGCATGAAACCCAAGATGACCAGGGTGCACTACCCAAGCCCCCTTTGTTATAAGGGGATTACTCTAGTTTCTAGAAGAGTTATAAACAAGGCTTCCAAAAGTCAACATATTCCAGGTTTACTGATAACAGCAAAAAAAAAATCTAGTGTTTGGACTACAACTTCCAAACTTCCCAATCAACCTATACCAACACATTTCCAGGGGGGTCAGGCTGGAGAAAATAAATTGGCTATGGAAAAAATAGGAAGTACATATATTTCATGTAATAACTGAAGACACCTATATAAGCTTGCATATTTTTAAAAATCTTCTCTAACACTCCTTGCCCACAGAAATCTTGTGTTTATAAGCTTGTCATTGAGATGCTGATTATTTATAAGCAGAGGACTGTTTACCTTGGATAATGTTTAGATAATCCGTGTTTTAATTGCTTTTTGGAATAGTGTATTTGTTTTCTTTGATTCAGATTAGAAGAACTTACGTGAGCTGATTTCGTACTTGGTAGCTAAGTGATAAAATATTTATGTATAAAAGATTCTTCCACAAGATATGTCTGTAATCTGTCACAACCCCAACAAATATTCCAGGGCTAGTATTACATTCTGGAATGTAATTTTATCATCTGCAGATCACTTTGTGTGCAAAGACATTGCCTTGTGATAAGTCTTCCCATGAAGCCAGGGACATTATTTACTAATCTGTTCCTTTTCAGACTCAAACATCTATATCAGCAGTAATGCTTGGGGTGCATAGAATCTTGAATGTTCTTAGCATCCCAAGAATCAAAACTGTAAGGGATTTTGGTCATTCCAGCAGAAATATCCTGTATTATTTGTTATTTAGATTTATATTCTACTTTTCCTCCAGGAGTTCATTGTTCAATACTTAACATTCACATTTTCCCCTACAACAATCATGTGAGGTAGATTGTCCTGACTGGCACTTATTGACCTATATCACCCCTTTGTGAACTTCAATAGTAGATGGGTTTGAAGCTAAGTCTCCCCAGTCGTCTCCCAGCACTGATTCTCTCTTATATAAATAAATCTCAACAAGAGCTCATCCCAGACCCATTTGTACTTAAAAGCAAGCTATTATGGCCCATAATTCTTCTCCCATCTTTCAGACCTATTCACTCTTTTTCCTACTTCTAAAAAAAATGTACTGAATTGCAGCACTATATGAAGTTCATACTCGGCATTCATTCAATATTAAATTGCCTATTAAAGTAAAAGGAGCTTAATGAAGCTTATCTCATTCTCCCCCAATCAGCAAAAGGAAAATATGCAGTGTCAATCAGAGAGTATTCTTTGGAGCAGATTAACAATTAGGTGCCACTTTGCAACCCTAGGAACACCCAAAGGTATGCTCTGTCTTCCCACTCCACCCATGTTAAAATTATATTTTTCATGTAAGAATACTGAATATGTACTTCAACTTTAGCACACACAAAAAAATGACTCACAACTATTCATGAAAACAGGGCCTTCCTTCATTGTGAAGTTTCAGTAGGAGAGGAATTATTGTTTTGTATATCTAGGAATATGACAGGCAATAGGTTTTTTCCCCTGTGTTTTCTTTGGGTGATCCATGTGATCCTATTGCAGTCACTGAAGAATGCAAAGTCACTCTGTTCATCTCAGTACAATATCTTCAGTATAAAAATTTTACGAGTTCATTTTTTTAAAACAGTTTTCATGTAGAAATAACTGGAGGCTCTCCATAGTATTAGGAAATATGTTTCAGACACACAATCAAATTAATGGTGGGGAGAAATATTACACATTAGAGCTTTTTCTGCCAGGAGTACCCATAATTAAACAAAGACCCATAAGGAGATCTTTCTGATTTATGGAAAGGAGTCCAGCCTCTGGCTTTAATGAATGTCCAGGAGGAAGAAAATTCCACATAAAGCAGAAAGCCAAAGAGATTTTTTTATATGCTGTAATTCAGACTAAAATGTTGTTGCTTTTACTTAGCTTGCTGTAGTCAGGGTTCACAAGAACATAAGGAAAGGGCCATTCATGCTGCTCCAGCACTTTAGCCTTTCTTTCCCTTGCGTTTTGGGGGCCATTAGCCAGTCATTAGCATAATAAATAAATAATGATAGCTTAGGGATCTTGCTCTTTATGGTGACTGTTTTTAAAGTCACAGGGTGCTTTTAAGTTTGTATTACTTCCCTCCAAGAAGTTTCCAGTGCCGAATAATTTAATAATTAAAGTATCTGCAAAAATGACTTTGTAGGAAATATTTTATAATGCCAAGGGATATAATATGGTGTTTAGAGCCTCAGAATCCCCTCTGGAAAGAGCTGTGTCCTTAAAAAAACCTGCTGTTCTCCAGAGGTGCCAATTCAGAAAATAAGGCAGCCATGCAAGCTTGAATTAGAACTCTAAGGCTCTTACATCAGGCTGTGTACATGGAAATCCGACTGACATATTTATGTATTTTCTCAGTTCCAAAACTCTTTAAAAACAGGCCTGCTAAAGAATTCCCCAAAGGATAAGTCAGCATTGTATTATTGCTTGCAATCTCCTGAAACATTTTATGAATGAGAAGAAAGAGACAGACAGTTGAAGTTTTCAAGTACAGTTTGCCTTTAAGAGTAGAAGTGAATTGTATCTGAGAAAAATGTAGAAGAATTTCCTGTTCTACTATGGCCAGGTTAGTGTTAATGTTTCTTCCACTATAATCTTTTATAACCAAGCACTTTCCAGATGTGTTGTGACTGTAATTATCCAAAACTCAGCCCACAAAGGTTATAATAGCTACTAATTATGGGAGTTAAGTCCCAACACATCTGGAAGTGTCAAATTGGGGGTGGCTATCCAGAGAGAGAGAGAGGGGGGGGGCTAGTGAAACTGGATCTATTCAGTGCTTACCTACCTAAGAATATTTATCTTTTCATTTTTCCAATCCGTGCATTATTTGGATTAAGTTATTTCAAATATTACAACAAAAAACCCAGTGAAGAATGGTTTAAAAAGTATAGCAGAGGAAATAGTAGAGGAGAAAATCAGGAAAATCAAAACATTAAAGCTTACTAAGTAAAATAAAAAAAATGTGAAAGCAGGAGAGCTCTCCTGCTGTGTTATTGCTGCCTCAGCATGTAGCTATCCTAAGAGACAAACAGGATCTGATGCCTTTTCAGATACGTCTGAGCCAGTGGCTTTATTATGTGTTTGAGTATTTCTTATTTATTATTTGTGAGGAATTTCCACCCCTTTTGCTCAGAGTCCCCTAACAATCCCTTTCTCTGACTACCTCCTGTTCTCATCCTGAAAAAATGTTCCACGAAATACATCATGAAATAAGGATCAACCATGTTCCTCACAGTCATTCTTTTTCCACTGAGCAAATAATTGCCTCCTGGCATCTGCAGAAAGTGGTTTGCAATCTCTTCTTCCATAGGGTGGCAGACTCCTGGGACTGAGCACACTGTTTGGCCTTCCTTGGCCTTGTTTATGTCTCATTTGTGAAAGGCAATTGATTGATTTAGCAGTTTGCCAGAGAGATGCATTGGAGGGTAAATAATTGATCATAATTTTGCCCTGCTTTTGTCTAATGAAGATGTCACTGTTTGGCTGATGCACTGGCTTTCCATTAGAGCACAGCATCAGCTGATATTAAAGTTTGCAGTAACCTTCTTGGAACAGATTTCTGAATCTGGGATTCATTTAATAAACCCATTAATCATTAGCAGTTCTAAGAAACCTGACAAGCTTTAGAAAAGGAATGAGAAGCCTGTTAGGCCTGGATACACTTCAACACATTGGTGGTGGCAGCGGCGGTAGTGGCAGCAGCAGCAGCAATGGAATGATTCTATAAGGTCTCAGAGAAAAGCTGTTATTCTGTAAGCCAGCAGGACTGAAGTCTTTAATTATTATTGTTGTTGTTGTTACTTCTTCTTCTACCTCTTCCTCCCCTCCTCCTCCTTTCCCCCCTTCCCCTTCCCCCTCCTGTCCCTCTGTACTCCACAGCCTGCCTTGCAGAATCCCTTGTCACAGGGGTGAATCATTACCCAGTTAGCTAGTGTGATATTTTTATATGAACTTGTGAAAAGATTTGTCCTGATGCTAGAACTGTTGGCTGCCTCCCCAGTGCCAAGTATCTCTATAGTATGCTACAGGGAGCACATAAAGGATTGTATGCAAAGATAAACCTATTACACTCCGCCAAGCATGTGGTTGTCATCAAGCTTCATCTAGAGAATCTGGAAGCCAAAGATGCTCTTTATCTGAGAGGGGAAGAAGGTGCCTAGAAAAGCTCATTCCAACACAGTATCTTTTCTATCACATTTATTTATTTTATTTATTTATTTAGTTATATTTATATACCGCCCTATTCCCTGAGGACTCAGGGCGGTTTACAGGGAATTAAAAATCCAAAGTACAAAAATTAAGAACCAAATTAAAAAATATTAAATTGACCCTGTAGTCGATTAAAAAAAACCCCAAATTAAAATTTCTCCTCAGTCTGGGCCCGAGAGCTCGAAGAGCCAGGTCTTCAGGCCCCGGCGGAATGATCGGAGGTCGGGGGCAGTCCTCAGCTCCACCGGCAGCTGGTTCCAGAGGGCAGGCGCTCCCACCGAGAAGGCCCTATCCCTGGGTGTCACCCGCCGGCAATCTCTTACCGGCGGGACCCTGAGCAGACCCTCCCTGTGGGAGCGCACTGGGCGAAGGGCGTTTGATGCCGGCAGCAGGTGTTCCCTCAGATATCCCGGACCCAGGCCATGTAGGGCTTTATAGGTGATAACCAGCACCTTGAATTTCACCCGGAGGGCAACCGGAAGCCAATGCAGCTCACGGAGTAGAGGTGTTACATGGGAGTATCGGGAAACCCCCATTACAACTCGCGCGGCCGCATTCTGCACCAGTTGAAGCCTCCGAGTGGTCTTCAAGGGCAGCCCCATGTAGAGAGCGTTACAGTAGTCCAAACGGGAGGTCACAAGCGCGTGAGTAACTGTGCGTAGGGCGTCTCGGTCCAGATAGGGACGCAACTGGCGCACCAGGCGAACCTGAGCAAAAGCCCCCCTTTTGTGCTTTTTCAATCCTGTTGCTTTCCTGATTGCAATTTAGATGGAGACGGCCTAAGTGAAGGGGTCATTTCTTCACAATGCCTGCCCCCGAAAGAGTTGCATCACTCAGCATTGAAAGGGTTAGGAAGAGTGCAGTTTGTATGGCAAGGAATGCAGGAAATGTGCCCATATGGCTGCACCTTTGGAAGAAAACTGCACTCATTCTCAGCCTTGCAAACAGTGAACTTCTACCTGTGTAGTTCCCAAGAATAATTTAGAGACAATGATGGACAAGAATGTTTGCAATGATTAGTTTGACAGGAGACCCTTTGAATGCCTACAAAAGGACTGTGAAGATCAATATTAAGTTTGTGAAGGAATCATAGGATAGTGCAGTAAGGAATTTCGGCAGGTCCCATTGAATGAATCAGAATAGAAAAAGTAGAACCACTTAAATGCATCCACTTCTCTATTTCTGTCTAAAATTCCCCAATCTTTCCCCACTCCCCCATAGCTGAATGGTGCATTGCCAGGAATGCACACTGTTGTGCTATGAAAGGCAGCATTTCTAGGACAATGAAGTTATCTTACACAGTGGGCCACATTGGAAGCCATCAGTAACCATTGCTTGTCCTCCATGATCTAACTGAATGGCTACCAGTTAAGAATCATAATGTTTCTTTGGGAACACTAACTGAAAGAGAAACTAAATGCTTCTTTTCCAACCATTGTATAATCTAGATAATGAAAGAGCATCTTAGGGTACTCTGTTAGCAGAAGAGCATTTTTGCTTGTCTTTTTAACTCACCCTATGCCAATGCAGAGAGATTGTCTTGGTCCCTAATTCTCTTCAGTCTTTGTTTAAATGAATGTGTCTTCACCATGAAGAAAGAACCTGACAACGATGCTTCTCTTATTGCCTTCACTAGATGTGGTAAGGGGGCTTTGAAAACCCCTTTTGTATATCTGGTGGAAAGAATATTTGCAGAGGAACATGGCATAGTTGCAAAGGCATTTCACCTTGTCAGAAGACAAGCCTGTTTCTGGTTAAAAAAGAAGAAAAACAAGTGCTGGAATTGAGTGCGAAGGGCCTTTGAGAAAATAGAGGAAGAAGAGGAGGAGGAGGAGAAGGGAGGTGTGAGAAGGTTCATGCTCCAAGAAGAGACTTTGCATGCTAACTATTTTCTCTACAGAAAATTCAGCCACATTAACCCTGTCAGGAGCTAGGGACTATTTTTCAAGGCTCTAAATCATTCAAGGTGACACCTGTCACTGCTCCTCAGCATCAAAATGAATTCTAGAAATGAATGTGAAGTGTCATCTTTGGCTGTTCTTAGCATGTCTGCTTTTGCCTGGCATCACACCCTTTTCTCTTCCTTGCCATTTAATCAGATGTGAACCAGATGGTAACCCTAGATAGAAATATAGAAATCACTTCTTAAGGGATGTTACTTGCTAAGGGAAGGGAGGGGGGGCAGGATGGGGGTGTGTAGAAGTGACTTTATCCAACCATGTCCTTGTTTTACCCTTGTTTTGTTCCTAACACTGTAATCTTAACAAACACTGGTTAGAAACCTCTTTATTACCCTTGTTCATTCATCCAGAAGGAAAATATCAATCCCTTTCAAAATTTCAACAATCAGTTTCCACAACCTATTCAGAGGCTTAAAAATGGGAGATGAGGAAATCTTTTTCTGAGTTGATTGCACACAAGAAGAAGCTGTGGTGTGGGGTAGGTGCCTGAACATGCAGCATTTCATTATTTGCAAATCATTTCAGCAGCACTGTCAAGAAATAAAAGGGGATTAGCTCTACAGTTCCTTCACTTAGTATCACAACATGCACATTTATTCTAGACTCAGTGTGGATTGACTAAAAATACAAAATGATTATCTTAGTTGACTTAGTATCTTTGCATAGGAATCTAAGCCAGGGGTAGGCAACCTTGGCTCTTTTATGACTTGTGGACTTCAACTCCCAGAATTCCTGAGCCAGGAACTGAAAACAAGTGTGCCAAGGATGGATGTGTCAAGGGAAAGAATTAAGCCCAGAGAACAGCAACCCAAAGGCAAGCATCTCAACAGCTGCCTTCAGACAGCAAGAGAAAATTTTAGTTTTTGGATCTTCAACACCAGCTGAGAGTTGGGGGAGGAAAAATGCCTGAACAAGAGTCTGCCAATCCAAGCAATCCCACAAACCCAGAGTGTACAGTAGCCCAGATGCAGAGTTCTATAAACCAGCTCCAGAAACAGAGTGCTGGGGAGGGGGCAATGAGGTGGGGAGAGAAAAGTCAATTTGCAAGTTTATAAAGGATTGAAAAGGGGTTTTGATATGCAAATGACTGAAATTGGCTAGACCTAGGGGAAAAGGAAAGATTTAAAGAAGAAATTGTTAAGATAAGGAAACATAGTGTTAACAAGAGGAGAAGAAACATAGAGATAGGAATGTATTGTCAGCCCTCCCAGGAAAATCAGACAGGAAATATGACAAGATGAATTAATTCTACTTTATTATGAAATGAACCTTTATTGTCAAAGTGCAACCATGTATACATTGAGATTGGCTGAGCCTCCCTTCGTGCCCCCCACCACCACAACTCACAGTGACAACAAACCCACCATCTTGTTATAAGGCTACATTAACAGAAACTTGAAAGTCTGAAGGCACAGAGTTCCCACCTCTACTTTTTAACTACTTGATCCATTAGGGCAGGTCTTTCCTAATTTTTTTCTGTGGCTGTTAAAGAGACTGTGACTGCAGGCTCCTGCCATTTTTATCTCATTGTTTTCCAGACAGCACTTACCCTCTCTTTCTCCAAGGTCATTCATACATTCCAATACAGGTATAGTTTAAACAAGAACAGAAATAGAATAGTTGTAAACTTATAGTAACAGGAAGATAGAAGTTTAATTTTGTTCAATAAAGTCATTTTGTGTGTGTGTACCGTACCACATGAAGAAAAATCTAACAAATGGTGGCAGTGATCGGATATAGTTCGGTATCCAAACATAAAGAATAAAAGGCTTGCATGGAAAAAGGAAAGGGTGATCTTGCTGTAGAGGGAAAAGAGACTGGGAGACAAAGTGTTTGAGATCTAGAGGCAAGTAGGAGTATCTCAGCACATGACTCATCCAACAACTTATACAAGGCAGCTTGGAATAGAGAAAGAGGGTGAACTGTAATCTGGAGGTAGGGCCAACCCTGGCAGTTAACCACGATCCATCTGAAGCCCTGATAATTATGGTGAGGAGGCATCTGCTATGACAACAAGAGGAAAGACAACTGATGAAAGACAACTAACTAAAAGATAAGAAAAGAGGAGAAAGATAGTTTATGAAAGGAAACTGAGCAAAGAGACTGCTTAAAGAAAGACAGATTGGAAAGAGCGATCTGATGAGAGGAGTTCAAGGAACTTACGTTGTTAGTTGCGAAGTCGTGTCCGACCCATCGTGATCCCATGGACAACGTTCCTCCAGGCCTTCCTGTCCTCTACCATCTTCTGGAGTCCATTTAGGCTCACGCCTACTGCTTCAGTCCTGTGTTGTCCAAGGAGATCCCAGAGAGACGCACATAGCCACATGAAGGTCTAATGGTGAATAAATCAGTATATTTTGTATCCTCCCACCACAGTCCTGACTTGATGAAACCTACTAGGAGTGTTAATAGACTCAAAGAAATGAATTTGTTGGGGAAAAAATAAACCATATTCTTTTAATTATTTATTCTAAAGTGAGAAATCAGTAGTTGGAAAGAAATTAGCACTGAGTGAGAGAGAAAATGCAAGATATAATGAATTTAATTAAAGAAATATGTTGAGAAGTAAGGCTATCAGTTTAATGCATTCTTCTTTGTTTCAGGAATGGACGTATACATATAACCAGCAAATCCACTTTCAACAGTTATGCTTGTCCATACATACCCTCTTTCCAGGTTCCCAGGTGATGCTTTTGCCTTGCAAAGAAGGGGATGGCAAGCAGGTGAGACCAAGATCAGGGTTGTTAAATTCTTCTCCAGCATAGTGTACTAATATTGATGTAAGTTTTTCCCCCCTTTCCTTGGTTCATTTTTTTATTGATTTACTTATCTGCTATTCTAATCCAGATGCTAACAGCACTAATGTCTGTGGAAAAAAATACATGGTCATTGATACCACTGAAAAAAAACATTTGGAATATGTCAAAAATTACTTGGATTTGCTTGGGATAGGACAGTTAAAAATGTCTAAGGTCTGCAAATTAGTCACATCATATTGCCTTGGTGCCCGGTGTTGATGCCTGATGCTATTGATAGTCATATCACACTCTGGGCTTGATTTAAAATTTAAGAGGCAATAGTTAAAAGCAAAATTATATCAATTATAAACAAAGTTGTGGCAATAGTCCAATAGCTAACTATGGTTATTTTTCCAAAATTGATGCAAGGTTAGGCTAAACCAGATGGGATTCATCATGATGTGTCATTTGCCAACAAATGATTGCACATATGAAACATTTATCCCCAAGTGTGACATGCTTTATTGCTTCATCCCTTTCCATTGCTTCATCCTTATCATGTTGGTATCCATGCAGATAACAGTTGACAGATTTTGAAGCAGCTTTCTTAAAAGGGTATGTTGGGCAATGACAAATGATTGCACATATGAAACATTTATCCCCAAGTGTGACATGCTTTATTGCTTCATCCCTTTCCATTGCTTCATCCTTATCATGTTGGTATCCATGCAGATAACAGTTGACAGATTTTGAAGCAGCTTTCTTAAAAGGGTATGTTGGGCAATGAGAATTTATTTGCCACATATTTTGGTAATACTCTCACTTTGTATAGATTCTTAAAAAGAAGCTGACAGAAGATAAAATGGTTAGATATTGTTGCTGATATTACCAGCATGAACTTAGAACAACTCAAACGGTCATAATAGAAATTCTAGTAAACTATTATCTATTGGATCACAAAGATCCATGGCTCAGCATGGAAACCTCTCCCTTTCTCCTCAGCATGGCTGGCTCAGGAATTCTGGGAGTTGAAGTCCATGAGTCATAAAAGAGCCAAGGTTGCCTACCCCTGCCTTAAATAATTGTTCTCTTTGTTAACCATATTGATACAACTCAACTATTATATATCATAAAGCATGAGCTAGGAATTCGATTTGATCCAATGATCAGACTGTTCCCCCGGCAGCCCTTATGAATTGGGGAGGTATCAGTTGGCAGGCTACATTGTTCTTGAAACTCCCTCAAACTCTTTCTCCATAGCATAGTGAGAGATAGCAATCTTTGCCTGCCTGCAGAAAAATACTGCCCTAATCATTGCAATAGCTTTGATATTTTAATGGGAAGAGCTTCTAAAATATAACATTAAGTTAATCTTAATTTTCCATTTTTCCTTTAATAGCGCTGGAATAAAGTTGGTTCTCACATTGAGCACATGGCTACCCGCTATTGCCTGGACACAGAAATGGTGGGAGATAGCAGTGAGAACATGAGAGAAGTAGTCATTAACCCCTGTGAAAGCACGGCAATGAGTCAGCGGTGGGAAATGGTGATGTCCTGAACTCATCTATCAATTCACCATCAAGCTCATCTGGAAGGACCTTTGTCAGAAACTGGCAAGGCTGTTTTCCAGTATAGGGGTTGGTATGGGCTTGCTTTTCTGTGGGGCAGGTCAAAGAATAAGAACATGCAGTTGTGCTGAGGTTGAAGAAATGCTCACAAGTGCTGGCTTTAAGACCAGAGTAGTAACTATTCCAGGATGGGGGGGTGATATGTGTGTACTGTTAAGAACATCACAATGTAATCTAGAAATATCTTTTGGTAACATTTACCTGTTAGCTGAAGCAAAATATGACCTTGTTTTTGAGAAGGAAACTTTCTGAAATTGATAAGTGCAGAATTTAATTGTCTTTGTTACCAAGGTTATTGAAAATCCTCATAAAATAATAAGTGAGCAAGATGATTCTAATGGAAGAGAAATGAAGAAAAGAGAAGCTAAATCTTGTAAAAGCACATGAATGGTCATGGTGGGAATGATTAGAAAGGGCCAACAAATCTTGCACTTTGAATTGGTATAACTAAGCACATCTCTGAAATAAGTTTGAAATAAGCTATATTGCACATGAGAATTTGAATGTGAACCCTGTTTTTGTGCAATAGAGATTGTATGTAGTGTGTTTAAAATCAATGCGTGTAAGAGAGGGGGAGGGAAATTGAAGAAGAAAGTGAAATATTGGATGTTTCTTCAACTGATTATGTGTGTGTGAAGGGAAAAAAGGAAATATTTATCCTAACTTCAGTGCAAGGTTTCTTTCAGAAATGGAAATATATAAGGACCCTGGTCCAGAAATCATGAATGTCCCTTGGAGAGGGAGGGAAGACACGATTCTCCATTCTAACTCAGCAGAGGTCATACATTCAGCATATAACTGGCCCTACATCCTCTCACTTGCCCAGAACTGATATGAAGAAGGGCCAGGAGAATACAAAGTGGATGGTAGATGGACAGTACTTGTCACTTCCTTCCATTTTCTCAGATAGCCTGGGGAAAAATAAATGACATAGTGATCAACCTCTAAGGTCCAACTTGTCAATTTATGGTATTAGTTATGTCTTGTTGTTTTCTTGTCAATTTCCCCCTCTTCTTCTACCCTATTAAGACTGGACATTTGAGCTAACTAATTTGCAGAAACTTGAAGAAGACAAGATCACATTACTTGCAGATACACTTTTGTTATTTTTGTTTTGCTGACAGCGTTGTCTCTGAGTTGGGTGGGAGGAGGTTGTTAAATAAGAGCCGCAACAATTTTAGCAAAATCGCTGGATAGTGTTTAGATCAGAAGATCATAGAAGCGTAGGAGGGAAAGTGAATTTTACAGTGCAGAAATCTGTGATGCCACTGAAATCAGAAGTAGCCCAAAATATGAACATGGATTTGTGGGAGAAAGTACACAAAATTTAGCTGAACCCCAAATTGACCAAAACCTGGGTCTTAATGAAACAAAGCAGAATTCTCACAGTAGCTGAAACTGACCTAGGAGTCTTATTGAATGATTTCATGCTTTGTGGCATTACAGAAAATTGGTTCCATGCTTCCAAAAAGAAAATAAAATTTGCATTTCTCTATGAAAAAGCAGGATGGGAAAATAGGAAAGAAAAGGATGGGGGAAGTTGAGTTAATTGCGATTTTCCAGTCTGCCAGCTGATTAAAGACTTACAAGAAACCAGGATATGCTAAAAAGAACAGTAAGGTTTCTTGTAATGTGTTGTTTCATTTTTAAGGACCATAGGAAATCATCTCCACATTCCCAAGTCAATAGGTGAACGTTAACTGTTTTAAGTATATAGGAAGCATTGTTTAAACTAGTGCTCTCTTCAGCACTTACCATTTAATTCTGCAAATAACAATACAGTAATGATCCCTCCATCTATATGCTTATTGTGTGTATTTCTAGACAAAGATTGCTTCTAAAATATCAGCCTGGTGCCTTCTATATATGTTGAATCTAATCCTCTCTTGCAGTTAGGGGCTCTGAAATACGGGGCAGAGGAAGTCTGCAAAAGTTAACGCTGGTGCTGTCACACAGTCCTTTCTAATCCAAACAAAAAACCTGCCTGTGTGTGTGTGTCAGTGAGTCATGCCTCTATCTGAGAAGGCGGATTAACACTTTTCATTATTCCATCTCTGGGATCTCAGACAAACCTAAAGCCACCTGCTGTTTATAATTGTAATGTGAGTTTCATGGTTTAAAAACCTTGGAATAAGGAAAACTTTCATATCATAAAAGTAATATTTTGCTATTTGAAGGTTATGGTCTCTTATTTACTTGTCTGCTTGCTTCCTTCTATACTCATCATCCTCCAAAAAGAGAGAGAAAAGAGGGAGGAGAGTCTTAAATAAAACTACCACCATAAAATCATTCAAGCAAGGGGGAAAAAATAATAAAAGCTAAGCTGGAGCAGTTTATCAGGCTTGGTTCCCCAAAGGTATTCTCAGGGAGCGTGAAGGTATAGATTTGTCTACAAGTCCTGAAAGTAGCAGTGTCCTTTCCCGAAATTGCACAGCTGTTTTCAAGAGTTGCCAACAGGTTCCAAGCTTATGCTCCTACATTCTTTGAGCAACTTTTTGGAACCCCATCCAAAGCTCTGCACAGCTATATTAAAAACAAAACTCATTTTAAAAAAAATAAAACAAAATAAAGAATTTAAAACTTTCAAAGACTGTCTATTTTTGGAGAAGCAGCTATTCCATCCATATTTTTAATCATTTCCTGAAGGAAGTCAATGTGTGGAACAGAGCAATCAAACATCCCTCAGGAGACAAATTCTTAAGACGGTGCCATAAAAGAGAGCCAAATCCACCAGTGGAACAAGAATAGATCTCCCCAGCTGATCCCAAGTTGGATAGTATTGGAGGAGGCAATCATTTGAATGCCTGATCCTGAACCTTTAGGCCTTTATTGATTAATTTCAACATCTGAAGCTGAATGCAACCAGCGCAGTGCTTCCTGGATTCATATATATAGTCTGATTTATCTACTTCACTTAATTGGACAGCTGCTTTCTATACTAACAGCAATCTCTGGACCCCTCTGCAGTAATCCTAGCAATGAATTATATTATTAAATCATAGATCAGTGAGACTAGGCTAACCTAGTTCAGGAATGGTTATAAACTGATACAGCAACCAAAGCTGGCCCCTCTTTTAATTTTGTGGCAAAATTAATTGGATGCTCCATGTGAATTTAAATTTATTTAACCTATAGGAGGAGACCGGCTTATCAGTTCCTGCCACACCAATGATTTCTCCGTAGCTAAAACTGCCTTCAAACCACCAAAACGAAGCCTCTATATAGTCATGCCAGCCACATGACCACGGAGATGTCCTCGGACAAGCGCTGGCTCTTCGGCTTTGAAACGGAGATGAGCACCGGCCCCTAGAGTCGGAAACAACTAGCACACATGTGCAGGGGAACCTTTACCTTTACCTTTACTTAGAAGGAGTGTATAGACATCAAATTGCATAAAGGAGGTGGAGAAGCTCAAATATAGCATGAAGTCAGTTTCTGGCTATGGGATAGCTTGTGAACTGCAAGGCATCAATAAGCAATGTATTCACATGACATGGTTTATGACCACATCACTTAGTGACACCAGTCCCAATTGCCATTGTAACCCAAGGATTATCTGCATTTATTCAGCCTTTATGCTAAATATACATTAAGGACAGCTGGATTGAAAGAAGGTGAGCATGGTTTTAAAACTGGAGGAAGAAATAACACTGCACCATGCTGATAACCTTACTCTGATGGTCAAAACATACAAAGGATTTGCAGGGTCTAGTAATAAAAGTCAAGAAGGAAAGAGAAAAAGGACTAAAATATAAAGAGCAAACTAATAATAACAGGTACAAGCTGGCTTAGAATTGACAATGAAGCTATTGATAAAGTGGATAGCTTCTGTTTTTAGGACAGAAGGTTGCATGCCTTTGATGGTTGCATCAACAGTAAAAGAACAAGCAATAAAAAAGTGCCACAAACTAGCATTTGATAGAGCAGTCATAAAGGTCTTTGAAAAGATATTCAACTGCCATTATGTGTAATACCTACAAAGATCAGAGTTGTGCAATCCATGGCATTCTCTGTTATATTATTATTATACCCTATTTAGAAGTTAGTGGAAGTTGGACTTCGAAGAATTACTAAAGTATTGATGCTTTTGAAATTTGATTTTGGTGGTCTCCTGAGAATACCATTTACAACCAAGAAAACAAACAAAAATTAGATCATTGAACAAATCAACACAGGGTTCTTACTCAAGAACCAGATTCAATTACCAGATTCAAATTATTCTACTTTAGGCAGATTAGGCAAACACCCAACTCTTTGGAAAAGACTGTAATACCAGAAAAAATGAAAGAGAAAAAGAAGGTGACCAGCAGCAAGGCCAGACTGTTACAGTAGTGATAAGTGTACTGTTGGAAGACCTGAAAGACCAAGTTGGGGTTTGAGCATCATGGAGAAAATCTATCTCAGGTAATTGCTAGAAGTAAAAAAAAAGAATTTTGGTGCATACTCAAAATCCAATATATGTTTATGAGGAAGTTCTAAAATGAGACTTAATCTCAACTTAGAGCAGCTTTAATTCAGTTCAATATTGTGCATTTCAGAAGTGTTGATAATATTAACAGAATAACAGAATTGGAAAGGATCTTGAAGATCTTCTAGTCCAATGTCCTGCTCACACTCTATACTATTTCAGGCAATGTCCAATCTCTTCTTAAAAGCCTCCAGTGATGGAGCATCCATAATTTCTGGAGGCAAGTCGTTCCACCAATAAACTGTTCTCCCTGACAGGCAATTTCTCCTTAAGTCTAGGTTGGATTTCTCTTTGATAAACTTGTATCTTTTATTTCTTATCTGGTGCATTGAAGAATAAGTCAACAATCCCCTTTTTCCTGTGGCAACCCCTCAAATACTGGAACACTGCTTTCATATTACCCCTAGTCCTTCTCTTCATTAGACCAGACATACCCCGTTCCCACAACTGTTCATCGTATGCTTTAGCCTCAAGTCACCTAATCATCTTTGTTACTCTTCTCTGCACTCTTTCTACAGTCTCAACATCTGTTTTGTATTGTAGCGACCAGTATAAAACAGTACTAACACTTAACATGATATTGATACTATCCCTCTGTTGATGCAGTCTAAAACTGCATTGGCTTTTTTTTTTTGGCAGTTCTAGCACTTTGCTGGCTCATACTTAAATGGCTGTCCACTGGGACTCCAGAGATCTCTATCACAGTTACTGCTATTGAGCCAGGTATACAGCTTCCAGAATTTCCTGGTGCCTTAAGAACAACCTGTTATAGATTGAGTTTACACATTTTATATAGCCCAGACATTTCTTACCCATGACTTACTGAATAAACCACCATTGTCTAGGTTCACACTGCATGCACTAAACTATAAATCATCGTTTACAAAGAACAACAGCTGGGTTAACATCAAACACTGACTCAAAACCAAGTTTAGCTTAGCTTAGTTCAATGTATTAAGTGAGCTTTTCTATTAACACAAAATTTTTCAATCAACAGTAGTAAAAATACTGTATCTGTGCATAGAATATTTTAAGACTGATTATTTGAAAGTAACAATTTTAGCTCACAAAAATAACCATGCTATGTTAAGTTCCTTTTTTCACGGTTCATGAAAACAATGTGATTGATAAATAGTCGTATTAGTTATGGCATTTGTATCTGGAATGTACTTTTGAAATGAATTTCAGTATTGTTCAAGCCATCTCAAAACTTTAAAACAAAGATAGAAACTAATGCTGCCTTTATAATGAGATTGATAGATAAATTATTTTAATGATATAGGCCTGAAACATAATGTAGTTTAGCTGAAGGTAAATGTGCATGGAATTAAGGAGCAAAAGATTACATGAGGCAAAAAAAATGAATGCATTATTGGCAAAACTATACATAGCATCATACATCATAATGCAATTTGTCTCCACAAAAAAGGGAAAAAAATTTATTCCCTTTCCATCAGTCTCATCTGCAATTTAAGTCAATATTTCTTTCAGAACAGAAATAGATTTTTATTTAATTATTTCAATTTATATTCTTCTCCATACTGAAAGCACAAGACAATTTCCACGGGTTGCTTTTTTTAAAAATAGCATTTTATGTATCTTTGTGTCTAAGGTGCTCAAGACTAGCTAACTGGGTGGGTGCTACATTTTTTTTTTTTTTTGCTTTAGGACAATACTTGTATAATAAGGGAATGAAAGAGAAAGAAAGAAAGAGAGACAGAGAGATGCTAAAAATGACTCTAGGCACTTTATGGAAGTGCCAGCCTATACGCTATTTCACAAAGGATGCAGTCACCAAAAAGTATGGAAAATTCCTGAAAAACTTTCTTTACAACAACTGAGGCAAATAGGGGCAGTTACTACCATGCCCTATGGTTAATGCGTTGAGTTAGAACTAGAAAGATTGGGATTTAAATCTATATTCAGCCATAGAAGATCATTCAGTGACTCTGAGCCAGTATCTAAGAGCAAATAACTTTATAGGGTGAGAAGGTAGAGATGAAGTTGGAGGAGAGGGTGCTATATATGGTACTCCAAGGTCCTAAATAAAAGTAGGATATGAATCTAATCAAGGATTTATTCAAATCTTTGCAGGAAAACTCAGTTACTGGAGTTAAGATTGTAGAAAAAGTGAAAATGAGATAAATGGATTTTATGACTCATCATCAAAAGTAGCAGGTATAAATTCAGAGTTAGGGAAAGGGGATTGATTGATTGATTGATTGACTGGTCTGTTTTCAGAAGTCAGTTCAAGTACTTTGTTTTACCCTGAAGAATCCAAGATGAAAATGAAAAACTGTCCCAGAAACAGCTACACTGGGACAAATAGTAATCAAAAAATGACAGCACTGTGACAATCTTCTCTGGGCTCAGAAGCTAAGCAGGATTAAGCTTGGTCCAAGATATCACCAGAAATTAAACTTGGCTGAAACAAAAATAGCTTGTGTAATACGTACATGTGTTTGTGTGTATGTATGTTTCCCAGCATATTTACTGCCATAAGGTTAAATAAACCTTGCATTTGAGAAACTTAAAAGCTGGCAGGATTTGTGGGTGTTCATTACATAGATTCAAAACTAAACTTTGATTTGAATGCATCTTTACACTTTCCAGTTATGCTATGGCCTTATATCCTCACCACTTAACACATTTGCAATGGATCTTTAGCTTGAAAAATCAAAGCCATTGTAACTTGAAATTGATTTTTCTGTACAAGAGTTGTTCAAAGGAAAATCCGATTTTGTTTGTATAAAGTACATTCAATGCAAGAAGATACACCTGGTATCACTTTTGAAACTATTTCTACCCAACCATGAATAACAAGTGACACAATAGATGAAATTCTTACAGGCGATCTGATCTCTATCCATCCATGAGATAGGAGTGAAACTTGCAAGTTTATTTGTTCCAGTTCAGTATTTAGATACAATATACTCTAATATTTTATAATATTGTTCCTAAATGTAACCAATATGTGGGCTGAGTCAATCAAGAAAGGATATGGACCCTTACAGGAATTTCACAAACTTGCCTGCATGTGTTCTAATTGTAGCTAGATTCTAGCCATGGTTTACTTGGAGAGATGTTCATTTGGAGCTGCCCATCCAAACAGAACTGATCTTGGTACAGAGGTGGTGATATATAGTCTTCCAGTAATCTTGCAGAATTGTTATTATAAAGATATTTTCACATCATACTTATCCTTGCTAAACTTAAATGTGGTTTATGACAAAATCTCTTTCAAGTGAGGTTTCAGTTGACCTGAGTGGATAGATATGCAGATATTTTGGCAACAAGATAGAAATGGTTTCTTGATGCTTTGTTTCCAGAATATGAATGAATGAATGAACCCTATCCTCATGGTTTCTCAGCCTAGTACTAAGTTCAATTCTGCTTAGCTTTTCAAGATTAGCCAAGTACAGCTAATTACTAACTAGTTGTACTAATTAGTTTCTCAAAATTGAGCTTTGCAAGATATGGTACATTATTAACTACCAACATGTTAAGGGTTTGGCACTATATAGTTCAGTGTATACTGTATATGAACACAACCATTGTCATCAAGGGCAGATTTATGCTAAGCTTATTGTAGCTGTAAAAAGACATTGCTTTATCTAATACAACTAAATTCGAGTGCCAAATGCAGAATCAAGGTATGACAAATCAAACAAGAGGTTCTTTGACACAGCACTCTTTTGTTGACCATTTATTTATTTAATATACTTGTATGGCCACCAATCTTAAAGCCAGAATTTTGGGCAGCTCATGACCATAATATAAAGACAATATCATACAATAATAATAAAATAATGAAAACAGAAAAACTGGGCACCAAAACCAAACTCCCTTGATACAACCCATAACACTACCTTCCAACTCCAGCTTCATCCTATACTATTCCAGAGGAAAAGCCAGATCTTCACAGCTTTCCAAAATGTTAAACCAGGAGGACCCTGCCAGATCCCAAGGAAAAGAGCATTCCCATAGGCATGGAAAAGGCACATCTGAGCTGATGCATATACAGTACATATACTTGGTACTTGTCATTAATTGGTTCCAAGTGATATGAGTACTAAAAATGATGAGTACCAAAGAAACCACATGACTTAACAGGTGACCCTTTGTTTCAGCTGGAAAGGTCATGAGTCACAAGGCAGCTGACATCAAAAAATTCTAGCTTCTGCATTGCGTACCAAACAAATGATGAATACTGGGACAAAATGTTCACATGAAAATGCATTGACTCCAAATTTATGAGTTTTAAAGCAGTTGAATACTGAGGCATGACTGTATTTATCCATGGTTTGTTTTTGATATTGCTCACAATGGCTAGTCTACAGGTGAAACTCAAAAAATTAGAATATCATGCAAAAGTTCATTTATTTCAGTAATGCAACTTAAAAGGGGAAACTAATATATGAGATAGACTCATTACATGCAAAGCAAGATAGTTCAAGCTGTGATTTGTCATAATTGTGATGATTATGGCGTACAGCTCATGAAAACCCCAAATCCACAATCTCAGAAAATTAGAATATTACATGCAATCAATAAAACAAGGAGTGTACATAGAACAATATCGGACCTCTGAAAAGTATAAGCATGCATATGTACTCAGTACTTGGTTTGGGCCCCTTTTGCAGCAATTATTGCCTCAATGCAGCGTGGCATGGAAGCTATCAGCCTGTGGCACTGCTGAGGTGTTATGGAAGACCAGGATGCTTCAATAGTGGCCTTCAGCTCTTCTGCATTGTTCGGTCTCATGTCTCTCATCTTTCTCTTGGCAATGCCCCATAGCTTCTCTATGGGGTTCAGGTCAGGCGAGTTTGCTGGCCAATCAAGCACAGTAATCCCACGGTCATTGAACCAGGCTTTGGTGCTTTTGGCAGTGTGGGCAGGTGCCAAGTCCTGCTGGAAAATGAAGTCAGCATCCCCATAAAGCTCATCTGTGGAAGGAAGCATGAAGTGTTCCAAAATCTCCTGGTAGACGGCTGCGTTGACCCTGGACTTAATGAAGCACAGTGGATCAACACCAGCAGATGACATGGCTCCCCAAATCAACACAGACTGTGGAAACTTCACACTGGACTTCAAGCATCTTGCAGTGTGTGCCTCTCCATTCTTCCTCCAGACTCTGGGTCCTTGGTTTCCAAATGAGATGCAAAAGTTGCTCTCATCAGAAAAGAGGACTTTGGACCACTGAGCAACAGACCAGGTCTGTTTTTCTTTAGCCCAGATAAGACGCTTCTGATGTTGTTTGTTGTTCAGGAGCGGCTTGACAAAAGGAATACGACATTTGAAGTCCATGTCCAGGATCCGTCTGTGTGTGGTGGCTCTTGATGCACTGACTCCAGCCTCAGTCCACTCCTTGTGAAAGTCCCCAACACTTTTGAATGGCCTTTTCCTGACAATCCTTTCCAGGCTGCGGTCATCCCTGCTGCTTGTGCACCTTTTTCTTCCACACTTTTCCCTTCCACATAACTTTCTATTAATGTGCTTTGATACAGCACTTTGGGAACATCCAACTTCTTTTGCAATTACCTTTTGAGGCTTTCCCTCCTTGTGGAGGGTGTCAATGATGGTTTTCTGCCCAACTGTCAGGTCAGCAGTCTTCCCCATGATTGTGATTCCTACTGAACCAGACTGAGAGACCATTTAAAGCCTCAGGAACCCTTTGCAGGTGTTATGGCTTTAATTAGCTGATTAGAGTTGGACACTTTGAGCCTAGAATATTGCACCTTTTCACAATATTCTAATTTTCTGAGATTGTGGATTTGGGGTTTTCATGAGCTGTAAACCATGATCATCACAATTATGACAAATCACGGCTTGAACTATCTTGCTTTGCACCTAATGAGTCTATCTCATATATTAGTTTCCCCTTTTAAGTTGCATTACTGAAATTAATGAACTTTTGCACGATATTCTAATTTTTCGAGTTTCACCTGTATGTGATACAATGCCTGTTTCCTTGTTTGCCCATCCATCTGACATGTGACTGGCTTAACAATGAATTAAAAAAAAGAAAATTAAAAACAAAAATAAAACATGGCTCTCAAGCTAATTCAAAATATACAACCACACTGCCAATATAGGCTCACCCAATATCCTGGTCTAATTGCCGGAGAAGAATTCACACTACATCATAGCCTTCACCTTAGAAATCTCATTATGACTTAGCACAATGTGTGAATTCAATCAACACAAATTCTGCAAGAAAGCTCAGAATTATATTATGATTTAGATAACCATGCCAGGTCACCATGCACTAATAAATTGGTACTTAGGAATACATAATAGAGATACAGTATATTGCACAAAAGCATTACTTCTAGTTTTTGTGGCAATATGCATTTGTACAGCTATCACTTACAAATTAATGTAATCTTTTTAATGATTTCATATTAATAGCCACATAAAATTGTCCAACAATGAATTTCATGAGGCACTTAAATGTTGTGCAATGAGCTATTTATTTTTATATCCTAAAGATACTGCCAATCATTTTATAGGATGAACTCAGGGTACTAGTGTCTTGACTTGAAACCTGAGCAGCAATTTCCTTGAGTAACATCATCTCAATGCATCTTGCTGCACTCATATCAGGACTGGAAACAATTTAGTTTTTGAATTACACAGGCTGTTGACATGCTCCTTTGAGCTAATGATTGATGCTTCAAATATTTGGGGGCATCAAATTGTCCCTTGCCTCAGATAAAATGGAGCATTCCTTAAAAGAAAGTTACTAATGTGGTGAATTCCTTGGACAGTGAATTTTAATGAGCAGGATGCTGAACACGGCTTCTGTAATCAATTTGATGGAGCCATCTCCCACTTCCTTCTTGCAGGTAGCTGGAACTATAATTAGATTTTAAGATAATTAGATTTCTTCTTTCAACAGTCATTTACAAAGAAAGAACGAAATTGAGTTTTCTTCAGCTTTAGCAACCCTAGAAGTGTGTGAATAAAATGAAAGCTTTTGGGGGCTTCTGTTTAACTAGCAAAATGTATTCTACTTTGGGAAGGTAATTTTTGCAAACATCCATAACTATGGCGGTCAACTAATTAGAAATGAAAGCAGGACAGTTTATGATTATTAGTTTAGATGTAAAACTTTGCAGGTTTAAAAAAAGAGGAGATTCATTATTTGATTTTTTTTAAAGATAAGATTTGATATGTCTGAGAAAAGCAAAGATTTCATTTAGAATGTTGTGAGTGAATATTTTCAGAGTCAGATCAACCTGAGAGGTGGCAGTGGCTATTGTGGGATTTATTTTTTATGCCTTTTGGCCACACCAAGAATTAGTAGTATGAATCCAACAATTACAAAACTATTGGATACTGTCCATCTTTTTTAACAACCTTCATTTGCTGCTTGAAGAGGTAAGAGACCATCCAGATGTAATGAAGTAGAACAGTTGTTACACAAGCCACTTGGAAGAAGATAGTACTCTAGTTGGTTCAATTTAAATACAAGAGAGAAAAGGATAGTAAGGCAGAGCCTTCACTGTGTGGCTTCAATAAACTGCACATCGCAAAATTCCTTCCCCGATGAGCAGTGGAGTTAGCTAATAATGGGAAGCAGTGACTAAATAAATGGCCAATATTTTCTGATGGTTTTAAAAATAAGCAGCCTAGCAGGCGGGTAGCTGCTTTTTGGATGCCTAATTCATGTCATCTTTATAATCCTTGCTATAGTTTTAGCAGCCCTGGAAGACGGATCACCCACTTTAACCAACACAGAGATCAACATGGGGTTTATTAGAACCAAGCTATCATTTAACAATGTCAGCAGAGTATTTATTATTAAGCAGAATGCTCCACTGTTTAAATGGAAAGTCATTATTTCTCCACAGTCATTGAACAACGTATGTGTTTATGCAGCCAAGCAGCCAAGATGGTGCCGGAGGAACACAAATCCTGACTCTCTTTTTTTGTTGGACTTTGTGAGCTTTTATTGCAAATTCTATCCTAGGCAAATAAAAATTCCTCATTATATTGTTTTAAACCCTACCATTATGCCCAACAGTGAGCAAAACCTTGGTTCATTTCAAATTATTTCATTTTAAATACACTAGTAATTACAGCATCTAATCCATAAAGCAGATTTTCTATCTACAAGGAAAAATTTATGTATCTGATGTTGCAAAATAAGTTGTTCATTATCTTCTGGAGAAAAACCATGAAACAGCAAAACAGAAAGTATCAGCTGCTAGATGCAAGGCAGGCAATCCATGGCTCAAAGGTTTGCTAGAAAACAAGATTTACAAAGATCCACAGTTTCAGCCAGTCAACTAACTGTGCACTTTTATTTATTGAGGCAAATTTCTAAAATCAGAATTTAAATTACCTGAGCTACGTTTGCTATGCAGATTGAATTAGAGTGTCTTTTAAAAATAATGGCTGCTTTGAATAGGGGAAGATCTTCTGTTAAGAAGTGATAGTTATTCTATGAAGTCAACAACATCCTTCTGCACTAAATCACATTGGAAGGCTAGTGTGACACCAAATAATAGATTTTAGGGACATGGCTTACCATTGGATCCCAATCTTTAGGATATAGAATGTGGTGGGGAACATAGCCAGTGTGTGGGAAGTAGTCATAGTCATCGAATTGTTACAACTAATGGCACTTTACTTAGCGTGGAGAAGACAATGTGACACGCTCAATAACATACACTTGTCATGATACTGACAGCATTAGTGATAATCTCTACCACTAGAAGAGATTATTCCCAGTGCTTATATGAGTGCAGCAAGATGCATTGATGTGACTAGTTACTCAAGGAAAATTTTGCTCAGGTTTCAAGTCAAAACATCAGTAGCCTAAGCTCATCCTATAAAATGATTGGCAGCATTTTTAGCATATAAAAGTAAATAGCTCATTGCGCAACACTTAAGTATCCTATGAAATTTATTGTTGGAAGATTTTATGATCAACCATCACTTCCACCTGAGTACACTAGCAAGATGCTTGGTGATTCTCTGAAATATGGTTTGCAAACATTTGAAAGTGGGTCTGGAAAACTAAGGACAGACAACATAGCAACAGCAAAGATCTTCCTCCTCCTCCTCCTCCTTCTTTTTCTTCTTCCTCCTCCTCCTCCTCCTCCTCCTCCTCCTCCTCCCCCCTCCTCCTCTTTCTCCCCATTCTCCCTTCTTTTTCACCTTGTTACAATCTGTCTAATGTCATCCACAACATCATGCAGGACTATTTGCCAAAGAAATTCAACATTTAAGTTTCAATGAAATATGTTATAGTGCATGGAACTTTTTTTGAACTATAAAAGAAAATTATCTACCTCGTCTTTAAAGCACCAAGAGGAAAAATGTTATTCTTTTCCAAATATTATGTAAATGGAATGATCTACATTTGTTTATAGGTCAAAAATGGGGAACTTATGGCCTCTGAGTCAGATGCTGTTCACAAGGACTTTTCATCCAGTCTATTGAGACCCAGTTTGAGATTATTACCCCTGCCTAGAGAACGGAGTAAATTCTCTGAGAATGGCTTTGTCTTTTTTTCTACAGAAGGACCTGGAGTAATGCGGAAAAGAGATATCATTCTGATTGGTCATGTCATTAACACTGAACATTAATGGGGTAGAGCTTTCATGTGGAGACAATAGTGACAATAAGCAGGATCCAATTCCAGGATATAATCTAATTTTCCCCTTTCATTATGTCTGATACTCCTAATCTTGCTTTAAGCTCCCTGCATGCAAGCAGTTCAACATGTATTTATTTCTGCCCAACACAGAGAACTCTGGACAAACTAAACAGCCCAATGGAAATCTCATCTGATAATCTGCTTCTGTATAAATATGACTGGTTATTGTTTTGTAGCTTCAGTCCCATATGGATCAGCTTGGATTTGCCCTAGGTCAAAGGGCTGTCTTTGGAAGCTTCTTGTAATCCTCCCTTGTATTTTTATCACTTGGGAGCATTTGTTTCTTTGATGCCCTCAGACTCTTTTCTTTTCTTGAAGTTTCCATTGCAGCTGGTTAAAAAAAAAAGGCTGATCTGATACTGGTAGAGCAAAGAAAAAATATATAGTCTGAGCATGATCAACACCTCTTGTACTTTGAGAATTTGGAATTGAGCTAGGCATAATCTTTACATTCATTATAACATTCCAGATAAATTGTGGCTGTTGCTATTCACTTTTCTTTCTCAGCAACCATCACTGTCATTACATAACCTTCCAGTTTAACTAAACACTATCATTCATGGTGCCAGTTCTTTACAAATAATGCCAGTGTATTCCCAGTCAGCTGAGACAAAACTCAGTGCAAACACTGATCCTTCAAGCAACTTGATGCCACATTACCCACTGCCTTACAGTCACTCTCTCTTCACACAAGGAGCTAGAAAGTGGCCATAGACTGAGTCCCCCCATTAATCCACATTCCCCAGTATTGTTGACTCAGGTGGCTCACTTTTCCCCCCAGCATTCTGTCACAAATTTATCCAGCCCTACCAGAGGGATCTGGGATCATTTCTTTTTTTTATTAAAGAGTTTTACAAAAACAAAGTTTTACAATATATCCCCAAATCCCCCCCACCCCAAACCCGCCCACTTCCCCCCCCCCACTTCCCAGAGCTAAATACAGGATTATAGTTACAATAATCATATTCTAAATAAAAATTACGCATAATATACAATTAACCAAATTCATAATGTGCTTTAACTCCCCTTTAACATAACTACAAACAAAGTACCAATAACAATATCCCACTAAAATCTACTCATAAGCTAAATGGAACTTTTTAGTCCCATATTTGTTCTGAATATAATTTATCCATCTCCTCCAAACTGAAATATATCTTTCCTGTGAATGATCTTTCAAATAAGCAGAAATCTTAGACATTTCTGCAAGATTCGAAACTTTAAACACCCATTCTTCTATAGTAGGCAAACTATCCTTCTTCCAATATTGTCCCACCAGTAACCGTGCTGCTGTTATCATATTCAACATCAAATTAGTTTCTTTAACATCACAATCTACAACAATACCCAATAAAAACAATTGCGGAGAAAACTTTATCTTTCTCTTAAAAATCTTTTGAATGTTCCACCAAATTTTGATCCAAAAAGCTTTTATATTTCTACAAGTCCACCACATGTGAAAATAGGTAGCTTCTAAACTACCACATCTCCAACATTTAGACTGTAAATTAGGATACATGTTGGACAACTTCTTGGGATCCAGATGCCATCTATAAAACATTTTATAAAAAAATTCTCTTAAGTTTTGAGCCTGAGTAAATTTAACATTTCTGACCCAAATTATCTCCCAGGTGTCCAACGAAATTGGTTCCTGAATATTTTGTGCCCACTTTATCATACAGTCTTTAAACAATTCCGTTTCCGAATCCAATTCAATTAAAGCATTATATATCCTCTTTATATGTGCACAATTTAAATCTCTAATTTGTTTTACTAAATTTTGATCTGTAATTGTGATGCCAACCTTTTGATCTGACTTCCACCTAGCTTTCAATTGGGTATATTGAAACCAAGAGTAACTTATGTTTTCTTGTCTTAACTCCTCTAATGATTTAAGTTGCCAATCATTCCCTTGCAATCTAAGTAGTTCCTTATAAGAAACCATATCCATACTCACTCCCATAGATACGCCCTCTATCGCGTGTCCAGGAATTCCCCAAATCGGTATTTTATAATTTAACTTATAATAATACTTTTTCCAGACACGCAATAAAGCACTTCTAAGAATATGGGATTTAAAAGCCCTGTCCACCTTCTTATCGTAAAGCAAATATGCATGCCATCCATATACCAAATCCCATCCCTCAAGATGAAGTATTCTCTTATTAGTTAAATTAAGCCAATCACTAACCCACTTCAAGGCAACCGCATCATAATACAATTTCAAATTCGGCGCCTTGAGTCCCCCTCTTTCCCTGGCATCTTGTAAAATCTTAAATTTAACTCTTGGTTTTTTCCCCGCCCAAATAAATTTATTAATACTCTTCTGCCATTGATCAAGGTTGGCATCCTTTTTCAATATAGGTATCATTTGAAACAAAAAGAGAAACTTTGGTAGAACATTCATTTTAACAACTGCAATTCTTCCCAGTAATGATAATTGTAATTTTTTCCAATTATTTAAGTCCCTTTGTACCTTCAACCATAGTGTTTCATAATTATTCTTATACAATTTTACATTTGAAGCTGCAATATATACTCCTAAATATTTAACCTTTTTCACTATTTCAAAACCTGTTAATTTAGATAACATATCCCTTTCACTCATAGATAAGTTCTTAGATAATATCTTAGTCTTATTACTATTCACCTTGAACCCAGAAACCTTACCATACTGAGTTATAATTGGATCTGGGATCATTTCTATGCAAAGCATGTATTCTGTCACTGAGCATATTGATTTGGAGAACAGTAAACCGTAGCACCATGGGAGGAAAATTTGCAATTTGGAAACAATTTCTTGTCCTAATATTGTGGTTTACCCCTTGGGAACTTTTGTGTTTTCTCTATGTAATTTTGAAAGTATATAAAATGTATTAGGAAGGCAGTGGTCAGTAGTCATAAGGCCAAAAAGCCATGTCCTTTGAGATAAGAAAGAAACCATTCCTGTTGCAGAATGTTCATTCATTGTGTTTTATCCAGGGGGATAAATCCAAGAAATAGGAAGCAGTTAAACATGGGTTGGTAATTATGAGTGTTGGAACAAGAAATGAATTTGCATAAGGAATTTTCCTTCAGTTTGAGAATATATTGAGGACTATCTCTTCCCTAGAAGTAAGGTATACAAGGAAAACATAAACAGCACTTTTACCTAGAAGTTTGACACCACTCAACACTCCAGCCCTCCATTGTGATCCCACCTCCCTTAGGGAGCTAAGTCAATTAATTTCTGGCTTGGCTGTTACTTATAAGGAATGTTCAGAAACAGCAACAAGGCAGGAAGTCCAACTTTGTCGAGCTCTTTGGTTGTCCTCTCATTTATCTCTTTTAAGCAATGGCATAAGCCATCCCATCAATGCTTCTTGGGGTAAATAAACATAATGAAGAGGTAAAAAAGCCAGTTTACTATAGTGGTTAAAGTTCTGGCCTAGAAACCAGGAGAATGTGAGTTCTGGTTCTGCCTTAGCCATGAAATACTGGCTGGGTGATTTTGAGTCTCTCTTAGCCCATCTCAAACAAGGTTGTTGCTATAAAAAATAATATAGGTGGGATGTTAAATAAATAAACAACTAAAGGTTGCTGCTACCTGTTGTTCTCTCACAATGACCAACTTCCCCTTTTGGTGATGAACATACCATGTGAAAAACTGTGACTTGAAATGTGAGAGAAGCAAGTGGTAAAGAGTAAAAATGAATGAAGGGAAAGAAAGAAAAATTGATACACTGCTTGTTTGCAAATATAAGAGAAAGGATGTACATGCATACATACAGGAGGCACAGTAGCCTAGCAGTTAAGATGTTGACCAGAAAGTTGGCAGTTCAAGATTCATGTACCTCATGGCAGGATAAGCTCCCATTTCTGCCCCAGCTACTGCCAATCTAGCAATTTGAAAGCATGCAAATGCAAGTAGATAAATAGGTACCCCTTCAGTGGGAAGGTAACAGCATTCTGTGCATCTCAGCATATAATCATGCCATCCACATGACCACAGAAGCATATTCAGACAATGCTGCTCCCTTGGTTAGATAATGGAGATGAGTACCGTCCACTAGACTCAGACATGACCAGATGGGCCATTATTTGGTAGTATTCTTGGTGAATCTTGGGGAAAATGGTATGGAAAAAAGGAAATGATGCTATTCTAATAAGATGAATGAAAAAAGGATGGTTGATCAAATTATTAAATGAAAAGAACTGTGAAAAAAAATGCATTGGCAGAGAATAATTGCTGCAAAACAATGAGGATGAGAGAAAGATATTGTATGAAATAATAGGAAATATTTGTAGCTTGCATGATACGGTAAGAAAAAATACTTGCAAACAATATAATCAAAGATAGTAAAGAATGGTTAAAAGAGGTAGAGAAAATACAGAGTAATTTTGGAAGAAGTTAAACATTATTTTGAAATGGATCGAAAAGGCCAATTAAGGCACATCCAGCAGTGTGAATGGAGTTAAAAATAAAAGTGATGAAATTATCAGGAATGAAAATGAAATGAGGAAGGAGCTGTAAATGCTATTGTCCAAGTGAAAAATGGCTGAAAGGTAAGTCATAATTATTTCAATATTGGAAGGTTGAAAAATGGGATGGCTGCAAGTGTTGGTGGGTTAGCTGTGCATCTTGTTTAACGTGTTTGTGACAGATGATTCAAGGCCTGCTGTAACTTTATCTCCCTGCAAGGAAAAAAGAACAAGTTTGAATGCCAACCCCACCCGCGGATGATTTGGTGATGTGTGCCTGAGATGGCGTTTGGCAGAATCCCCTTTGAAAGGTTACCAGAAGGGAAAATGAGCAAAGTCTGGGAAATGCAGTCTGGTGTTATGCCAGACAGAGAATGTGCAACTTAGATATCTGTTCTTTAGCAGGTCATTGGGAAATTAGGAGAGTGAGAAAGTAAGTTTGTTGTATGTTTGGTTGGTAGAAAGGAAGTGGGTGGTGTTTGGACTGGTTGCTAGGGATGAGTGTTTTAGCTGAAATGCCCATGTCTGCTATAAAAGCATGATTCTGCCCATTACATAAAAATGAGGGGCTGATATGTCAGGAGAAATATAAAAGTGAACTGAAGTAATGGAAATGGAGTACTCAAGAAATGTGCCAGTGGTAAATCTAGAAGAGGAATAGATCAGGAATAAATGGGTCCTAGTAATACAGAAGCTGAAAGGATCTAATGTCAAAAAATAGTGTTTTAAAATCCCAAATTGCACTGTCGGAAATATATTTAATGGCATCAGGTAGTATTTAAATGTAATAAATAATATGCAGAGTGAGTTCAGAAGAAGTGAAGGCAAGAACAAAAATGAGAGAGGAGAGAATGTTTGAAAAAGTTCCTCAAAAGGAAAAAGGTTTAAGGGAAACTGTAGGGATGTTCCATAATAGCCTCTGGGTTCCCAGCTAGAACAACTTGGGAAGAGGGTGAAAAAAGGCAAGATGGGAACCCAACCACATGCCTTTTCTAAATATCTTTCACCATCTTGACACCCCTGGCCTATGAGGAGAAAGTGGAAGCAGGAAAAACAAAGGGAGCAATCCTGTACCATCATGACACTAACAGCTGCTTTGCCCATCCTGACCCAAATGGCAGGGGAAAGGGCCAGGTTTTAACCTCCTTTTGAAAAGCCTAGAAGATCAACGCCAAGGTATATATTGGGAGAGTTCATTCCCAAGGGTAGAGCTGCCCCCAACTGGCCATCTGACATACCATTGAAGGTTTTCAAATATAACTCTGCCTGGAATTGTCATGTGCAAACTTGTTATGACCACTTTGCTACAGCTCAGTCAGAACTCTCCCTCTGTTGCTCCCATCAGGCAAAAAACATGGTGTGTATCTAACTGTGGGAGACTATTATCAGGTGGTAATCTTTAAACCAATTACCTTTCCCTCTTAAATAAGAATCAATTACCTAGCTTTCTGGAATGGGACTTCAAAATGTTCCAGAAGTGCCATTTTAAAATAAAGAACAACAAATATTTCTTTCATTTGCAAACATTTTAACTGCAGTTTAGAAATGAAGGAGCTACAAACACATTGAAACTGGAAGTCACTTTATGCCAAGAATTGTTCTACTGTAAACTCTTCTGAGAGTCAGTCTGGTGTAGGGATTAAGGCACCAGGTTGGAAGACTATGAGGTCTAGTATTACCTTAGCCACAAAGTCAGCTTGGTGATTTGGGGCCAGTCACTTTCTCTCAGCCCTAGGAAGGAACAAAACCACTTCTAAAAAACCTTGCCAAGAAAACAGCATGACTTTTCCAGGCAGTTTCTGAGAACTGGACATGATTGAACGGAAGCAAAAAAAATATTAAAAAAAATTCTTATGAATATTGTCAGATGCGTTAGAAGCTTTCTTACACAAGCACCCATTTGGAGACTCAGTTGAGACTTATCACACAAGTTTCTTATCACAGTGGCATCATCTTGCCTTGGTGGAGCAGTGGGCTAATGCCTTGGTGGAGCAGTGGGCTAATGCCTCCTTAAGTAACACCAGCTGCCTGCAATTAGTGCAGGTTCGCATCCCACCAGGCTCAAGGTTGACTCAGCCTTCCATCCTTCCGAGGTAGGTAAAATGAGGACCCAGATTGTTGGGGGCAATTAAGCTGACTTTGTAATAATGCCGCTTGGGGTGTCTGTGTGAAAGCCCTAATAAGCAGGCATATACATAGAATGAAGGCTACTGCTAAGCTTGTAAGCCGCCCTGAGTCTTCGGAGAAGGGTGGGATATAAATGGAATTAAAATAAAAAATAAAATAAATCTCCTTTTGGGTGATCAGGACATTGTACCTGGCAATGGAAAGACTCTGTTTTATTAGTAGTATGATGTAAGTAAGTTTTTGCTCCCCCAAATTTTGTTGAGAGCTGGCTACAAAGAAAAGTGGCATTTATTGAAAAGTTGTCACGTTGCATCACCCATGTTGTTCATTTTTGCTCCACATTATCAGTTATATAACTGCCATTGTGCTGTGACAGTAGTTACCCACTGTACTGATAATTGAGGAACAAACTCCATATTCCAGTTGACACCCTTTCTAATTACATATCACCTTCGTTAGGCTATTAAAGTGATAAATGCAAGCAATTACACTGAACCCCAGTGAAACACTCGGTCTGTGACAAGCACTGACTACAACATGAATTATATGTCCAGGAGCCCTGCAGATCACTGGCAATGCAGGGACGAAAATTCACAAATGAAACAGATGCTCCATTGATGAGATAGTTGATGGCTTTACATTTCACTGCTACAGTCCAACATAGTTATTTTTCTGGACTCATCATTCCACTAGTGCAAAGTATCGGGGCCTTTTCTTTTTAATTAACCCTCCCTGAATAGAAAAATGCTTCTAAGTGTGTTTGAGAGGACTATCTGTCAAATAAGGTCTGAAGTTCAACATCATTCAAAACATATTGCAAATATATGCTCAGTCTCTGAAATGAAAGGCTAACAAACAAGACAAGGGGATTTAAATATGGTACTGAGATGGGCTTGAGAGTAGTAGTTTCATCAAAACAGGACTTTGAGCCAAAATCTGAAACCCCACTCAGTGAAATAGAACTTCTGATACAACAAGATGAGCCCTTAGTATTTTGAGCCAAGAGTAAAATGCAAATACATACATATTCCAATCGAAACAACTCCTTCTACCATGCAAATTGTAAATTATCAAAGGACACAGATGCTTTAGAATACTGTAAATATATCACTTGCTTCTTTGTGCAAGCAGCATTAGCTCAAACGTAGCTAGCCATATGTACCTTAATTATTAGCAACACACATGACTACTACTAGGCTGTAAATGAATATGATTTGTCACTTCCATGCAAAGATATCTTATTTGTGGGACTGTATTTGGTGTTCCTCATCACTCGTTTCTCAGCAATTCATGTTTGCTTCTTCTGGGTCTCCTGCAGTATCTTTTTTTTTAAGGTGCTGCCACTGCATTTGAGAAGCACTCTAATTAATGCTGAAGTTTATGTGGATCTCTCTGAACTGACATTCCACCTTTATCTTTAGTTAGGCTAACATGATAGAGGTCTGCAAACTATACCTTGGTATTAGGAATAACATCAGAGCCACATTAAAAAGTAAAAGAAACTTGAAGCCAAGCAGGGGCATCTTGTTCCTGAAAAGATTACTTTATGTGGGATTATTTCATTAGGAGGGACTTGAGCACATGGTATCTCCTGTATTAGGATAATAATGATGGAATGGAGCAGATGCTGAGCGATAGCTGATAGCTCAGCTGAGGATAAGAGGGTCCATAATCTTCACAAAAACACACTATATCAGCTGCTTACCTAATTCACAAACAACTGACAAATTGAGCTTAAAGACCATAACTAAGGGCAATCAGCAGGAGCAAATCAGAAAAGTGCTTCTGCTTCAGTTTTTTTTCTTATTAAACAACATCAAGGTTTGGTCTTCTGCAGAATTTTATTCTGAACTCAATCTTCTATCACACTGAGACCAGTTGGTATTGTAGTGGATTGCTTCCAGTTAAACTAAGGAAAACAATAAACATTGAAGGAGTATTAAAGACTAGAGAAGGCTAAAATGGAACTGGGTACTGTGGTGTGGGTGGTTCAATCTGTTGTGGAAACCCAACCTTGATTTATCATGATAGGGTTGATGGGCCATCCCATGAGGCCATGATAGTTTTTTATTTCCACATAACATGCTATGTGAATAATTCTGTGCTGGCAGCCAAGGTATAGAATTTAACATGTTATGTGAAATCAACTACTCATAACTTACAGGGGGTTGCAGGGAAGCCAAGCCAGCATCCATGCAATCAAAGCCCTGCCCTTTTTTATCTGTGTTGTGGCACACATAGAAAGGGCCAGGCCTTTATAACTATGGTTACAGGTGTCATCTTGACCACTTTTTTTTACTTTCTCTGCAGACTTACATAGTTAGTCAAGAATAGCAAAACAACAGAAAACTGTATCAACAGGATTCAACAGTGCCGTGAATAACCTCCTGGGAAAGCAGCTTAAGCTTCCAGTTTGCTGCATTTATTCAATTTCTATAGCCGCCTACCTCATCCAAGTAGCTCTGGACAGCTTACAGTTCTAAAACTATAAAAGAATGAAAACAATTAAAAATGATTAAACAATTAATATACCCCAAGAATTCAAATCGCTTATCCATTGTTGCTTATCCATTCAAAATAAAAGGATCAATTATCTGAAAAAGGAATCGATTCTGTACCTGATCTTGTATTTCTATTTCAGGAATATGATGCTAGACCAGTGTTTCTCAACCTTAGCCACTTTAAGACAAGCGGACTTCAATTCCCAGAATTCCTTAGCCAACATTTCTGGCTGGGGAATTCTGGGAGTTGAAGTCCACTTGTCTTAAAGATGCTAAGATTGAGAAACACTGTGCTAGACTAATAGAAAAAAGTGGTTTAATGGGACAGGTCTCTTCCACATCAGAATATCCTCCCCTCCTGTTTTAAATACTGAAGCCAAGAAAGAGGGATGGGCCCATGGGAAAATTAATGTACAGTAACAGTATCCGTATTCATCAAAGAGTTATGAAGTCCTAATAAGGTGGTTCATTAGCACTGAAAAAGTTATAAATGGTTAAGATAATTCAATAACCTGATGAACCTGATAATCCTGACTGTACTTGGGAAGAGGAGGGGCAGTTTTAACCTCAAAATGTACAGGAGTGATTAAAAAACAAGTGAACTTTTCCCTAGACAAATATGGCATATAACCCTCCCCCAAACCAGTCAAAGCATGCCAGTCCTCCATCCACCCTCCAAGAGGTGACAATACAAAATAGAGAACAAGGAAATGAGAAAAATAGCTGCCAGGCCCTCTAGATCTGGGAGACACTTTTGCCAAATTAGGGTGGCCACCTGGCCAATGGGGATGGGGCCCTTGGCCTATTGAAATCATGCCAGCAAATGACAGCAGGGCTCAAAAAAGAAGGAAAGAAATATGATTCCTAAAAAAGGAGACCTTGTCCCAGGTACCAAGACTGCAGGTTTCTAAGGTCACTGTTATGGAACTAAGGTAAAGGTAAAGGTTCCCCCACACATGCGTGCTAGTCGTTTCCGACTCTAGGGGCCGGTGCTCATCTCCGTTTCAAAGCCGAAGAGCCAGCGCTTGTCCGAGGACATCTCCGTGGACATGTGGCCAGCATGACTAGACACCAAAGGTGCACGGAACGCTGATACCTTCCCACTGTAGTGGTCCCTATTTTTCTACTTGCATTTTTACGTGCTTTCGAACTGCTAGGTTGGCAGAAGCTGGGACGAGTAACAGGCGCTCACTCTGTTACGCGGCACTCGGGATTCAAGCCGCCAAACTGCCGACCTTCTGATCAACAAGCTCAGCGTCCTAACCCACTGAGCCACCGCGTCCCTGTTATGGAACTACAACTGGCTTAACAATTGGATGAGTTAAGTGGGTACTGTCAATGCAGGTTAATGCAGGCACAGAGAAAGTTAAAAGTAAAACCTCTGTGGACCTCTATGAAATAACAATAGTAGTGCAAGTGAGCTGAAAGTGGATTGAGAAAATGACAGCACAGACAAGCGAAGGGATCTAGCTAATCACATGGAACTTCGTGCTTGTCTCAGTGCCTAGGATGCTTGCAAATATTTAGGTCGTTCAAACAGAGAGAGGGTAAGGAAAACTGATGGGGAATTGATTAGTCTGGTATTTTGCTGAGCAAGGGCATTCTTTGGTCTCTGCTGAAACACAGGGCACAGCATGGAGCAGACTGTTAATCAGGCAGTAGATTCGAACTTAAGCCCTTCTGTTTCTTCAAAGGGCAAAGAAATAAACCATTGGTATGAAAGCAATCTGGGCTGCCTGTCTCAAGGAAATGTGCAATGGACTCTTAAGGGGGTGGGGGAGAAGAAAGCTCTCCAAAATTAAAGCTAGCAATTCTGTGTTGGGGAAAAATCTGATACATTCTAGGTTGCTATATTTCCTTATCAGTACTATTTCCTGCCACTTTTATTAAATCTCTTCAAGTGTGGTGGAAACATTCTTCAGCCTGATTGTCTGATTAATGACTAAAAGAGTTTAGTTAATGGCTACGATTCAGTACAGAATGAGAAGCATTAGACATTGCATCCTGGGAGAAAAGCAAATAAGGATTCAAATAACTTTTGGACAGTGCCTAATGGCTACCTAGGACCACTAAGAGAATCTCTCTTCTTCATATCTCCTGTATTCTTCAATCCTTTGGCTTCTTGTGAAAACTTCTACCATGAATATTACTTCATGAATTTGGGTGTTCAGTAACCCCCAGAACTTTGCAGCAGAATAAAAATTCTGCATTAACTAAAAACTGGGTGTAAACACTGGTAGTTATAGTTGTTTTAAAAAGGAGTTTACACCAGGTAACTTTGGATTTAAAACAGAGGCCCCCAACCTTTTGGGCACCAGGGACTGGTTCTATGGAGAGAGGTTTTTCCACGGACTGGAGGGGGTGTGGTTTTGTGTGCTGCCTGCATCCCTCAGATGGGGCTTTGCTTGTTTGCGCGGCTGGGTTGCTGGCTTGCCACAGCCTAGTGCTGGTCCATGGACCAGGGGGTTAGGGATCCCTGATTTAAAAAGCCTGCACCATGAAGACTTACATATGAAAAAAATGAAAGCAGATTGATATATACTTAAAAAAAGAATTATTGGGCAATTTAACAGTTACATAAATTAAAGGAAGATACAAAGAAAGTTACAAGATGTTATGAATGTAAAGGCTTGTGGAATTTTCTACATTTTTAAGCCATAAAAGATAATATCTAAGAATACAGTCAATGAAAAGGATAAGGTTTATTTGTTTTGTTTTGCAGGTTTTTTTCTTGCACACATTCTTATTTGTACTCTGGGTGCTGTTCCTCCCAACAGATTTCCTCTGTATCTGGATACAAACTATAGCTCAACACTCTTTCAGCCTCTTCAAACTGTCATAGAAAAATTGGGATGAATGAGAAGCATATCAGATCCCTGCTCCAGGTAAGTCATTCGGATAGGATTAGCCTCCATTGTGAAAAAGGTTGGTGCAATATTTTTATTGACAACAGCACAGAACAAGTGGGATTTCAATATAGCCACCAAAAGCAATCTTTGATCATTTTTTGTGTACAATGTTTTTCTGAAAAGCATTAATATTTAGAAATTTTATGGCTAAATGTGGCAAATGAATGAACTTTAAAAAAATAACTTTTTGATTGGAAGCTGTCCAGCATTTGTTTTAACTAACTAACTAAAAATAAGATATAGAAGAACCTAATTCTTAAAAAAAACTGGTTGAAATGCAGAATTCTGTTTGAAAGGGGACCAGAAACCTTTAGATATCTTATTTGACTATTAAAGTTCAGTGGAGGACTTTGTGGCTGTCAACTATCCTTTTTTAAAAATAAATTGACTGTAAAAGTCAGTGAAGAATTATATCCCACTACAGAATTGCAGATGATACCACTCTAATGGCAGAAAGTGAAGAAGAACTAAAGAGCCTCTTGTTGCGGGTGAAGAAGGAGAGTGCAAAAGTTGGGTTGAAACTTAACATTAAGAAAACCAAGATCATGGCATCCGGCCCTCTCAATTCCTGGCAAACAGATGGGGGAAGAAATGGAGGTAGTGACAGATTTTATTTTCCTGGGCTTCAAGATCACCGCAGATGAGGACTGCAGCCAAGAAATTAAAAGACACTTGCTCCTCGGGAGGAAAGCCATGGCAAATCTAGACAGCACACTAAAAAGCAGAGACATCACCCTGTCAACAAAAGTGCGTATAGTCAAGGCTATGGTCTTCCCAGTTGCAATGTATGGCAGTGAAAGCTGGACCATAAAAAAGGCTGAGCGCCAAAGAATTGAGGCCTTTGAACTATGGTGCTGGAGAAGACTCCTGCGAGTCCCTTGGACTGCAAGGCGATCAAACCAGTCAGTCCTAGAGGAGATCAACCCTGACTGCTCTTTAGAAGGCCAGATCCTGAAGCTAAAACTCAAATACTTTGGCCACCTAATGAGAAGGAAGGACTCACTGGAGAAGAGCCTAATGCTGGGAAAGATTGAGGGCAATAGAAGAAAGGGACGACAGAGAATATGGTGGCTGGATGGAGTCACAGAAACAGTAGGCATGAGCTTAAATGGACTCCAGAAGATGGTAGAGGACAGGAAGGCCTGGAGGAACATTGTCCATAGGGTCGCGATGGGTTGGACAGGATTTAACAGCTAACAACAACAACAGAATTGCAGGAGAACCATTTCTTACAGGATGGGGAAAGGACAGAATACTAGATCAAACCAAGGTGCAGTGGACAGCATTCTCTGAAGTTTATGAGATGTTTTCATATAAAGCTTATTGTGAACCCCTTCTCTGCATGAGAGATTCATGTTACAATAATGACACTTTGCTGTCTAGCACTAAGTGCCCCTCCTTTAAATTTCCCATTATGATCAAAGAGAGATGACATTCTAGGTCAGGAGTCTTCAAACTTGGCAACTTTAAGATTTGTGGACTTCAACTCCCAGAATTCCTCAGCCAGCCCACAAATCTTAAAGTTGCCAAGTTTGAAGACCCTTGTTCTAGGTCCTCTTAGATATGGTGGGTAGATCACAACCTATTGCCTTCAGCGCTGGTAGACACTGATGGAGCATCTGGGCCTCAGCTGCCAGATATTAAAGGCATTTTAAGAGCCTTCATTCTTTTTCACAGTGTCCTAGCAGTGGTTAGAGCATTCTGTTGCATCCTGTTTGAGAAATGCTGGATTTTTATAGGAAGGTGGGCAATTAATGGGTTAAAGCATATGTTGTTGTCCATATACCAAAAATTGTTCTACCAAAAGTCTTTATTGTTTAGCCCTTGGGCCATATCAAAGTGCAAAGTTCCAGCAACAAATTGTTACTAAAATTTAATAAAAGCAATTTAAAATGGAATTTGATAAAATACAATTTAAAATGGAATTAGAATAAAATATGATTTAAAATGAAATGGTAATAAAAGACAATCTAAAATGAAATTGTAATAGTGTACAATAATTTAAGATATAGTTAAAATATGATAAAATTATATTTCGGAGTCGCCCTTGCAATCTACCCCAATCAGTCCCACATATGCAGATCTCAACCCAACCATTTTGTTTAGGTACTGTGCTACATTAAATGTTATTTTCAAGTTCTGGCCAGACATAAGGTAAGTTGTTTTGATATGGGGATCCCAATGGGTCATTCGTTTGGTACATAGACCAAGATACTTGTCTCTCACCCTCTTATACAGGCAACAGTCAAATAGGATATGAGCCAGGTCTCCTACTTCTGCCGCTCCGCAAATGCAGAGATGCTCATTATAGGGTATAGCATGAAATCTCCCATATCTGACCATTGTGTCAAGCTGTTCGAATCTCGCTCGCGTAAATATCTCCCTAAGATGTTTTGGGAGTTGTAACTTCAAATAACTGTCTACTTGAAAAGTACATTTGTATTTACTCAGCCATTTCAAGTTACCCACCTTACCAAGGATAGTTATATCAGTTTGTGCTTCTATATCCTTAATTCTTTGGGCAACTCTTTTTTTGGATTGTTCTCCTATTACGCAAGAGACAGGAAGGCCACAGCTTCTTACAAAATTTGTTAGTTTGGTGATCCAAGAGATTTGTGATTGTAGTTTTATTTGCTCTAGTAGGCATAACTTGGGGAGTCTACCAGTCTCCATTTCATTAATGGAGTAGTTATAAGCTCTAATTTTAGATAATGCATGAATTGTATGAATTCCCAATTCAGCTCTAACTGCTGCAGCAGATGTTCTTGGATCTACACCCAAAATACATCTCAAATGCTGGGACTGTGTTTGTTCTAGGACTGTGGTTGAGTAAAGACTCCAAATTTCTGCTCCATACAAGATCATTGCAGTAACCTTAGCCTTATAAACCTTGATTAATGGGGCTAGGGACCCTGGGTAACTATGGTTCTTTAGTTTGAGCAGTAAATTCAAACGGGCTTTTGCTCTAAATGTACTCTGTTGATGATGGCAGGCCCAAGATCCAGTCTTGGAAAAAGTTACGCCCAAATATACAAAGGTGTTAACCTGTTCAATTGGTTCACCATCTAATTGCCACTTATGTCTCTGATGGTTTCCTCCAAACACCATTATTTTTTATTTAGATTTGCTAATGATTAGGGAGTTATCCTGGCAATAAGAGCTGAATCTTCTTAATAGCCTATGTAATCCTACTTGTGAGTATGATAATAGAATCATATCATCAGCTTAAAGCAAGCTGTTACAGTAAGTATTTAGGATCATCGGCATGTGTACCATGGTACCCTTCATTAACCCTGGTAAGTCATTGATGTATAAATTAAATAATAATGGGGCCAGGATACACCCTTGCCTTATCCCTTTATTTGTGTGAATCCTGTTAGATAGGGCCTGATTAACCCCATACCGCACCGTCAAACAGGTACTTGTGTAAAGGGCTTTAATCAAAGCCAGGAGTCTGGGTTCTATTTTAAGAGATGTCAATTTACTCCATAGTACTTCTCTATTTACCATATCAAATGCTGCTGTAAGGTCTATGAAAGCAGCAAACAGGGGTCTCCTCTTATAGGCATATTTGGCAATTAACTGGTTCAAGACAAAGCAGTTATCAATAGTAGATCTGTTTTGTCTAAAACCTGCTTGTTCTTCTGTGAGGATGTTGTTTTCCTCTACCCAGATTTCAATTCTATTCAAAAGGTACCTAGCATATATTTTTGCTACAATGTCAATCAGGCCGATGGGCCTGTAATTACTAGGATCCTTTTTATTCCCTTTTTTATATATGGGGACAACTATTGCCATCTTCCACCCATCTGGAATATGGCATGTGTTATTTATGTGTGTAAAAAGACCTGCTAATACAGGGCCCCACCAATTGGGAAATTTCTTAAATAATTCTGCTGGTAAAAAAATCCTCACCTGGGGCTTTATTGCTCTTTAAGCTTTTTTTTAATACAAGTTTTATTGATTTTTTAATATTTACAAATACATGTATTTGTGAAGCAATACAGTGGCTGGGTAGTCAAAATAACAAATAACAAGTTGTAAATAGTTCAGGTTACATCAACAGGGATTCCCTCTCTGATTCCTTTAGTTATCACATAATCAAAATAGTCAAGTTAATAAAGTTCTAGTTGTACCTAGTCAATTAACAAAATTTTCAATATATTTTCACTAATACATATCAATATCCTATTTTTAAATTTTATCTAATTGCAATAAAATATTCTAGAATAGCCTATAGTATAAAAAAGAAAGCTTAATTTTTGGGTAACCCGCAATTCCCTATTTCAATAAAAATAATTCTCTTGTCTACAAAACTTACATTGTTCATTACAAAACATTCTTACGTTTTACCATTAAAGTCTAATTTTCATCTTAACAAATCACCAATTATTAGAAGTATATTTTTTATCTTAACCATTCAACAATTATTAAAATGCTGTCTTTTATATATAAAATTCTAGATTCTATAATATAGTTCAAAAGTAACAACTATCTTCTATGTCATCAATTAAGTACATTCAGTACAGTTAAGTACATCAATTGTTAAAATACTATCTTTTGATATATCATTCCAATTTCTATAATATAGTTCAAAATTATATTCTAAGAGTTTACTTTTGTTTTCCCTTACAGATCAAAAGCTAAATATAGAATCAGTTATTTTTTTAGAGATTCCCCTTAATCCATTGAAAGGTATTTTTATACTCTATCTTTAGGAATCCCAAAAAAGAATCAAGTTCAGTTTTTTAAATCTAACTCTTGCCTTCCTTTTGTGCCAACCAGGCTTCCCACTTGGCATCTTTAAATTCTCAAATATATCTTCCTTTCTTCCTATAGCCCTTATATGAATCCAGGGAACGTATCAAAATGTCAATTTTCCAAGGAAAATGTCCCCTTTGTAGCCATTGTAGTTTTGCTTTGATAGTTCACTTTTTGATGATTGATGTAATATAGTTGTCATTAGATCAGTCAAGTCTTTTTGTTCTTCCAATTCTATTGGGTTAAGAAGAAAGTAGTAGCTGGTATTATGATTGTCATTTGATTAGTTGAATTCTCAATATAGTGTATTTGAAGGCCTTTAGTGTCTTCACTCTATTGCTTTCTTCAGGTGCTGTTGCTTTTTGAGTTGTAAGTTTTGTAGTTGCCATTAAAGTTTGGACTTTAAGGTTTTCTATAGGTTGCTTTTGTTGTTCTTTGAAATCTCCTATTTTAATGTTAGTTTCCACTTCTTCTATTTGGTTTTGGGTTATCTTTTCCTCATTTAAAGTCAGAATTTGATTTGGTGGCTTTGAGATGTCAGATTTTTCTTGCAGTTTGGCTTTAATTTGCTCTGTCATTGCCAAAATCGTGTACAGTATCAATTTATAGTCAAGTGGTGGGATATATTCATCCATTTCGTTATTGTTTGAAGCTAAGTCTTCCATAGAGGCTATTTTAATAAGAATAAAGGATTATCCACCTCCAAAAGAGTTGTTTTCAGTGCCAGGTGTTCCCACACTTATCTTTAAGAATAATGTCAAGAACAGCTCTGTTATTCAGTCAGCTCTCACAACAGAAAAAAGAAATTTACTTGCTGTACCATGTTTCGCCACAAGGTGTCATCAATAACATATAAAATGCAATGTAAAAACTTTCTCTTTTTTTCCAAATTAATATAGAACTTTTGTAACATTAGTCCAATTTTTTTCCTTAATTCACAGCTTAGAGAGAAGATAGGATAGTGGATCCCCAGCAAAAAATAGGAGCTTTTTAGTAAATACAGATGAAATTGCTTAATTTCTTTGCTGAATTAATTAAATTTTGTTTAAAGCTTTAAGGATTTAAGATTTATTCCCAGAGTAGATATTCGCCATTTTCTCAAAAAATGGGGAAGGAGATTTTCAGGAAAGTCCCAAAGGAAGATGGTTAAGGGAATAGGAAAGGTAAAGGCTCACCCAGGCCCTCCAGATTGCTTCTTAGTGCTTGGTAGTGCTTTTGGCTTTCGGCAGGGAGCAGCTTAGTGATCGGCCATCTTTATGGCCGGTCTCTTCTTCTTCAGGCCAAAGGAGATTGTCCGGGATTCAAGCAGAGGGCTGCCACCCTTCCGCAATCGCAGGGAAGTCCTCCTCTCGGTAATCGCCCCTGCAGGGCAATTTTTGACCCTTTTCAGGGTTCTCCAAAAAAGAAAGAAACAGATGGCCGGAAGCGGACTGTTCCTGCGCGTCCAGAAGTGCCACGTGCGCAAACCGGAAGGCGCTGTTTAAGCTTTTAATGATGGACTGTATCTCCTTTTCTGAGACTGGCGGCCAAGGGGGCCATATACTATTATATGGCATGGAAAGTTACTGTCTCAGTGCTATGAAAAACACCAAGTTCTTTTAATTTATGAGATGTTTTCTGCATAATTCTGCATGTCACTTTTGAGACTGTTGAAACTATGCATTGTTACTTAATGTTTGTTCATCAGTAGAATCTACCCATGCCCTGGACTGTCTGGATAATAAAGTTTGAAAGATCATCTATTTATAAATTGAAAAAGAACAAATATTATGTTATAAACTGACCAAAAGTGAGGACACATTCAGATATGCATATTTCAATATTCATAACCAAATGTTTAATATGTTTGCAGAAAAGGGGAAAAAAGTGGTTAAGGTTGGAATTTGTATTTAAAATAACCTCCCAAAGCAGAATTGTGTATAGCATGAATTATCTATCAACAGTTAATCCAGCAATAGCAGCATCAATGCCGTCTGTTTTAAATTGGCTGCTGTGACTTAAGGTGCAGGCCTTTGTGTCAGTGTGAAGTTTTAGTGAAAGATGTACAGTAATATTTAATGAATTTTCAAAAGTAACCCCATCTTTTTTCTGTAAGTTCCTCTCCCCCCCCCCACTCACACATCTTTCATATTTAGCAAAATGTATTTCTGGCTCTGAAAGACACATGTGTGGTCACATATATATATACACACACCATTCAGTTGCTAAGAATAGTTTGATGAGGTTGAGATTCAATAAAGGCTTAAATGCAGATGATATGACAAATCCTCAAAGGACTCTATTTCACACACCAGATTGCTTAAACAGATTCAAAAACATCCATTACTGGCTGCTCAAATATGATGTGTGTCTTTGTGAGACACTATTAAACAGCTGTCACACTCTAACCCAGAGCTTGCTGAAGTTAATTGTGTGTGTAAATCATGCATGATGTAGATCAGGTTCATGCGGCAAGTACCTGCTCTAACTTTTTTCTCTTTTTTTAGTACATTTTGAATCTTCTACCACCATGCCAGTTTCTTCCAATTCATTGAGACCCATTGTTTAAGATAAGGAGAAGTGGCATCTGAGTATGTTAAAAAAAGTCAAGCTGGCATCTGCACTGCACAGTAGGAACCTGCAGTGTACAAAGATATGGACACCATGTGAAAAGTGGTGGAATCTACACACATAAAAAAATAAATGGAGCTTTGATTGCAATTGCAGCTGCCATCTTGACTTTTTTGACATACATCTCCTGAGGATACCCCTGTATGATACAGGAAAAAATGAGAAGGAAACGAAGTAGCACACAACATCTACCTAATGTTGCAGCCAAGAACAGAAAATTACAGCATGGTCTTCCCTGTCCAGGCTATTCAAACGGGTGTAAAACAAATCCTAATAAGCCTTCTGACCTCATTAGGGAGCCAATGTCTATGCTGTAGCTTGCTTATTATTTATTTAGTCTTTTACAATGCAATCCTTCAATACAAACTTACTTTTGATAGCATTAGTAGTAACCTTAGCTTATGCAATCAAACTTTCATAAGACATTAAGTACACAGGAAGAGCACCAGAAAGTCACATTATACAAAAAATAAAACAATGCTATAAGTGGAGTTATAAATTACTTGAGTTCATAATAACAATAGAAGTTATCAAATGACATTATGCGGGGGGGAGGGGGGGAGAGAGAGAGAAAAAGAAGGGTGGGGGAAATAATCAGGTTAATTCCTTTGGGATTAATTCCTTTAACCAAGAAAGCCATACCTCAGATTGCTAACTTCAGGCCTAAAAAGGATCCTCTGAAGAAGAACAGAGGTTTGGCGTAAAAGTGGAAACATTTATTAATTTAAATTTTACAGAAAATAACTGAATCTGTAAGCATTGAAAAAGTTGAAGACTGAAGAACTGTACATCCTACATCCCAATGGGAAGAAATGGGTGTGTTTCATCTTTTAACACAAACTTATATAATGGTGCAATATGCAAACTGAAATTCTGTTGTCCTTCAAAAGGGCAGCTATTCATGACATGCAATGCAGCCTTCCAGTTTGTATATGTGTACAGGGAAAAAATGTAGGCAAAATGCCCAAAGCTAACTTATGATTCAGAAGAGAGAAGAACTGAAGCTCTAATTCTCTACTAGCAAAATCTCTTTTTTGCACTCCATAATAATCACAGTTTCCAAAAATTAACCGTTCTTTTTCTTGCCACACTGAGGCAGGAAACACACCAAAATAACCTCTGAAACTATAGCTCCAAACTTTGAAAACCTGCTTTATGTAGACTTGACCTTCTAATCTCACCATCTCACTTACAGCACTGCGGTCTTCTCACTAGCAAAACATATTAAGTGAACTCTTGACTAACAAGCATTAGTCCACCCAAGTGGTCTTAGCCTTATGAAATCAAGTTCCCAGGAAATCTCAGACTTGAGTGTTCTCATATTGTTCATCTCCTGCTCCTTTCTGTAGCCATAAAATGATTTAAAACAATCAGAAATGAGCATGCTGTCAAAAAACTAGACAAAACTCAGTGGAAAGAAACCAACTTGATAAAATTCTGAATGAAGCTGACTTGTTCCATGCACAATAATCTCAAAGCTAGATTAGGTTTGAGCAACATAACCAATAATTCTTGCAAATATTCAAGGAGAAATATGAAGCTTCTCTCTGTGAAGCTCTGAGGTAGACATATTCCTCAAGAGTTTTCCCAATATGGCTGCCCAGGCAACTGTCCAATGCAAATGCCAGTGAAGTTAACCTGGGAAGATCCTTGAAGCACCTATGCTGAAGGTTTTGGAGGCCAGAGATTCCTCAGTGTTTTTGGGATGAATCTTTTTAAATGTCTTGCCTAGGTCAAATAACAAAACAAGCTAATTACAAATGGAAATAAAATCTTCTGAACGCAAATTATACAGCTATGTCAGATGATGGGAAGACATGGGAAGGAAAAAGAACCAGGAGACTGGAACGGTATGGAAGTTAGGGCACAGGAAATCTGGAGAGCATCAATTTGGTTTTAAAAAGCATTTTATTTATTGGCATTCCTATTCATGTTTTTCAGAGCAGGTCCTTCTAAACTGAATCAGAATCCTTTATCTCAAAGAGGGTAAATTATTTGTCCATCAAAGGTGAAGGCTTTGCCTGATCTTTAGTCAGTCAATATATGATGAATGTTGATTGTCTTGCCAAGTTCAGACTATTATCATGACAGCAGCATGTCATCAGGACTCAAACTCAGATATTCAATATTCATATAGAGAAAAAAATAAAACAAAATAACATTGAAGCAACAGCAGGCAGGATGGTAAAGAAAGTGGGTGAGCAAAGGCAGCATTTTACATGGGTGGGGAAGCAGATTCAGCAATTTAGCAAGTAAGATGTTGTCAAAGATGTTGTACAAAATGTACATCTTCTATTGAAGGTCACTAATTTTACCAGATGCAACTAGCTGAGGAATGTTTGCAGTTGTGCAAACACACACGCCGCTCTCTGCTACAATAGCATCTGACATCCGATAAGAACTGAGACAAGGAGCCCTCCAAAACAGCAAACTGTTCTTTCTGGGGGGAATGTACTCTGAATCAAAACAGGCTTTACCTACATCTTTCAGTCCAAGTTTCCTCCCCTAGCAATAATATTGCTATCTCATCTGCATTTAATTTGCTTGTTCACCCTTGCCTGGATCATTATTGAGATTAATCAACCTTCAAGTCAATCTGGAAGCTAGATGGTAGGGAGAAGAAGATCTGGATGTCATCGACATTCAATGGCACCCTATTCTAAAGCTCTGGATGATCTCCTCCAGACGTTTTGTGTACATGTTAAAGAATAGAGGAAATATTGGACCAGTGGGACAATATAGTTTAATGACTAGGAGTGAAACAATAATCTCCCAGTATCACCTTTTGGACATATCCCCAAATGTACCATGGAACCAGTGATTCAGCTTCACTGAAAAACAGTGCTCCAAAGGCCTAACCCTGCGTGGCTTAATTTTCAACACAAGGATACATGCAGTCTTGGGGCTACAGCTTCCCAACTTTTTTATTAATGGAAGGACACTACTGAACTATAACAGTGTTTCCGTTATACACATCTGTATTTGCACTTCCTAAAGACAAAGGCTAACAATCACAAAATGGTGCCATGCCACATTAAGTGCCTCCCCTGCCAGGCTGCTGATAGGACTTTCTAATCAAGTTGGCAATGAATATTTTCTTAAATCACATTAAACCAAGATACCTGTTCCAGACAATGAATTATAGCACCTGGAGGGGAATTTACCTGCTATTTCCCAAGATAGCCAATGATTAATGGAGTGTATCTGCTATCAAGATAAGCCAAAATAAGGTATGTTTATCACCTCTGAGCTTCCTGCTAAGAAAAACAGGAGGCCTTCTATGTAATTGGCTTTTTATTTATGTTGCATCAAAGAAGTGGGAAGAGATTTATCTAGTTTAACTTGCTTCTAGGTAGAGGTTTCACTAGAAACAAGCAAAACACTATCCAGAGAATATGATCTTGAGAGTGAATCCAGAGCACCAAGGTAGTTGTCCGTGTAATAATTGGAGCCTAAGGGAAGGGATGAGGGAAGGTTCTCTGGTTTATAATAAGTCATGGTTCCTCCCTTTAAATCAAACAAGGAATGTATCAACATCCTTTCCTTTGCTTCACTATTAAACTTTAGCTTTCTGTGAACACTAATTTTAACTGGCTACTACATTTTGAGAAGTACCTTAAAAGTAATCTCCCAAGATTTTCCAACACAGTTCCCATCATATAGACATATAGTTGAGATGTGCAGTTCTCTAGTACTGCTTTGGTAGAGCGTTTTCAGATCCCAAACCATTTTGAATGGATTTTTTTTTAAAAAATAAACAATATTTTTTGACTAACAGAGATAGGAATGTCTTTCAGTTTTCTTTAAGCTTCACAAAGTCTGACATGCTGGGTCAATTTGGCAAGCACTGAGAAAATAGGTTTTGCAAACAGTTGTAACAGAGTGAGATTGTTAATGCTTAAAAAAGTTGGGAGGGAACCACTGACCACCTTTATATTTGAAAAAAGTAGAAAGTGATCCCATAATGCTGCTTCATTGTGTTTTTGTTTTATTTTTATTTTTTATTAGTTAATAATATAAAATACAAAAATACAAAAGAAAATAGTGGGAAAGTAAGAGAGGGAGAAGGGAAGGGAAAAATGTAGGGAAGGAAAGGCATTGACTTCCAACTCCCTTTGGTGCAGTAGAATAGCAGCATCAAACCTCAAGTTTTTATTTTTATATTAATATATACTAGTCATTTCTGTAACAACAAACTTATCTAACTGGTAAAAGTTTCATTTTTTCCACCTCAAGCACAAAGTCCAGAAGTGGTTTTCAAGTCGAAACAAAAATAATTGTGTGTTTTTTTCTTTCATCAAAGCAGTCAGTTTAGCCCTCTTCTAATTCATTATGGTTTTGTTAATTAAAGGGAGGATGCTAGGCAACAGAATTATTACAACTGAAGTGTGAAGTGAAAAGTAAAGAAATGCAAAGCAAAAAGATCAGAACTCTTATGTTGAATGGGAATTATCAAACAGTGTATCAGGGACCTCTTGGAGTTCACTAGTATCATGGGGTGCACCTGATCAGCCTTAAATAGAGTAAGAAGAGTTATTGTGTGTTCCAGCTTCTTCAAAACTTAGTTGACAGCTAAGGTACTAGAAAGTCTGAGAACCCCAATCATACATTGATTAAAATGTAATTTCAAAGTAAGTGATTTATTTATTTCTTGCCTAGCCTAATTAAATCATAACCTATATTCACATACCATTTTTAGATTGCTTTTTCATTTCCTGTCATGAATTTCTCTTCATTTCCTGGAAGAGTTTAGAAAAAACCAAACAAATTAAACCTGGTTGCAAATCCAGGACAAGAATTGAACAACACCCTGAAAGAAGAGATTGTAAATTGAACAGTATTATATTGGTCTTGGGCGTTTTATTTTTCTTGACTTTTAATCCAGAGCTCATATTCACTCCAGCAGTATTTACTCAAGGTGGTGATAACATTTTCTGCAAAGTTGAACTCTGTTTATTTACAGTATTATATTGCTGGGGCTAGTAGGTACTCTAATCAGAGAAATTTTTTCATAGGGAAAGCATAACTTTATTTTCCTGCTTTTCAAGAGAGAAAACGGAAACAGAAAACTCTGAGATTAGAAACGTGCCTTTTGCACAAACACTAGAAGAATTAAAAGACGGTATCACCTACTGAGGCACTCTGTTGCAATTGTTATTCATTCCTTGGAGACAGTGTTCGTCTGAGGAGCCAGAAGGTCTAGGATCATTCTCTTGTACAGAAGCTTAGAACAAAATGGTATGTTCTCAAAAATACCTCTTTCAAATTCTTTCTGGAAAATGCCCAAAGGGAATAATCTTGGTATGCATGTGTGAGGGATAGATGAATTGCTAAGATTTCTGCCTAATAACCATCATCTCATCTTTCTCTTTAATTAGAAGAAACTTCTAGAAAACCTATAGATGCATATTTAGGCATGGGACTAATTTTAGCAGTCTTTTCATGATTTAGGGCCAGCTTTCTTGATCCTTCTGCTCATGAAAGATGCATTACTTACACATCTGTAGAATCCACAGGCTTTATAGACTCTGTTTTATCAGGGAGACTAAATAATGCTGTGTTTTTTTAATTGCCATGTGCAAACATCTCAAAAAAGGACTTTGAATCAGTCTGCCAATTATCAGGGGGAAAAAGTGACACCCTCTTGCAAATCTGTAGCTCCTTGTGTCACCTTGATAGGGTGTCAGAAAAATAAATTGCAGATGCAGGCTGGCTATACCGTTGAGTGTATAGGATAAGCTCAGTGAGGGAATTAGACACTCCGAGATGGGGGAAAATCACAAAATAAAAAGAATGAATGTTGTTCTGATGAAACTTTCTTCTAGTGATTATCTGAGAGAGCCTATCAAATAAGTTTGCTCTTTTCAATTAGTTAATCCCTTTTTCTACTGTTGTCCCTTACCATTTGCTTCTTTATTTTCACATTTTATGTTATAAATGAATAGAACTACTAAAAAAAAGTTAGTCAAAGAGAAGAGAATATTTTGTGGGGTTTTTTTTCCCCAAAGCTGCTTCTTTTTTTCCTGTATCCTTCATGGAATCTAGACTTTGAGGATAATATTTCCCCATAGGTAGGGTACTGGCTATTGAGGCTAACCTTTTTATTGGGAAAACAAAAGGATTTGTTCTTCCTTGAAGCAAAGGAAAAACTTGCTAAATGTTATCCTTCCCAAGTATGATAGAAAGAGAGCTGTGTTAGTCAGTGGGGGCAAAAATCAGGGGGTGTTAATTTTTTCAACTAACCAATTTTTATTATGAAGCATCTGATGAAGTGAGCTGCAGCTCCCAAAAGGTTATGTCTTCCAATAACAATTTGTTAGTTGGAAAAGGTGCTGCCAGAGTCCTCCTGATTTTTTGCCTTTCCCAAAATAAGTTTATCATTTCTAGGTTCCTACTTTGTGGAAAAGTGGTGATTAAAATGGAAATAATTTTCATTTGGATTATCTCAGGCACAGTTTTGAGGTAGACCTCATTGGTTGTTCAGTCTGGGATTAAGTATTATAAGAAAATGTTTACATGGACACACAGAGAGACTTGATTGTTGTCTATTTGTCCCAGCAATTTCCTTCACTAGAAGCAGAGGAAACAAAACTTATCTGCCCACTTGCAACAGCCCTGCTTTCAAACTTGAGTCTGTGTCTTGAGTCAGAGGATTTCTTTTCTCTTGACTCCTGGCGACTGATGGACACATCTCTGAAATTTTCTTGGCAAGGTTTCTCAGACGTTGTTTGGCGTTTCCTTCTCCCAGGGAAAAAAAATGACCCAAGGTGCCCAATTGCCTTTGAGCCTAAGGTGGTGGGACTAGAACGTACTGTCTCCTGATTTCTGGCCTGACACGTTCACCACTGTAGCCAACCCCAGGATTTGACTGGAGGAGGCAGGGGCACATTTTTAATTGGCCTGGTTAAATGGCATTGGAAAATGGGAAAAAAATAAGGGTGTAAAGGAAAATTAGAGGAGTACTTCCTTTAAAGGGTATTTTCCTTAACCTTTTCAGAACTAGGGCCTGCCTGCTTGAAGGTTACTGATTCCCTGTGGGGAGGAATCACCAATTTTAACCAAAGTGTCTGGGAAACAGGGAGAAATCTCATCAATCGTGAGCAGAATTGCAGGATTCTGCTCACCATTAGAAACAGAAAGCCAGGTTACTGGTGAGGAAAAAAAATAACTGAAATTCTCTACTGTGCTATTAAACTATATTCTTCAGGCTAAGCATTAATCCATGCCCCCTTCCCAAGTTAGTTTGTGTTCATAATCCTACTAAAATTAGATATAGAAATGAAAACAAGCATAATTATTATGTAAATTATGCCTTTTTGAATAAAATCTTTAATTTATGTGAAAACGGGCCCCCAGGTGCTGATACGTAAAACCAAAATTGTCGGATTTGCTTACTGAGATAAGCCCAACTGCTATAGTTTATAAACCTTGCTTTCTGAATTTGTGTTATATACAAACTAGACTACTACTGTGGTGTGTTCTCTAAAATATATTTAAAAGGAAAATATATCTTAGGCCGATAGATCAGTCAGAAATATACTCTTTGAGGTTTTTAAATAAAATGAATTAGAGGGGAGGCCTGAGGAAGAGCAGGGAGCTTAGCAAAATTGCAGGTACCCATGCTGACTTTTTCCTTTCCTATTTGAGGAAAAAGAAGTATAGCAGCACAGGAAGACAAAGCACAGTGTAAAAACGGTGCAAGAGCTGGACATGTTGGCTATTGACAGAAAAAGATGAAATAGAGGGGATGGACAGAACAGATTTAAGACAGAAATGTTCTTTCCTAAAATCTTAACATACTAGTATACAACAAGTAAAAGGTGATTAGGTAATAAAGTAGTAAGTAATGGTAATTGAATAGTAATAGTAGAGAGTATAGTATATTGGCGGGTCGAATCCCGAGTGCCGCGTAACAGAGTGAGCGCCTGTTACTCGTCCCAGCTTCTGCCAACCTAGCAGTTCAAAAGCATATAAAAATGCAAGTAGAAAAATAAGGACCACTACGGTGGGAAGGTAACAGCGTTCCGTGCACCTTTGGCGTCCAGTCATGCTGGCCACATGACCACGGAGACGTCCTCGGACAAGCGCTGGCTCTTCAGCTTTGAAACGGAGATGAGCACCGGCCCCTAGAGTCGGAAACGACTAGCACGCATGTGCGGGGGAACCTTTACCTTTACCTTATTGATTGGTATAATGATATAGAGTATAAAATTTTCATGATAGTAATTGAAGAATAATAGTATATGGTAGTAATAATGGTAATAGTATAGAGATAGCAATATAAAAAGCATTTTCATATCACTTTTAACATGTTTGTTTTCACAAATTAAAACCACCACCCAATCCTTATAGGGAAGTATAAAGAATCTGCCTGTCCAGGATCCAGTGGGTTTGTGTCTATCCTGAGTTTGGGTCAGTCCAATTGAGCATGATTTAAAAAAAAGAATTCGTCACAAGTCCTCAAGTGAAAGAAAGCTATGTGGCAGTGATTGTACAATTTCCAGTTAAATTACATGGAAAAGTTTATTGAGCCCATTTTATATACAAAGTGTAATAGTCAACTTCTAATGAATACAAATAAGAAAATCCTCTTTAATAGGATTAAAAACCATGAAGTAAGTGCCAAAATACTATGTATGACTTGGATTTGCATACAATATCTTTAGCTTAATGTTGATCTCCCAAGGCATTAACAAGCAGTAATTGTAGCAGGAGTGGCTTATTTACAGCTTTTTCTAAGTAATAGATAATTACTGAAAACAGCAGCACTTTAACAAATAGAGGCTAAATTGCAAATTAGAAATAAAATTGTGGTGAACACAAATTATGCCACAATCCAAATGTATAGGATTTTTTTTGCCCAACTTTAAGGAACTTATCCAGAATAATTTTGATTAGACAGTAAATTTATACTACATGATTAGTCTAGTTATAACGATGTATATTAGAGATTTGTCCAAGAGGTGTCAAGCTCTTTATTTAAATCTGATCTTTTTTTCTCCCTATTTATTTGAGATATTTTGATAACTTTATTTAAGCATAATTATTCTCCTTTGTCATGAAATCTATGGAGTTCTAGATGCTCCCTGAGCTTGTTTGCTTGTTTGCAGATGTTTTATTACCTGTCTTGGTAATAGCATCAGTTCAAGTGAGCATGCAATTTGCTCCCCATTTATATTTTTATTATTTATTTATTATTTATTATATTTTTATACCGCCCTTCTCCCGAAGGACTCAGGGCGGTGTACAGGGCAATAAATATAAAAACAAAATACAAAAGTTAAAAAACGATTAAATATTATGCCCAAGTTTAAAACAGTAATTAATTAAAACATATTAAAACCCCAACCCTAACCCATCAGACCAGGTCAGCAGCTTGTCTTCCCAGGTGTTTTTTTTTGGGGGGGGGAGGGGATTCCTCTTTGGTGATTCTTTGATTAGAATATTGCTTTCTGCCAGATTGTTTTTTCTGGTATTGATCCCTCCTTGTTTGAATATTGGCTGCTGGAAGGGATGTGTTCTATTCCTTTTGTTTCCTTCCTAGTTTTATATTGTCTCTTTTGAATGTGTGTAAAGTGTGGTTTATCTCAGTGGGTCTGTTGATGGCTCATATAGCAGTGTCCAGCAATCAGTATTCAACCAAGCTTATTTGCATTCTTTTAGCTAGTCTTTAATGCTAGCTGGAGGCTTATCTGTGTCATCAGGGTCACCTGAGTAGTGCAAATGGGTGTAGAACCTTCTTGGAACTGTTGAAAGGACTGTGTTGTAGACTGGAGATAGATGATGTCATATCCCTCCCCCTCTGTTGAGAGAGGGCTGTTCAATTTTGACATAGATGGCCTCTTTGACTCCTCTTTCAAACCAGTGGTCCTCTCTGTCTAAAATGTGGACTTCATAGAAAAAACAAGAAAGTCTAGTTGCCTCGTGAAAAAGCACCTTTGGGACAACCATGACCTGGATGATTGAGAATCTCCATAGACATATCACCTGAGAACTTTGAAAACTTCCATACATATACCGCATCCTTCTTTTGGCCATATTTATCTGGCCAAAATTATGTCATTACATAATTTCAGCTAAAACCAAGTCAGGTCTCATACCATTCTTCTTTGAGCTTCTCCAGATCATCACTTCTTTGCACCATAGAGGACAGTAATTGTTATCATTTCCCTCCAGAAGCTGCTTCTGTTGTAAAGAAAATATCTTTGCTCCCTAGCATCTAAACCATCTAAGTGTTTGCTGAAAATGCAATGGCTGATCTTGTCCCTGTCTTCAGCTAATGCTTTGTGTCAGTAAAAAGAAAACAATCAAAAGCAAAATTTATTTTATTTTAAATATTTATGATGCTTTTCGGGCACTTAACATCTTAAATCAGTTTACAGAAGTATTAAACTGATGAAACTTCAATAAAAGTAATACAATAAATCAGAAGAAGACAGCAAGTTCAACAACATAACACTTGAAAAGGCTTGGAAAATATGTCTGATAGCACCTTGAGACATACTTCTTAGAAATTATTAAATGACATCCTTCTTTATCAGATGCCAACTTAGAATAAAGGAACAGTAAAGCAAAAAAGTCAGCTGAAGGCTGATCAAAAGAAAACATTGTAAAATGGTTGAAGGGGCAATAACGCATGCATAAAATGAGTGTGTGTATATATAAATAGATAGGCTATGCATACTTCAAAAATGATTCAGTAGGAGTGGTTTAGACTTTGTGAAAGCAAACCTGAAAAAGTTGCTACTGCTTTTTTGAAATAAAGAAATGCATCATCTATAATGAATGAACTCCTTAAAGCAACAGCAGCAGCAGCCCTGTGTAGAAAGTTGAAAAAAAATTGAACTGCTTTAATGTACAGAAGAATAGGTAGAAGAATATATACCTTTATTTTATTTTTTATTTTATTTTAATTCCATTTATATCCCGCCCTTCTCCGAAGACTCAGGGTGGCTTACAAGCTTAGCAGTAGCCTTCATTCTATGTATATGCCTGCTTATTAGGGCTTTCACACACACCCCAAGCGGCATTATTACAAAGTCAGCTTAATTGCCCCCAACAATCTGGGTCCTCATTTTACCTACCTCGGAAGGATGGAAGGCTGAGTCAACCTTGAGCCTGGTGGGATGCGAACCTGCACAAATTGCAGGCAGCTGGTGTTACTTAAGGAGGCATTAGCCCACTGCTCCACCAAGGCTCTTTATAATGTAAAAAAGGAAGAGTAATTTCGGTTAAGTCTAAAATATGGGGAAATTAAACTGATCATTTACTGATTTCTTGATGGACAGTTTTTAAAATCTGATTTCTGGATACTCAGTCCAATGCAAACTATTATGTTGATGGACATTTGAATGCTGAAAATTAAGTATACTTCACTGATCTTCACTGCAATAAAACTGTCAGATACAATCAAAATCAAAGTAAAGCCATCATTTTGCACATGCTTTTCTTGGAGGAAGTGTGGGAGTTATGCTGACAGTTAGAACTTCCCAGGACAGGAATGCCAATTATGTCATCTGCTTAGCACCAAGCTTAGGAAAGACAAAGCAAGATGTCTGTTGAGCTAGCAGAAAGGTGGGAAAAAAAGACATGGCCAGATTTAAATAGCAGTGAGTATAAGAGGTGACTGCATTCCCATACAGATGTTGGGATATTAGCTGCTGAACATGGCTTTATTTTAGATTGCAGTGAAGATTCTCATTAGACAAGTTATCTTCTGTCAAATTAGAGCCAGAGAGGCTGACAGTAACATTCAGTGAAATCGTTTTGTAAATATGCATGCACAGCATTATATTATAAAACATAGCTTCATCAACATCATCACAGCTGGTTAAATAGAAGGAACTTTATCTAGAGTCAGAAAGATAAGAGAATCAGAGCTAAATGCCATGAGCAGCAGAAAAGTTAGAATCAAGGTAGAGTGGAGTCTAGCCAAGGAAGTCTATCAAGAGTATGGAAATAAATAAGGAAAACTTGAAATTTTGGTAAAGGGAAGGGGGAAGATATGACATTGTTAGTATTCTTGAAATCTGATGGAACTCATGACTGAAATATGGTGATGGAATATAATTTATTCCAAAGAAACAGGCACCTCAAAAAGAGAGTGAGAGTATTGCATTATATGTAAGGAATGACTAAACTTATATAATTTATGACAACTAGGGTAAAAACCTTGCTGAAACTGACAGGGCAAAAATTAAAAGAAAAGAAAAATGAAAATCTTGCAGGTGTGGTCTATGAGTTTGTGCCAAAGGGACCCAACCATGCTGAAGATATAGATAAAATCATATTTTCACAAATCTGATGACTGGGCTGTGCAGGAAACACATTACTTTGGTAATGGGGAATTTCAACTACCCCCACATCAGCTGGGAATAAAGCTCTGCAGCAGGTGGAAAGTTCTTGATGTGCCTTGCAGAAAATGTCACGGTCCAAAAAATTGTAAGAGGGACCTAGGAGGTCAGATATACCAGAGTTAGTATTTATTAATAGGAAAGAAAACATTGAGAAAGTACAAATTGTAGAATCATTGTGAGAGTGACTATGTGATTCTAGAATGCAGTATACTATCGGAAAAAAGAACAGAAAACAGATTGCTGTTCTAGATTTCAAGAAAATTTACTTGAATAGGCTAAGGGGAAAACTTGTAATGATATTAATAAAAATTGTGAAAGGAAAAAAAAATCTTCAGAAGGGTTGTAAAATTCTGAAAAAAGTGAGATAATTAAGGGCCAAACACAATAGAAAGGGCAAAAAAACAAAACAAAAGGAAGCACCAAATAAAATCATCAAGATTGCTTTAAATGGCTCTTGGATAATCTGAAAAAAACCCCAATAAAAATAAATTTTTGAAAAGGAAAGGGAAGCATGTATGAAAAACAGAATATATCAGAGAACAGCCTGAAATTATAACAATGGGATTAGGAAAACTCAAGTTCAGCTTGTAACCAAAATCAAAAATGTTCTTTTGGTATTCATGGAACAAGAAGAAAGCCAAGAAAGTGGTTGGTTCATTAGTTGGAGAAAATAATGATAGTCAATAGGGTGAAGGCTGAGCTCTTTAATTTTCATTTATCATCTATCTTTTCACAAAAGGAAAAAGTGGTCCAACTTGTCAGAAGCCACTCTGTTGTGGGTAGAAAAGAAACATAGATCAAAAGGCCTGGAGACTAAAACTTATGAAGAATGGCTGCAGGACTTGAGTATGGCTAGTCTAAAGACAAGAAGAAATAGGGGAGATGTGATAGCAGTATTCCAGTATTTGAGGGGCTGGCAGAAAGAAGAGGGGATGAAATTATTCTCCAAATCACCAGAGTGCAGGACAAGAAACAATAGTTGGAAACTGACCAAAGAGAGAAGCAACCTGGAATTAGGGAGAAACATCCTGACAGTGAGGACAATTAACCAGTGGAACAGCTTGCCTTCATGGGTGCTCCATCACTGGAGGTTTTTAAGAAGAGACTGGACAGTCACTTGTCTGAGATGGTATAGGTTCTCCTGCTTGAGCAGAGGGCTGGACTAGAAGATCTCCAAGATCTCATTCTATTCTATTCTATTCTATTCTATTCTATTCTATTCTATTCTATTCTATTCTATTCTATTCTATTCTATTCTATTCTATTCTATTCTATTCTATTCTATTCTATTCTATTCTATTCTATTCTATTCTATTCTATTCTTATCTTGATAGATTTGAACATAAGGACCTATCTAATAAAATGCAATCAGTGGTGAAAAATATAGAGTTCTGCACTCAGGTAGGAAAAGCCTGATGCATAAAGATAAGGTAAATGGCGCCTGAGTTGCATCAACAGAATTATGGGCACTCCATCACTGGAGATTTTTAAGAGACTAGACAGTCACTTGTCTAAGATGGTATAGGTTCTCCTGCTTGAGCAGGGGGCTGGACTAGAATATTCTAAGTATTCTATTCCCTGCGGGTACAACAAGAACCCATGGTTGGAAATTTTATAGAGAGATTCAAACTCAAAGAAAAATAATAATAATTCTGATAGTAAGAATTATTAAATAGTGGAATAGCCTGTCTTCTGGAATCTTGGGTGTTCCATTATTGAGGTTTTCAAGCCAAGGTTGAATCTAGATAAGAGAAAGCAAAAAGTAATGTTTGTAATGTTCACACTACTTTTCCAGTAAAAAAAAGAATCTATCTCCACTAAGAAACTTTGTATAGGGCATTTTGTGGGAAATTCCACAGAGTTAGGGAAAGGATATTTGATAAGTGTCTTAAGTAAGGATCAATCCTGTTTCATGATTGCCTTTCTTTTTGCAATCCCATTTATATAATATATATGGTATCTGAACAAGCATAGTAAGGTAGGTAAAGTATCTGTTATTGATAGCAAAAAATGTAGCAGCAAATATTAAGTTTCAAAATGAAAATGATGATGATGACAAACATTACTGTTTGCTTTCTCTTAAAAATCAGCTTTCAAAAAAGAGGAGGCAGTTTGTGGCTTAGCTATTTATTCATTATAGAAGCAGCAGAAACAGTAATAAGTATTCTCAGGATAGCCGTTGAATAAATTCAGATTGAAACTGTGCAAACCTTCCTTTTTAATAAAAAGAATGATCAAAGAAAGCCATTTCTTTTCCATAATAATAAAAAAGAAAACCTCTGGGCTAAGAGGGTGGGATCTGAGCAATACTGGCACAAATCACTAGGTATCACTTTTCCAGTTACAAAATACAGTGATTAAAAAGGCCTCTGTTTATGGGGCTGCACAGAAGGACCCAGATGAAAGCAAGGTCTGGTGCAGTTCAGCAATTGGCAGAAGTCTGTGTCATCCTCAAGGAGGAAACTGAAGCTACAAAACAAGCTTCACACTGTACTGCAGGGGTGTCAAACTTGCTGCCTCAGTTTTCTGCCCATGTTTAGATTCAGAAGCAGGCAGAAAATTATCAGAAAAATAATTGTAATAAGCCTGTGCTAGGCTTAATGTACTCAAGTTAGTTGTTGTTGTTGTTAGTTGCGAAGTCATGTCCGACCCATCGTGACCCCATAGACAACATTCCTCCAGGCCTTCCTGTCCTCTACCATCTTCTGGAATCCATTTAGGCTCACGCCTACTGCTTCAGTGACTCCATCCAGCCACCTCATTCTCTGTCGTCCCCTTCTCAAGTTAGTAACCCCATTCAAACTCCAAACAAATGAAAATCACATCTCTTGTATGCTTCATCATCATGTTCCATGCAGGTTTTAGTGGCCAAAGCAATCACCCATTAAGAAAACAAATCTTTATTAATAGAGTAACCAGTTTAGTTAATCAGAGGAATGCAGTGTTGAATGAGATCCTATTAAAAATGGGAAAATGTGGACTATACTATCATTAAATGGCTACGGACCTGGTTGCACAATTGAACCATATGTTCCTTTAGTTCATTCATGTATGGCTATCAAATTGTTTCTCAGATTTGCTTTTAATTCATAATTTTCACAACTACTATCAATTATCCCAAAATTTTCTTTTGTCCCACTTAGCTCTAATGGTTGCTTCAGATTTAAAGTGTTTATTTCATGTTTGCCCCTTAGTGATGCCTTATTTCTTCTTGGCAGGCACTGATTTTATATTTGAATTTTCCCACTTCAGTTGAAATTTCCAGATACATCACTTGTAATTTATTTACTATTCTGTATAGCGTTTCCCAATGATACAGGCTTGCTCATTGGTATTGTGATTGGTAATCTCCAAATGAACAATTTACAAGGCATCTTTTGCATTTAATTTGTTTTGTTCATATAATACAGAAAAGAGTATCTACATAGAGAATGGAAGTATGTGGGTGGGTGGGTGGGTGGGAAGTCTTCAAAACAATCTTGTCCAGGAATTAAAAGAGGGAGAGATTAAGTTGTATAACTTAATTACTGAAGCAAGTTTTCAGTCATTTTCTGAGATACTACTATCTAAAAATCCCCACTATAGAACAGATGGCATTCCAGCAGGATACACCTATATGTGAGCAAAGAGATGAGATATGAGTAATTATGGCATTTAGAGATGATATGAATAGAAGTATACAAGCATAATTGGAATGCAATGCTTCATAATCATACTTTCACCTTTTGAGAAACTTGCCAGTTATCACACTGGAGATTTTCTCCTATTATTCTAATTAGTCACATTCTTGTCTGATGATTTTTTTAAAAATGGACAAGGGAATAGATGAGGTGGCCAAGTTTTAGAGATGGGCTCATGGGATTGGTGAGACAAATAGCTTTGTATAAATCTTCTAATAAACATGAAAATTCCACTCCAAAAAGATACCAGATGTTCACATGACTCAAAAGTTTGTTACACCTTCAGCAAAGAAAATCTGATGTCCATCTTTTCAATAAAGCCACGTCATTCAGATCTCCAGCTAAGCAAGGCATCCTCAAAGATCCGCCCAGGCTTAGTAACTACTGTCATGGACAAATTGAACACAGATACCTCTTCTCTTTGCTTTAGTTCTCCACTTCAGTATTATGATGTGAATCATGTGTGTTAACCTACCAATGCTATAACTAGCACTGTTTCTAATTTGTTGAAACTGTCTTGCAAAATTCAACACGCATCAGATCTTTTCAGACAACCAAGAGCCATTAATTTTCTGAACTCATTGATGAAATCTGAGGGGAATCTTAGAAAATATTCAGACTGCAATTAAGTGTTGGCAGTCTTAAGTGACTTCTAATAATCACTCTAAAGTCATCACTGCAAAATATAGTAAAAAAAAAGATATCCAAGCTTGTTGGTTGCTGTGAGAATCGAAGGCTTAACTTGATGGATTTATAATGTGAGCCACTGTGGCTCTTCTTATGTTCTTAAAGTGGACAGTACTAATCCAGCTAGACCATGGGTATCAAACTGGTGGCCCACAGGCTAGATGCGTCATGTGCAGGCCACACCCACCCCAGCTTCACAAAGGCAGAAAACATCACGATACATCACGATCCAGCATGTGACACGATCAGGTTTGACACCCATGAGGTAGACTAACAAAAAGCAGCTTCCCACAATTGCAAGTCTATCTTTGGCCAGTGATCAGCCTCTTTTTCTCTAACAGGAAATTTTAAATGGCAGAGAATGCTGCTTCTGACATTTGCTCATATGTCTCCCCAACACCCTTTCTTATGTAGTTGACAAGGTTCTTTTGCAGCACAAAGGAGAGTGAAATGCCTTCTTCACTTTCACTTCACTTGCTAAATTATTCCCAGTGTGTTAAACAATGTAATTAAGCATACATGCTCACGTGCTAAAAGTTCTTTCTGTTCTTCATCAAGAGGAGTGAAAAGAAAAATTGGGCATGTGTCAACCCCAGTCTTCAAGCTCTGTTAGTTTTAATTTGGGCTGTGGAATTAGTCATCAGTTTTGCTGGGACTGCATTAGGAGAAATAGATCTTTGCATGCAGGGACTTGAGCACTGTTGCAAATGAGTATTTGTTAAGAGGAAACCATTCTCTTTTCGTGTTATGCTACATTACATAAGATTTATTTCCATTGTAGGAGAAATGGAACCAGGAAAAGAATATTAATTCTTGGTGTCAGTGGAAGCTTATTTTGGAATGTCATCCAGTTTCATCTTTAAAAAAGGAGCTGCTTTCCTTATTTAAGTCAATGTAGAAAGTAATTAATCATTTAATGGAAAATGTATCTTTGTGGCAGAGAGCTACTGCAAGATGCAAAATCAATCTGCAAAGAATCTATGTCTAAATGTGTTGTTTGAGGTCTGCAACCATCTGGTTCATGGGATGAAGTCTTTAATAAGGGCTTAAAGAAGCTCTGGGGAAAGCTTTGAAGTTGGTGTGAAAGCTCAGCTACATAAAGCAATCTTCTATAGATTCATTATTTAGTTAGGTTCATAATTCATTTTCATCAAATCAAATGGTGCCCGTGCTTGTTAATTATCTCAGTGGTTTCACTTTTATTGGGCAAAAGCTAGTGGATTGAAAGTCCAGATCTGCTTTCCATGTGCAGATAGTCCTGCTTGTAACAGATCCAATTTGGCATAAACATCACTCAATCATGGACTGCACACTTTTGTAGTCCAGCTGCTCCTATCAGATCATGATCTTTAGCAGGGCATTTAATATCAATAGCACTTAGACTTATATGCCGCTTCACAGTGCATTACAGCCCTCTCTAAGCGGTTTACAGAGTCAAGCATATTGCCCCCCCAACAATGTGGGTTCTCATTTTACCATCCTCAGAAGGATGGAAGGCTAGTCAATCTTGATCTTGTGAGAATCAAACTGCTGGCAGTTGGCAGAATTAGCCTGCAATACCACATTCTAACAGAGAATAGGAATAAGGACTTCTTTGAATTGTACACATGTTCTAACTGTGAAAGTTGGCAGGAGACTGGGAAAATAAGAATTTAGACAGAAACAATCACAGATAACAGGGAGATTTAATCATAGCTCCATCTTATAAATGGTAGCTCCTGACGAAAAACAAAACAGGAAGAAGAGACCAATGGAACTTGCCTTCAGAAGTTGTGGGTGCTCCATCACTGGAGGTTTTCAGAAAGAGACTGGACAGCCATTTATCTGGAATATTATAGGGTTTCCTGCTCGAGCAGAGGGTTGGACTAGAAGACTTACAAGACCTTCCAATTCTATTATTCTATATTCTAGATTTGAAATGTTCCAACAAACTCTGCTTGAATTAACTCACTAATAAATTAGAAATGGAAGTGCTTACCATTTCTAAGAGTGTGTACTTTAATCTAATGTGAATATTAACTCGCTTTATTGAATCTGGACAATTTCGCCTCTTGGACTTGACACTACCCTGCAGAAATGTCCTGAATGTCCACAATGTCACCATACCTGAGTTAAGTCCCTAATCAAGCTAGAAAAACTGCCCCCTATTGATTTTTCCCCATTTGAACATTAATTGTTTCTACATTTCTCTGCATAAGATTAGTGCACATTTCAGCCAAATCTAAATCCTCTTGATTTGGTGACATAGAAGTGATCTCTTTTTCAGTGAACCCCAGTTCTTAAATTTGTCAGCTAATGAAATTCTTCTCCATTCCCCTTTTTCTCATTATAGGAGAAAGACAAGAACCTGCTTCTCAAGCAAAATCAAGCAACTGAAGGAAGTCCAGCTTTCCCTTTGCCGTTTAACAACCAGGACTTTGTTAAACTGCAAGACTACTGCTTGCATAAGGGCCTACTTTTTGAAGATGATACATTCCCAGCAAATAGTCATTCCATTGGACTTAATTTGTTTCCACAAGAGAAACTGAGAAAAGTACAGTGGTTGAGACCACACGTGAGTAGTGATAAAATTTACTGTGTCCTTCGGATACTTGTATATGTGTATAGTAAAAAGGTAAAGGTTGCCCTACACATGCATGCTAGTCATTTCCAACTCTAGGGGCTCATCTCCATTTCAAAGCAAAAGAGCCAGCGCTTGTCCGAGGACGTCTCTGTGGTCAATTTGTACTTTCTCCCAGCTTCTGCCAACCTAGCAGTTCAAAAGCACGTAAAAATGCAAGTAGAAAAATAGGGAGCACTACAGTGGGAAGGTAACAGCGTTCCGTGTGCCTTTGGCGTCTAGTCATGCTGGCCACATGACCATGGAAATGTCCTCGAACAAGCGCTGGCTCTTCAGCTTTGAAACAGAGATGAGCACCGGCCCCTAGAGTCGGAAACGACTAGCACGCATGTGCGAGGGAACCTTTACCTTTACTTTTTATTCTTAATTTTAAGCATAACATACAGAATTGTGTGGTTTTGATCATGGGCAAATCAATGCCTTCCGCGCGTCGGCTGCTTCTTCTGACCGTCCGACGCCGCGTCCGTCTCTCCAGCGATCGCCGGCCTGGCTCGGAGGCAGGGGAGGCTCACGAAGAGGAGGCTTCTCCCTCCCGTCTGAACCCCGGTGGCGATGGCGACAGCGGCGGCTCAGCTCCAAGCCATTCCGTCCCCTCCCCCGATCCAATGAGTGATTGACACACCGATGTCCGGCAGCTGGCCAGCGCGCGCGCACGCAGGACAACTCTGCCGGGTCTTGCCTGGTGCCAGCGGGCTCCGCAGCGTCCTTGACCGGGACCGGACCCATCCGGGCTGCAGTGCCTAGACGTGGTGTGGGCTGGGAAGTTTGGTGGCGACATGCTGGCTGGGAGGCAGCTTTGGAGCGCATTGCCGGGGACTGCAGATCAGAGAGGTGAATAATATTTTCCGGCGTATAAGACGACCCGGCGTATAAGACGACCCCCCAACTTTTGAGACGATTTTCATGGGTTAAAAAGTCATCTTATACGCCGGAAAATACGGTAGCATCTTGATACCTTCCAAATATTTTGGATTAATTTATCATAGGCTACGTTGCCTGGGACTGTTAGGAACTGCATTCCTTACTTTCTGATCAGTCTAATTCATCCTAACCTTTTTTCAATAGCCAAACTAGTTTCATTTAAATCAACCTTCACCTCAGTAATAATTTGCCCAGTTAAATATCCAAGTCTGAACTGGAAACTAATTAAGGAGAGAAGCAATCTGGAGTTAAGGAGAAACTTCCTAACAGTGAGGTCAATTAACCAGTGGAACAGCTTGCCTTCAAAAGCTGTGAGTGCTCCAACACTCAAAGTTTTTAAAAAGAGACTGGATAGCCACTTTTCTGAAATGATATAGGGACTCCAGCTTGAGCAGGGGGCTGGACAAGAAGACCTCCAAGGTCCCTTCCAGCTCTATTCAGATTGTTTGATTGAACATACCTGTTCTGAATAGCCTATTGGTCATCTACATGTATCTCAACTGCTAATTGTCTTCAGTTCTCCAGCCAGCCATGCATCCATCCAACCACCCATGCATGCATCTATTCCTAAGCATATTGGAATTTAAAATAACTATCACTATAAAGTCAGCAGACCTGAAGGACCATGTTGAGGACAGATCTTCTTGAAGAATCTTTTTGGTTATTAAAAGTTAATATCACCTTCTTCATCATAAAACCAGCCAATATATTTGAAAGATATTAGCATAAGTAAAGCTTTGTAATAGTCTCTGGACCACAAACTTTTTGGTTGGAGTAGCAGCAGGTATTAGATGGTAACATTAAAAAAAAATCCTGGAAGAAAGTTAGCTAAAAACCCAACAACCTTAATTAGGAAAATTCAAAGGATTTTGACTATACTGTAACTAGATTTACTTTTTGCTAGACATCTCCAGGCAATTCTTGATTTTTGCCCACATGTGGTCAAAATTTGTCTGAGTATACATGGTGTGGATAAGAAAGTGTAACAAGATACAACTATCCTGTTACACTTCCTTATCAGTATGAAATATCTCATTCATCTCCCATCACAGCATTTCCCTTTTCTTCTTTCTTAAAATTAATTAATGTAAACTTTATAAGAGTCATTTCCTTGGCTGTTTTATAAAGTGAAGACAAATGGTGAAGCTCAGTGGCAGAGCAGAAGGTGTTTTGCATTTAAAAGGCTACATTGTGATTCTATACAAAATGGTAGAAGCTCAGTGTTAATTTTAGTTGAAAGCTCCAATGAGCAATTACCTCAATCCACATTCATTGAAATATCCATTTTGCACAACAGTCATGTTGTTTCTCAGATGTTTTTTTCTTTGTTTTTCCACCCCAAGATTTAGTTTTTGAAAAGTGATGGTAAAGAAAGAAGAACACCTTAGTATCAGATGTCTTTGCTTGTTTTGCATTTTCTGAGTCATGCCATATCTGGTTATTTAAGTGACAGATAACTTTTTTTTTAAATATAGTCACCCTTCCAGATCCAAGGTAGCAGCTGAGAAGTAAGGCAGGTTTAAGTTTTATCTCATGCATTGACAAGAGAATTGCCAATTACGTTCAGAGCCTGGAATCTTTGGAGCACAAAACAGAAAGAACACAGCTTGATTTGCAGATGCCAGGCAGTGCTGACAGCTTGGAGCAGCTTGTTTTGATTTGTAAAGTGAGCCAATTTGACAACAGGAATCCCTAAAGGGAGCAGGATTTGAACACAGAACTGACACAGCCTGAGTTCCCCATCCTTTATTCATAGATGTAAAGATAATGTTAACTTCAAACAGAGCTAGTGACTGCATTCCACACAGTTCTCTTGAAATAGGTATTGCACAGCTTTCTCCCAGGATGTTTTTCAGTGTTGCTATTGTAGGAAGAAAAGTCTTCATCATGGTTCCATCCAAGTCAGGGATAAACAACATGGCGACTGCTTTAGGAAAATGGTTACAGTTTATTGCAGAGGAAAGCCAGACAGAAAGATGGTTCCAGCAGAAAAAGGACTGAGCACATGTAGGGAGTGGGGTTTATACTCCCTGGAGTCTTTTGTTTGGAGTTATTTCCTGTTTCAGGATTTGTATTTCCTGTGTCACATATTCTGACCTGAGTCTGGGTGTGCCTTTCTGGTATTCTTGATGGTTGTGGGTCAATCCAAAGGTCATATCCTGCTTTCCTGGGGCTGGGATATGTAGATTTTAGGTCTTTGTCTTCCTAAGCTTCCAGCTCCAACTTTCCTGATGGTTTACATTTGCATGTCTATAGAACTGGTTTTCTGCTTGGGGGAAGGAGACCTGGGACTATTAAGAAAACTGGGCATGCTTTCCTGGTTCTTTAATATCTTTTTAGGAAATATATTTTTCTGCCTTTTTAAATATTTCCTTCCCTGGGGAGCTGACTTCCCTCACTATCTAACCAACTGCCTTGGAAGTCCTTAATGGTTCCCATCCAAATACTGAACAAGGACAAATCTACTTTACTTATGAGCTCAACCATATCTCCATAGACCAGGGGTCTTCAAACTTGGCAACTTTAAGACTTGTCGACTGGCTGGCTGAGGAATTCTGGGAATTGAAGTCCACAAGTCTTAAAGTTGCCAAGTTTGAAGACCCCTGGTCTATGGAGATTCTCAGTCATCCAGGCTGTGGTTGTCCCAAAGGTGCTTTTTCAAAAGGCACCTGGACTTTCTTCATTTTTCCTTGGAGATGTTTCACTTCTCATCCAAGAAGCATCTTGGATAGGAAGCAAAACGTGTTCAAGGAAAGACAAAGAAAACACCGTTCAGCTCAGCCATAGTTTGCAGGGGCTGCCACTTGCCGTAGTAAATTGGATTAAAATTATTTTTTTTACAAAAACCATAATCATTTGTTCCAGATCTTCCAAAAGTCAACACAATCAGGAATTCACTGGGATGTACTCATAGCAGTCATATATTGTGAGGTTCTTGGAGTTCTCTGAGTTGACTTCTCTTCCTACAGACAAGAAGCATGGGAAAGTAGAGCAGAGGTTTTTTTGGTGCCTGCGATAGCTTGTTTTACCAGCCTTGATTGCAATTTCTGCTTATCGGTATATTAGTTAATAGGTGGGTGATGAGAAAGGAGGTGTTGGGATATTACATTTCTTTCAATTAGAAAATGAAACCACTAAAAACTCCTAGAGGCATGGCCATGAATCAGGGATTAACAGTCACAATGAGATAACAATCATGTATAAACTTTTCAAGAAAGGAAACAATCTAAGGTGAAAAAAAGCAAATAGATTTAAACAGATCCTTCCTCATTGCACCAGAGAAACAAACAAACAAAAAATAAATAGACAATATCCCACCTCAAAAGCATTCAAGAAAGGAACAATACCCTGGTTACAGTAGGTAATACAAGCTACTACCTATAAACAGCTAGCAAACTCCATTTCCCCACGCACTGATGATGTTAAGTAGCCTGCTAATGAAATGTCTCTGGGAAGAGACACAAGCTCAAAGAACAGCAAACTGAACAACCTAGCCTTGACCTACATAAATTCTCCACTTTGGCAGGCACGTATTGTGTCATTGATTTGCCCTTAATCAAAACCACACAATTCTGTATGTTATGCTTAAAATTAAGAATAAAAAGTAAAGGTAAAGGTTCCCTCGCACATGTGTGCTAGTCATTTCCAACTCTAGGGGGCAGTGCTCATCTCCGTTTCAAAGCCGAAGAGCCAGCGCTTGTCCGAGGACGTCTCCATGGTCATGTGGCCAGCATGACTAGATGCCAAAGGCGCACAGAACGCTGTTACCTTCCCACCATAGTGGTCCCTATTTTTCTACTTGCATTTTTACATGCTTTCGAACTGCTAGGTTGGCAGAAGCTGGGACGAGTAACAGGCGCTCACTCTGTTACGTGGCACTCGGGATTTGACCCGCCAAACTGCCGACCTTCTGATCGACAAGCTCAGCGTCCTAACCCACTGAGCCACCGCGTCCCAAAATTAAGAATACTATCTTTTAAAAATCTAGACTACCTTGATGTAGAAATTTGATACTAGTTTACACTTCCATCTAATAGGCAAAACTCTGGTGGCTTGTTATATTGCACAATAATAATAATAATAATAATAATAATAATAATAATAATAATAATAATAATAATAATAATAATAATAATAATAATAATAATAATAATAATAATAATAATAATAATAACTCTGTCAGATAGCGAATTTACTGATGAGAATAAATGAAGATGCCCTTGAATCAAACTGATTTCTTGATAACTGTACAGCTTTGTTAGCCACAGTATGGAAGTGGTTTAGCAGGGCTTCTTCCAGGATGGTTTTTCAATTTTCTCATCTAGCTTATAGTTCTGATATTCTCTGATCATTTATCATTCAAGAATTTACCTGGCCCAACCTTGCTCAGCTTCCTTACAAAATCACCCAGCTGTTCCAACTTGCTAAGACAACTTTGATATGCATCCACAATTCATTTCACTTTTTAAACATCCTCATGGCATGGCTCAGTAAATTCCAATCCATGCAGTGATCGCTACTGGTTTAAGACCAGTCTTAGTGCCCTCCAGGGGTGTTGGATTATAACTCCTAGAATCCCCAAGGAGAGTGGCCAAAGGCTAGACAGAATTAGACTGCTTCCTTTTTAGTATCAGTGGATGCTTAAGAACTCTTTCCTTTCATGTCAGTTTCTTCTGGGCCTCTGGCCATTTGAAGAATTTGGAAACATAGGAGTGAGAGACAGGGGTCGCTAAACTTTTTGCCAACTGTGGCAGCTTGATTGGCAGACATTAGCAGTAAACTAGTGGATTTTATGCCAGCTAAATTAACTCTTAATTTATTTTAAACCTGGAGATCACATAAAATGCTGGATGGAGATTACTATAAATGTGTATTAAAATATAATAGTCTTCTAGCTAAGTTAAGCTAAATGGTGTTAATTATTTTTTATTTCATCTATTTTTAGAAACATGTTAAGTGGCCCTGCCCCTTAATCATGCTAACCTCCCTATGGTGTACTGAACCTGCTATCAAAATCTTCCATCAACTAGCTTCCCTGTTTGAACCTCAACTATTCATATGTTTCATTTGTCTGTTCTGAACTGTCATGACTGTGATTCACAGTCTGAGTACCAGAAGTTTAGATGCCCTTTTGATAGGTTTCTGTTAGCTGTTTGATTTGGATTGATCTTTCATGACCAATGTTGTTTTTAAAAAGTGACTATTAATATTGGTTTTTAAAAAATGTTTAAACATGTTGTAAGCTGCCCTGAGCTGCATTATTGAAAGGAATGGCCATAAAAACAGAAAGAATGAATAAATGAATAAATAATAAAGTGGGTGGGATTTTTCTTCTTTTGCAATAGCTTATGGATGATGGATTGTCAGAGACAGGGAAGAAGAGATATGCCTTTTATGTCTCTTTCATAATATCTTATACAAAATATCTTCATAAGTACTATACATGGCAACTTACTTCAGATTTCTCAAAGGTCTAAATCTCTCTCCCTCTCTCTTTCTCCTCTTTTTACAGCCCATTACAGTAGCACAATATAGGAAAATAAAGCTTAGAAAAGGTGAATAAAATCACAAGGAATTTTCTGACAAGTTTTCTAAAGAAGACTGAATTCTGCCCTAAGAAAATAAAACTGATCTCAGGCTAATGAGTCATGCCCCTTTTTGAAAAGGTCTTCTGCTGGAGAAACTGAATTGGTGCAAATACTACCATCACAGGTTGTTGTTTCTTCTTCTTCTCAGTTACAATTCAAACTCTGGACTGAATTTATTCAGATAAATAAGTAGTGACATGGCTTTAATGAAGGAGTCACAGTCAGGAAATGTTACTCCACTTCTTCTTTAGCTGAGGGCAGGGCTTTTTTGTCATCGAACGCTCAGAACTGAGTTCCGGCACCTTTTTTGGATGGAAACTTGTAGGGTAGGCAAGATGGGTTGTATGACATGTGTGAGTTCCGGCACCTTTTTCTTTTACAAAAAAAAGCACTGGCTGAGGGAATACAAAAAAGCCCAGTAGTGCTCATAAAAACACATAAAATTTTATTACATACAACAAAACAGAAATATAATTGAACAGTTAGGAGTCCAGCTTCCTAATTCTATTGATTGATGGTGATTGAAATCATGAATTAATGCTTGCAGGTAAACAGCTTTATGTTCTGAGAGCTATTCTTTTCTGGATTGCACTCCAGAAAAAAAGTAGAACAGGATGAACATTGGATGGAGCAAGGGGAAATGTTTTTAAAAACCTGTATTTATATTTCTATTTCATTAATTAAACATAGTTACTATGAGTATTTTCTATGTGTTCCCATATCAAAAATTAAAGCAAAAAAAAAATCACCTGAAACAGAGGATTATTGAATTGATAGTTACTCAGTCTTGCTAGGGTTGAATCTAAGCCTGTTCCTCCCCATACAAACTTTAACTAACCCCAGTCAATGAGACAGAAGCTCAGTAGTATCACTTAGTTGGCCTGGGGTTGACATATGCAATTATGTATATTGTGCATATTGATGATACCTGATCCCGTGCTGTCAGATTCTCTTATTCAATTGCCTCATTTAGAGGCTAAACAGAAGAATCCCATAAAGCAAGATCCTAATTTCTTCTCTTTCTTAATGCTAACTGAAGTTAACCACAGAGAAAGGAGGAGAACCATACTCAACATTCAAACACAATACAGAAAGTTACAATGATAGATGGCATTGATAGTTATTAAGGGATCAAGAAGGATTAAGAGAATCATATCACAAGCCAGACACCCACTAGCATAATCAATGGCACCCTCATTACTATATTCAGGGTTGAAACCTGACTGAAAAGATCCAGATAAGCTAATCCCATCAGGCACCACCATCAGCTCCACAAACTTATTCCAAATGGAAGGTTGGAGACTGTAAATTATCTAACATTATTGGATGCAGTCATGTTTCTTGATAAGGAGTCACACTACCATTTTTTTTTTCCAGAACAGATGGAGCCTCATTAAAGAATGAATTTGCCATTGCTTGGACCCAACCACATGCTGCCTTCTCCCAAACATTCAAAAAAGGGCATGAAACTAATTTGCACACTGGCTGCCTATACTGTTATTCTCTTGTGATTCACAAGAGGCTCAAATACTTTACAGATGGCAGAAAAGGATCTCGCCTCAGGCAATTAAGCAGGACCTGACTGGGTGAAGTCCAATTCATAATCTTTCCTTTAAGTTAGAGCAATATAAACCTGTGTGGCTTTCCAAGGAGCGTAGGAGTGGGAATTCTACCCTTGAGGAGTCCCTGACAGTTAATTAAATTGACTAGGAAAGATATGAAAGACTAATACTGAGGTTTTTGCAGATATCTGATTTTATTTTATTTTACTTTATTGAAGAAATAAAAAGGAGTGAGACTAACAACGGATGTCTAGATAAATAATTTCTTGCCATAGGTAACAAGGCTTAGCTGGATAACTCCAGCAGTTTCTTTCAAGTCCCCTAAACAAAGATGTAAAAGCACGCTGAGTGCTCCATTTTTGATGTAGTGCAATATCTTCAAATGGAATGAAGTACATTCTAAATCTCTCTTCTAGCATAATTCATTAAACTGGATTACACATTGGTAGAAGAAGTTGGAAGTTTTTGTAGCAAGAAACATAACTGTTCTAAAGAATTTCTTTGGTGTATACTGTATATCTCACTGATAGCTATAGTTTCCAAATGCATGTCCAGTTTCAAAGCAGTCTGCACAGATGATGAAAGTATGCATGTACAGTTCTAGATCTTAGGTCTAAGGGTTTTCAATATCAACATGTAGGTGTAGTATGAAAATTACTTCCAATTGAATATATGTCTTCTACTTCCCTGAGTCTCTTAACCAGGACCCAAAGGACTTCCTTTCTTTTTTGATTTATATAGAAATGCTGGTAGTAGCTAGGATAAACTTGTAAGCCGCCCTGAGTCTTCGGAGAAGGGCGGGATATAAATGGAATAAAAATAAAAATAAAATAAAATAAAAAATAAACAATTATTTAAATTACTGCTACTGGTAATAATAATTAATTAAATAATTGTTTAAACAAGAATGAATGAACATTGTTTTTCACTTTCCATCAAAGGCACTGGTCAGAAATCCATGTTTATTTGTGGATGGAATAAACCGATACGATATTCTTCAAGGACAAAAAATAGGTAAGGTATTGAATATTTCAGTAGTAAAAGTATGGTTTTGGAAATATCCTTGTTTGCTTGGTTCTAGTCTTGCCTCATTAAAGGTTCTCAGTGGATCTTCTGCATGCATAAAATGTTCTCATAATGGTCAAAGCTATTCCTAGGAGAAATAGGACATAAAACAATAGCGCCATAGAAGAATTAGGGTTGGGAAATTACCAGCCAGGCAAGGAGAAGGGATCAAACAGGGAGGTAGACTTGAGTTATTGCACAGCTGCAAGAGACCTAGGAGTGATCCTTCCCCCTCCCAGTCCCATGGAACTTTATCTGTTTGTTCCCAAGGGAGGGCAAGCTGTCTGGGGAGATTCTTGTACTGTAGGTAGAATATAATAAAGTAGCCTACTTGAACCTTTCATATATTGATCTGATTGCTTACAACTGGCAATTTGTGGCTTCCCACCATTTGTATTAAGAGGTATAATATCTTGATAATGGACATAGGATGTAACCATTATGAACAGAAGGCATTGATAATTTTCTCCATTAATTTGTATAATCCACATTGAGAGTCGTATACCATATATTATCACAGCATATTCTATAATTTCACTTTGCATTGTAGAAAGTGCTCTTTCCCCTATCTCCAATTTTTAACTCTTCAGGTCCATGGCAAAACCTTCTACCATGTTGAGATTGGGAGGGGGGAATTCACTTTCCCCACTTTGAATTATTTTATGGTCCCCTTCTAGACTACCTTACTTGTGTTTTGATACACAGGATTGTATTGACCATTGCCTGGCATGGTGTTAAGTGGAAGAGAAAAGAGTTTGCTCTAGGAAACAATCTCACCAAAGTTAGGCTGTCTGAAGCCTACTGTTTTCAGAGGGAGATCTAAGCATACGTTTAATTTTATGCTCTGAATTTCCTCCATCAGCTTTGTAATAAATACAAAACAGCAGAAAACAGGTGCTAGAGCTTGATAAGTGAAAAGAAAAGCTGATGGAGTATTAACTGGTAGCAGAGAAAGTATAGTTCCAAATAGGAAACTGATGATGTGTGACGGATGTGTTTTGGAAAAAAAGAAAATTAAAGTTTGATTAGGAGAGGTTTAAAGAGAAGAAAGATGGTTTGGCTGATAAAGAGAGACAGTGCAAAGAAGCAAGGCAAATGACAAGTGAAGAAAAAAATGAATAGGATATGGGTTAAAGAAAAAGTGGTAAGAAGAAGCTTGTGGAGAGATGATGGGAGTGAGTTGGGATAAGGGAATAAAGTTACCACAATGTACTGATGAAGCTGAGGGATAGAGAGAACACATGGAAACCAGTAGTGAATCTGTGCAGAAATGGGAAATCAGGTGGAAAAGACACCCAAAGAACTTCTTAAATAACTGGAGAGGATCCAAATTATTGTTTTATTCACTGGGCCCAATGCTTTGATGGGAGGGAGGAGGCAAAGAGAACTGATGTAAAGTTACTGTATGTTTATACACATGCAGTATAGTTACACACATATACTATAGATAATGTATGCAATAATGCGACAGACAATGACATAGATCAATGACATGGTTTCTCAACCTTGGCAACTGTAAAATATGTGGACCTCAGCTCCCAGAAACTAGCTCTCAGAGGTGGTCCAGACAAGAAGCATTGGCATATCGGCATCTCGGGTTAACCAGACTATTCCACCTTTAATGATGGGGGGTGAGGTGTTACCCCCCCGTTGATAGGGCTTGCAACTTGGGCCTCCTCCTGGATTCACGGCTCAATTTTGAAGACCATATAGGAGCCGTGACCAGGGGGGCTTTTGCCCAGGTTCGCCTGGTGCGCCAGTTGTGACCCTATCTGGACCGAGATGCCCTACACACAGTCACTCATGCGCTCATGACCTCCTATTTAGACTACTACAACGCTCTCTACATGGGGCTGCCCTTGAGGACCACTCGGAGGCTTCAGCTGGTGCAGAATGCGGCCGCGAGTTGTGATGGGGGTTTCCCGATACTCCCATGTAACACCTCTACTCCGCGAGCTGCATTGGCTTCTGGTTGCCCTCCGGGTGAGATTCAAGGTGCTGGTGATGACCTATAAAGCCCTAAATGGCTTGGGTCCGGGCTATCTGAGGGAACACCTGCTGCCGGCATCAAGTTCCCTTCGTCCAGTGCGCTCACACAGGGAGGGTCTTCTCAGGGTGCTGCCGGTAAAAGACTGCCGGTGGATAACACCCAGGGGGAGGGCCTTCTCTGTGGGTGCGCCTGCCCTCTGGAACCAGCTGCCCGTGGAGCTTAGGACTGCCCCCGACCTTCGTTCTTTTCACCGGGACCTGAAGACCTAGCTTTTTGAGCTCTCCAGCCCAGGCTGAGAATTTTTAACTGGGGTTTTTATTTTTTAGGGATGATTTAATCTTTTTTAATTGTTTTTAACTTTTTTATTGGTTTGGTTTTAAATACCCTGTAAACCGCCCTGAGTCCCTCGGGAAAGGGCGGTATATAAATCTAATAAAATAAATAAATAAAAAATAAATCATGACTATTAAGACTATCTTTATTGCAAGATTATGGTAACCAAATCTTTCAAGTCTAAAAGTGCATCTCCTCCCCCTTTACCTCAATTTTCAGTCCAAGAAAGCTGGCGGGCTGGAGGATTCTGGGAATTGAAGTCTTCATATCTTAAAGTTGCTAAGGTTGAGAAACCTTAAAGCTGCTAAGGTTGTTCTTTGGTAAAGAAGATGAGATAACGATTTCCTGAGGATTCCCTAAATCAAGAGTATGAAGACCCCTCAAAATATGATTTGGTATGCATTATTAATAGTTCATTGGAATGTATACATGATAAGGTTATCCAGGCCATTCAGTTGTTCTTGAGGTGTCTGGTCTCCTAAGACACGAGCCTTTCTCTCCAATCAAGGAAGGAGGCACTGTAACCCTCAGTAATCTCGAACTGTACAATTGTACAATTACTGGTTGCTCTCCAGGTGAGATTTAAGGTGCTGGTTCTCACCTATAAAGCCCTTCATGGCTTAGGCCTGGGATACTTGCAGGACCATCTGCTGCCAGGAATGACTTCCCATCGCCCGGTGCGCTCATACAGAGAGGGCCTCCTCAGGGTGCCGTCGGCCAGACAATGTCGGCTGGCGACCCCCAGGGGGAGGGCCTTCTCTGTGGGGGCACCTGCCCTGTGGAATCAGCTCCCTGTGCAGCTCCGGATGGCCCTTGACCTCCGGTCCTTCCGTCATGACCTTAAGACACTTCTTTTCCAACAGGCCTACCTGGACTGATGATAAGGGGTTTAATATGGTTTTAACGTTTTATTGGTTTTAGTTGGGGCTACGTATAGTTTAATTTCTTCTTAATATTTGTATTCTATTTGTATTTTATTGTTGTTAGCCGCCCTGAGTCCTTCGGGAGATAGGGCGGCATATAAGTCCAAATAAATAAATAAATAAATAAATAAATAAATAAATAAATAAATAAATAAATAGATCCTCACATTAGAAAAGTAACTGGTATCTTAAACCTATTATGTCATATGTAATAATATATAGTGCGCACATGATGTATTATCTATCTAAACATATTTGATAAAGCTAAATATACAGCATGCCTGTTTCAAACTAAAAGCATTTCAAGGGGCAAATGGCATGCTAAAGCAATAATGCCTTTGAAAAAAATGAAGAGATCATGTACTCAGAGTGATAAACGACACCCTTCTTCCAGTGTACCAAGGACAGAGTAAATGAACAGCAAACAATAGCAAGGAAAACAAGAAAATTGTCTTCATGAAAGATGACCTGGATATGCAAGGCATGTTAGCAGCTGAAGTGGAAAAGAAAAAGTATGTGTGGCAAACAAAAAAAAGGGGGGGAAGGAATTAACCACAGCTTGGATCCTGGAAGAAAATGAAATCAGAATTCAAAGTGCCTCCCTCTCTCTCCACTCCACAACTCTACTTCTAGAAAATTAGGAAACTAATTGAACTCCAGATACTGACAGCTCCCCTCAAAGATTTTGAGAATTTCCTTAAGTGTTCTAGGCAGAAATGTCATCAGGGCAGCTAGCATTTAAAAAAAAAAATAGAAGAGTGGACTTAAAAAGTTTCAAACCTGGCGGAAATGGCAAAGATTTCAGCATATTTGAAAGAACAATCGCAACAGAGATATATTTTGGAATGCAGAAGATGGATCGATTATATTCAGAATAAATATGGGACTAGAAAGTTTCATTTAGTATATGAACAAGTATTAGTATTATATGATGTATTATTAGTTAGTTATTATTATTTAGTTATTTAGTTATGTTTAAGAGGAGTTAAAGTGCAATAGAATTTAAAGTGTTTTTTTTAGTTAGTTAGCATATTTTAGCTTAGGTTGGTAAAAGTTAATACCCTGTATTCATCTCTGGGAAGTCGGGGGGGGGAGGGGGAGGGAGGGGGAGGGAGGGGAGGGGGGGAGTTTATGTTTATGTTTTCAAAATGTATTTTAAAACTTTTCAATTAAAAAAAAATTGCACCCAAGTTATACTTGTTCTTCTGGTTTAGATAGGTGTCAAACTCGATTGTGTCAGTGACATATCATGACATATTGTGATGTTTTTTGCCTTTTTGGAGCTGGGGTGGGTGTGGCCTGCATGTGACGCATCCGGCCCGCAGGCCGCCAGTTTGACACCCCTGACTTAGACTGATGGATAAGCTCAGGCTCTTTTTAAAGGGCCAAACTATAAAATAAGCAGAATATGAAATGATACCAGAAAACTTTTTTTCTTTGTTTTTTTAATAAATGCCAACATCATTAGAAGCTAAATCTTTAAGCATAAATCAGGAATAATAGAGGTGGTTTCATTCATTTTCAGAATTATTTTCAAAAGTGGAAGGGTATATTTGTGTAAACTCCAATTTGTAACTTTGAAAATTATACTTTTCCTGTCCCCTAAAAATACATATCTGGGAAAAATACATGAAACACAACTGGGTCATGTGATAAAATATTTGTAAAAAATAATTGGGAAGAAGATTGACTCAGATATGATATTCATCAGACAAGACACTACATTTACACTAAATGGTAACCAGTGAAATATCCTACAACAATTTATAGTTGTCCAATCAAGAATAAAGGGATAACAATAAAAAAGTAACATGCATCCATTTACAAAATAATTGCAGAGTAACTGAGAACTGTTTCACCAAGAATAAAATGAATTATTTCAAGAAATATTTATTCAAGGACCTCCATAACAGCTGGGGTTGGGTTTATGGTTTCACCATACCAATACTTTAGATTCCAAGCCAGAGATTAAACTTTTGGGGAAATCCCATTCAGTAAATAATACCTAATCTTTAGAATTGGGCAAATATCATGTAATTCTTTATGAGCTATGGAAAAGAACCATACTGGAGAGCACATGCCAGGAGACAATGAATGAGTCTCATGCTGATTTCCAAGCATGTTCAGACATATTGGAAAAAATCAAAGTTCTAAAGAGCCAGGGCCCATCAGTTGGGTTAACAGCCAGGCTCTTGTGAATATGAAGTTATGTGAACTTTTCTAATTTGTCATTCTAATTTTTCTAATTTGTCATTTTGTTTTAAAGGTGACTGTTGGGTTTTAGCAGCTCTGGGTGCCTTGACCCAACAACAGCGGTTCCTGAAAAATGTGATTCCTAAAGACCAAGAATTTAATCACACTTATGCAGGGATCTTTCATTTTCGGGTATGTGATGCAAAATGTAGCAGTGTCTTTTTCAACTATTTTAAAATCTAGAGCTTGGATGACAATAGGTATTTCTTGTTAGCATTATTAAAGTTCAAAAGATCTTTAAATGCAAATATAATAACAAGATAAGCACAATTATAAATATATTTATTAGCGTATGTAAAAGAGGCATACAGAGGTACCTCTGAGATAAATGGAAGTTGCATACTTATATCAAACGAGGTTGTTTTTTTTTCAGAATAGCTAAAGTATTCGCTACAACCATTTGTAGCCCCTGTAGTGTACAAATATATTCAGTGAACAATAGAATAAGTCATGTCAGATTCTCCACAATAATCAATTCCACATATTATATTTAGTTATGAATATTATATATTGGCTTGCTTTTTAATGCTGATTCCAGTATAGATATAAAATTCTCTGCTAGGAATTGCTTCATGACTGGCACTTCTTTGGAAGCAATCTATTATTAAGAAGCAGAATCTATAAATGCTATTTGAAACTATTTTTCACTGCCCCCTTATCAGCAGCTCAATACACCTGGATCTATAGTTCTTCCTGCAAGATCAAATTGAAGCCAAGAAAAGCAACCCCCAACCTTGTTTCTCTAAATCAAAAGGTCCGGTCTATAATATTTTTATACTATCTCTTCAAAGTTGTTAACACAACCTAACTTGCTAATTAGTTTCTGTCCAACTTTGTGAAGAATGTTCTTTTTAAAATAAATAAATAAATAAAGAGATCTACTTACCTATCTACCTTTGTTACCTGCATACCCACGACGCTATTTTCTTTCAGGATAAGTAATGTTCTGCTGAGTGCACAGAAGATATAAGAAACAATAAAACAAAGGAATTAAAAAGCATAAGATAAGATAAAAGAAGAAAAATTCAGCAGCTCAGACTGCTTTATGCCAGCCCTGTTTATTATACCCTTGATATTTTTTAATCCTTTTAAACCATCTTTGCTTCCCCTGTCTCCATACATCATTTATATTTTGCCTTTTTATTTCCTAAGCTTCTCACAATTCTCTTTTTCAGGATCTCATCAGTTCCTTCCATCCCATAATATTCTAGGTCTTCTTCTCCCAAAGGACAATGTCAGAAAAACAAGACAGGAAAAGCAATAAAAAACAACTTACTTACTTTAAAAAGTCACTCCAAATGTATTATCTGCATACACACATACACATGCACAGAGACATAGACATAGAGACACACACAGACACACACAGAGAGAGAGACCCTCTAAATTAATTGATTATGTCCTAGTGTCAACTTTTAGTGACACTTAAATTTTTCTCTAGAGTACAAACGCTGGTCCTTCAGATCTAATGGGTCCATTTGTCTTGTTCCTAGTCAACCTCTGCTCTTTTCCTCAAATTATCCCAGGATTAGAGACTTCTCCAGGGAACTACATCTTCACATAATATGCCCAAAATTTATTAATTTGAGCCTGATCATTTCTGCTTTGAGTGAGACCTCCAGATTGATCTGTTTTATGATCCATTTGATGGCTATACATGGTATTTTTAAGAGTCTTCTACAGAGTTCAGATATGTTAATAGTCTACTATCCTACTTCTTCAAAATCTAAAATATTATAAATGAATGTTTATTTTCCCCCCTCAAATTTACAAATGGAATCATACATTTTCCATTTACATTTCCATTTATTTTTGTCTAGTTGCTAGTTTCTAATATTTTAATATTACACTTTAATATGTTATATTTTTACTCTATTTTTATGTTCAATATATATATTTAAAATATACCGCTCAAAAAAATAAAGGGAAGACTTAAACAACACAATGTACTGTATTTAATAGTAGGATGTCTTATCTTGTGTTCCCTTTATTGTCTCCATACATCATTTATATTTTGCCTTTTTATTTCCTAAGCTTCTCACAATTCTCTTTTTCAGGATCTCATCAGTTCCTTCCATCCCATAATATTCTAGGTCTTCTTCTCCCAACTCATTCACTTTTCAAATATTTATTTTACAACTCACTCCTCATTCATTCTCTCTATGTGCCTCTCCAAGGCATCTTAACACATTTATTACATAGTGATAATTCACTTGCATATAGTGTCCACATTCATTCAGCTTCCATCCGCTCTTGAGCCCATCTCTTCTCTTTTTATCACACACACTTCTTAAGTACTCCATTCCTACTGCATTCAACTTCATAATTCAAAACAAATTATGTTTTTCCCCCTATCTACTTAAACTTGCACTCTCATAAAACAAATTGGGCAGAAGCGCACCACTATGCACAATTGTTTTCTCTTCTTTCAACAGCAACAACAAAAAGGGTCCTTTGCTATCTCAGCACATAACTATACTACTTTTCTACCAGCATTTGTATTCTTAAAAAGTTTCCCATCATTTCCTCATCTTTATTAAACTTTGTATTAAGGTATATAAAATCTACTTTTGCTAGTCTTTACCATTTGTGTATGGTATGGCAGTTTGCTCCATTTCCCCTATCAAAGGCAACTACTTTGTTTTTTGATTAACTATTTTTCAGACCATTTTTCAAGCTAAAGTTTGTTACAAATAATTTGTATTCTCAGTCAACAACAGAGCATCATCTGCACACAAAAGTACACATGCAGTCACACCCCCAACTTAAACTCCTCTAGTATCATCACAAGCCTTCTCCATAACATTGATTCATAAATACATCCCACTTCCTTGACTTAAACTTTATTCAATATTGTACCATTCACTAAACATTGTTTGCTTTCATGCCTAGTGCTTTAAATTCCATATTCACATAAAACTTTCAGGCCTATTTTTACTTGATTATTACTTATTGAATGACAGTATGGCAAAATCATCCCCTTTATGTTTCTTTGTGACCTTCCAAAGATTTGACCTTTCAAGGGCTTCATTCTATTCTCCCTGGATCTTTCAAAGTCCCCCATCTAAGCAACCACTCAATGCTAAAATTGATCCCTGATACTTCAGTTCATGTCTTTGTTTTATAGCTATGGAGATTTGTCTCATAGAGCTAGCAAAGTTACGACACACTCCATTAGCCTGCTAATGATGGCAGAAATGGATTCTTTGGTTTGTCCGTAGTGAAATCTTTCTTTACTCCTTTCTTGAAACAATTGCTATGTACTTCATAGATGAACATCTGTACTCTCCAGCTGCTTAAGTGGCCAGTAGAATCCTTTTCTTTCATACTGTAGGTAAAATAATAACTTTGAACTATTGTATTTCATTGTAGACACAATACATTGTATGATTTGGCAAAACAAACCAAGCAGCTCATGCTTAATCAATAGTTATTGAAAATATAATGCTTGAGGAAAATGAAGGTTTTTTTTTAAAAAAAGCAATTAATTTCACGTACTATCTTTGTCAGCTAGGCTGTTTGAAAAGCAGTTTATCTCTTAGACTGTTTTAATCAATGAATCACACAATAAATCTACAATAAATACACACATGCATCATTCTACCAAGCGATATCCATCTATTTTTTATATTTAAATAAGTGATTTACTGCTTTCTGAAAGGAAGTTGTTTGAGAAGGAGTGTAAGCCCTTCTGACAGGACTGTCCTTAGATGCAGGAGTTTTAGATAACTATTCTCCAATATTTAATCTTTCCTATTTTGTATTGTAATGCCTACTTTATGAGATTATGGTGTAATCTTATATAATTATATATATATATATAATTTTTTAATATGGTTATTTAAAAATTATACAGGTAGAGCAGAAAAATACAAAAATTCATTCTCTGTGCAAAGAAGAAAAAGTTCTTTTGTTGTTAACGGTGTTTTAGAGAAAAGACAAAGCAACTACAAAGTTGGATTTTTCCCCCCTTTGTTGTAAAGAAAAGAAGGGGAAGACACTACTTTGCCTGTTCTCTGGTTCTAGAATCTGGGTCATCCAGTGAAACCATTTCTATTTGATGCAAGATAGATTGAAACACCCCAGTTCATTAATTACCTTACATAATTGATCTTTATAAATGTAGAGTTAAGCTTAGAAACTTTAAAATGGCATTAGACAGATTTACTTGTGATGGTGATTATAGATTCAGATGCAATATATCTTTAAATATTTCCTGCTGGAACGTGTAAAAACAGAGTCAACATAGAAGGATTTCATGTTGTCATTTTAGTGTCCTTAAAACACCTGGATGTTTGTTGTTAAAAATAGGATATTAATTTGTATCCTAGTACTGCAAGTCTTTTATTATAATGCCTTGTTAATCTACGAATTTGACCAAGGCCACCTGCCTGTGCGAAATTGCTCTAGACATTCACTAAAGCAAGACTACTGGTTAAGATGTAAGATTGGGGATTAACTGAAAACATTAATTTTGTTTTGGAGAATTCATTGGTTGTAGATGATCATTATTATTTTCCATTAATTTGGAAATTAACAGGAAGACAATTGCAATGCATACAGTGTTCTTGTACAGTATCATAACACTGATACTGTTTGAATGGTAATTATTTGAATGGTAATTATTCTCAAAAAGCTATGTAATGGTCTGAAGAATTTAATTCCCTATGTTCCAGCAACTTCTTTCCAAATAAAGTAAGAAAAGTATATACATAGTTTATATCTTTAATTCCCCATTTCTTTCTAAATTAGACAGACTGTAAAATTATGTAAAATTAACTTTTTTTTGTTAAGAGACAGGTACAAATTTAGAGGAGGATACTTCTTTTTCTCTCTGTCTTTTTATGGTCTTTCTTTCATTTTTGCATATAGATTTAAAACAAAGAAAGAAAGAAATAGCCTCCACTCAATCATGAAACCTCCTGTTAATTTCAAAACGTGCATTTTCTCTCAGTCAGGTCTAATTCAAAAGGTTCTTGTGAATTTATATTGAAACAATACTTCCATGAGCACCCCCTTGATTTCCAAAGGATAGGAAAGAATTATAGCAATAATTATTTTAAAAATTCATTTTGTGATGTGCTATAATGAAAAACTGTTAAAATTATCCTTCTTTTTTTTTGTTCTGTAGTTCTGGTATTTTGGAAGCTGGGTTGATGTGGTGATAGATGACCAACTGCCTTTCATGGATGGAGATTACTTATCAGTTCATCCCAGGAGCAAGAATGAATTCTGGCCACCTCTGCTTGAGAAAGCTTATGCCAAGTAAATATTTCCAAAACCTATTTCTATTTACAAGTTTTGCTTATATGTCTCACCACTGTGTGTGAGTGTGTGTGTGTGTGTGTGTGTGTGTCTTTGTTTATAGTCATTTACTAGTACAATCACCTACCCAGGTTTCAATGTATAGATATCTTTAACAGATTCTCCATGGAAAAAATCATGAGGCCATCAATGGGGAAAAAAAGTTACTTTCCTGTTTAAAACTCATAAGGTTACAGGTAGTCCTCGTCTTATGACACAGTCAAGCCCAAAATGTATGCTGCTAAGTGAAACAGTTGTTAAGTGAATTTTGCTCCATTATGCAACTCTCATAAATATGACTCAGTTGTTAAACGTCTGAATTTTGATTATGTGACCATGGAAATGCTGCCACAGTTGTAAGTGTGAAAAACAGTTGTAAATCACTTTTTTCAGTGCAATTTTAACTTTAAGCAGTCACTAAATGAACTGTTGTAAGTCGAGGACTACCCTACTAGTCTTTGAAAAAGCAATAGTACAATATTAATAACTCTTTTAAGATTAAGGTCTCACTTACAACCATGATTGAGCCCAAAATCTCTTTTGCTAAGAGATATAGTTAAGTGAGTTTTGCCCCATTTTATGACCTTTCTTGCCACAGTTGTTATTAAATGAATCACTTAATCATTAAGCTAGTAACACAGGTGTTAAGCGAATTTGGCCCCCTCATTGACTTTGATTGTCAGAAGGTTGCAGAATTCATCCCAACAAATCTAGCAGAGATGGCATGCTTTGAATCCTCTCTATCAAATAGTGTTATTGGTTGGTTCCTGGAGCCATGCCTTTTTGGTTGCAGTGCCTACCCTGTGGAGCAGCACTCCCCTGGAAATGGCCGCAGCCCTGTTAAGCTCCCACAAGGTTAGTGAGTTCTGCTATTGTTGATGTGATTGACCAATCTTTAAGACCAATCCAAAGTCAGGTCACTTAGCTATAAAGGTAGGAGCCCAATCAGTCCCTGCCAGGTTGCCTCTGAAGATGCCAGCCGTTAGTTGCAATTGAAATGTCAGGAAATCTGTTGCATAAACAATGGTTAATAAGCCCTGAAGCTGAACACAGCCCAAAGATGTCAGAATTGGAAATACTTACACAGAATTAAGACAATGTTAAAAGGTAAAGGTAAAGGTTCCCCCGCACATGCGTGCTAGTCGTTTCCGACTCTAGGGGCCGGTGCTCATCTCCGTTTCAAAGCTGAAGAGCCAGCGCTTGTCCGAGGACGTCTCCGTGGTCATGTGGCCGGCATGACTAGCACAGAACGCTGTTACCTTCCCACCATAGTGGTCCCTATTTTTCTACTTACATTTTTACGTGCTTTCGAACTGCTAGGTGGGCAGAAGCTGGGACGAGTAACAGGCGCTCACTCTGTTACGCGGCACTCGGGATTTGATGTTAGGACATATTTAAAACAGTTAGGACATATTTAAAACAGTTATTCAAAATATGGCACAGAGATAGAACAAAATAAAAATTGTATGATCAAATATATGCAAAACCTTTAAAGAAGTAATAACAGTGGAACCATAGGAAAAACTATGTGGGGAAAAAATCATGAAATTTACTCCAAGCTACAGTTTGAAGGCAAATTGAAACAAAATCTTATACAGACGGCATATAACTGAATGATTACCAAGATAGAAAAATGATTTAACAATAAATATTGGAAATATGCAATAAGAAGGGAATAATTTATCATATCTGATGGTTATGCAAAAAGTCTTGAAATTACTGGAAAAAAATACACCAAATTTTCAAAAAATTCTGAAAATAAAATTAGAATTTAGACCAGGGATATTTTTATAAGGTATGTTTCCAAAAAACATAAATAGAAACTACCACAATTTATTAAGATATTGTACATACTAACAACAGCAAGAAGCAATCTGGCACAACGCTGAAAAAAAGAAACCTTATCAAGAAAGCTTGTAGCATTTGTTCTATTTTTTGTATGCCATTTAGAGTCATTGTGAGATGGGCAGCCCCCATCTAAATAGCTAATTAAGGTTAGGGTTAGACAAAGCAATGGTGATAGACTTTTCTTATTGTTTCTTTTCATGCATTTTTAATTCCACAGGCTGGGAAGCAATTTTGTTTAAGTGGACTTTAAACTTGCTTACATTACAACTGCAGCACTGTGTAGATTTATATAGTAAAAGGTAAAGGTTTCCCCGCACATGTGTGCTAGTCGTTTCCAACTCTAGGGGCTGGTGCTCATCTCCGTTTCAAAGCCGAAGAGCCAGCGCTTGTCCGAGGACGTCTCCGTGGTCATGTGGCCGGCATGACTAGATGCCAAAGGCGCACGGAACGCTGTTACCTTCCCACCGTAGTGGTCCCTATTTTTCTACTTGCATTTTTACGTGCTTTCGAACTGCTAGGTTGGCAGAAGCTGGGACGAGTAACAGGCGCTCACTCTGTTACGTGGCACTTGGGATTCGACCCGCCAAACTGCTGACCATCTGATCGACAAGCTCAGCGTCCTAACCCACTGAGCCACCGCGTCCCTAGATTTATATAGAATACAATGCAAATCAGTCACAAAGTAAATAGAAGTTAGTGGGGTCATTGTTGGGATCAATACCAAAGATATATCTTTCATGGTGTGAAAGTATTGAGCCAATGCTAAGCAGGGTTGGACCTTTTTAGTAAATGAATGGAAATTGTCAGGATTTACAGCAGGCCACGGTGGGAAAAGAACAATTTGGAGGAAGGCAAGAAATGACATGGATATATATCTGCATGATCATGAGAAGTCAAGGTCCAGTTACTAAACTTCTATTATCTTCTCTCTGGAAATGTATACATATTTTAAACTCCATATGACACTTTTCTAACCACACTTTTCTATAAATCAGTACTAGTGTGTGTTTTCTGTTGCTAACAAGTGTGCAGTTTCAACTAGAATCAGTTCAGATCATTTTTAGTGAACACAGCCTTCATCAAATGTGAGTCGAGTTGCCAATCCCCAAAGGACAATGTCAGAAAAACAAGACAGGAAAAGCAATAAAAAACAACTTAGTTACTTTAAAAAGTCACTCCAAATGTATTATCTGCATACACACATACACATGCACAGAGACATAGACATAGAGACACACACAGACACACACACAGAGAGAGACCCTCTAAATTAATTGATTATGTCCTAGTGTCAACTTTTAGTGACACTTAAATTTTTCTCTAGAGTACAAACGCTGGTCCTTCAGATCTAATGGGTCCATTTGTCTTGTTCCTAGTCAACCTCTGCTCTTTTCCTCAAATTATCCCAGGATTAGAGACTTCTCCAGGGAACTACATCTTCACATAATATGCCCAAAATTTATTAATTTGAGCCTGATCATTTCTGCTTTGAGTGAGACCTCCAGATTGATCTGTTTTATGATCCATTTGATGGCTATACATGGTATTTTTAAGAGTCTTCTACAGAGTTCAGATATGTTAATAGTCTACTATCCTACTTCTTCAAAATCTAAAATATTATAAATGAATGTTTATTTTCCCCCCTCAAATTTACAAATGGAATCATACATTTTCCATTTACATTTCCATTTATTTTTGTTTAGTTGCTAGTTTCTAATATTTTAATATTACACTTTAATATGTTATATTTTTACTCTATTTTTATGTTCAATATATATATTTAAAATATACCGCTCAAAAAAATAAAGGGAAGACTTAAACAACACAATGTACTGTATTTAATAGTAGGATGTCTTATCTTGTGTTCCCTTTATTTTTTTGAGCAGTATATATAATTTTTATTAAAGCTTTTTTAAAAAAAGATAAAAGTAATATAAACTAATGCAAAGTAAAGAAGAAAAGATATGGAAAGAAAACAAACGGAAAGCAAAAATTACAAGAAAAGAAAAAAAGTTAAAGAAGAAATAGAAAGGAAAATGCTAGGTTGGAAACATTAGCTTTAAATAAAATAAACCATGGATTTCTATTTTTTTAATTCAGGCTGAAGCTCAGATTGTGTTGTTACTTTTATTAAATGACATATGTTACTATTGTAGTGAATTCTGATTCCTCTTTTTTTCTTTTATATTAATAATTATAAGCTCAAAATAAAATAAAAAAAGACTTGAAACATTCTTTTTAGTCTTTGGTGTGGCACTATCTGATGAACATTCAATGATGTGAACTAAATAAAAATGGAACAAAGAATAAAAACCTAGGCTGTGTTTAATTTTATTCTTACTTTCTTTTTTACATATTTGTGGCAGATCTCCTTCCAACAGAGAAAATGTTTTTAACTTCAGGTTGTAACCAAGGGTGTTATTTTATCTTTCAGGATATGATGCGTGATATAGTTGTTGCATGCAGCATTAAACAATGTATACGTAAAGGCTTATCTGGGGACAAAGATTTGTCAGAAAAGAAAACTGCAGGGATGTTTTTAGAAGTATTTTCAATTATTTTGTGAGTCTGACAAATACAGAACTTTCTATAACTTTGTCTTGTAGAAGACTTTTTCTGAAGCTCATCTTTATGTAACATCTCAACCCAGCTTCGTTTCTGGCTTCGCCCTTCTTCCTGGAAGATTGAAAAGTTTCCAACCTATTGGAGCCCACTATCTTCTGTGCTAGAGGGATGATTAAATAAGACTCTTTGTACTTAACCCATTCAAAAAATAGAACCATAATATTCTTGGATTGTACTGTCTGAAACTTTGAGGTCACGTTTCATTCAGATTAATAGAAAGTGGGAGGCAACACCTGCTACCTTGGAGAGTTTGCCATATTGTGTTCTTCAATGGCTCTAGAAAATAAATCCAACACAAGATGGACTTGAACTGTCCTTTTTCTCTGGGTTACTGTATTGTATGATGACCACAAACATTCTTCAGTTCTTTTAATTGCATAGGAGATATTGAACCTATTCCAGGACATGCATAGGGCTAGATGGATGGATGTGTATTGATTTATTTATGTCAGGGCTTTTCAACCAGTGGTATGGGTACCACCTGTGGTACATTGGTACCTGGAAGGTGGTACATGACCATCCTAGAAAAGTGGTAGTGGGAGAGGGGAATGAGTTGAACTGGTGGCAGCACCGCACAAGCCTGTGCGAGAGATGGCTGGAGCTGCAGGGCTGTCAGGGTTCAGCGGAAGTGCCAGGATCACTGCTTCTTCAGAGCTGTCAGGGCTCAGTCGAAACACCAGGATCAGCGCCAGGCTCCAGCTGGAGATCGGTGCTGATCCTGGTGCTTCTGAGCCCAGAAGAAGCGCCGATCAGCTGGAATGTTGCAGCATCCCCAGGGTCTTGTGATTTACATTCAGATGCTTGGCAACTGATTCATATTTATGATGGTCATAGTGTCCCAGGGTCATGTGAAGTAACCAAAACCTGCTGCAACCACCCAGCAGATGGGGGGTGGAAATAAAAATCAAACACCTTCCCACCCCACCCCTGCTGCCAATCCTCAACAGAAATGCTCACAACAATGAAAACCTCGGACAGGAGAAAGAGCACCGCCGGGCGGGCAGACAGGTGTCTTGCTCGGTTGTGGCTTGGGGGGCACTTTTTTCAGTGCCATTGTAACTTCGAACAGTCATTAAGCGAACTGTTGTAAGTCGAGGACTACCTGTACTTCATCACTTTTTCCCTTTTTTTTCGGTCATCAAGTTTTTGACACCTTGCTAGGTGACTGGTGGTAGTTGGATGTTGCCACATCCTAAAAGTGGTACAGTGGTTGAAAAGGTTGAAAAGCCCTGATTTATTTGAAGAAAGAAAGAAAGAAAGAAAGAAAGAAAGAAAGAAAGAAAGAAAGAAAGAAAGAAAGAAAGAAAGAAAGAAAGAAAGAAAGAAAGAAAGAAAGAAAAGAAAAGAAAAAAGAAAAAGAAAGGGGATGAACTAGAACCAAGAAAAGACTTACTGTTTGTGTTGAATTAAGAAATTAAATAAATCTAAAACAAAGAACTATTAACAAATATATAGTATAATCCATTTACTGACTTTTAATTGACAAACTAAGAAAAAAAATATCTAGCCTATTAGGTAAATCAAAAATGGCAGTATAAGAGAAATATACTTTTAATTTAAAGCCATATTTCTATTTCTAGTCTGACTTAACAGAACACACTAGTGGTGCTAGAAAGAAAATTTACCATTAACTTACCTGAACTTCTCTAACCATCAATTTTCTTTTATATTTTTATACATATAAACATTCTGTATTGTTTCCCTTTTGCTGCCTACCATGAATGTCTTCCCTTTTCTTCTAGATTGCGTGGTTCTTATGAGAAGTTGCACTACGGCTTTATCTCAGAAGCTTTTGTGGATCTCACAGGTGGGGTCCAGTTGGGATTTGGTCTTACTGATCATTTGTTTGAAATAATGAAAACTGCTGCTTTGTCAGGCTGTCTAATGGCATGCACCACTCCTAAAATGGTAAGTTAGAAGTTAGCTTTACAGAGACTGGTATCCTGTTGTTCAGAAGAGATTCTCAGAATAGTTTCTCTAAAATTACCAGAAAAAAATCATTTAGATATCAAAACAACAATAACCATGGCTATGTACAGTTGGAAGATTCTTAGAAAATTAAAAGATCTTTATTTGTGGTGAAATGATGCATTTAGGACACAAACGATCCTTTCACGGTGAAGAACAGTTCATAGTTTGGATAATGCTAAGAAGAATGCCAGAAAGCAAGAAAATAAAGCAGTACCTCTGTTGACCCACCAAACATATATGATCATAAGATAATACTAGAAAGTTGAGAGACCCAAGCCATAGAAAATTCTGAATTTGACCCAAGAAACCAAGTGGAGTTAGGACTTCACAGTCAACAACTATCTGTGGAAAATCAAACTTGTTTGGCACTGCTCCTTGTTACATGTGCACATCATATTAATTCTGACATGTGCCTTTTACTGGGTTCTGTTGACCTTCTGAGAAAACCAGAACATGTCAGCGACTTATGTCTTAATCAATTCCAGATTAAAGTATGGCAAAACTCTTTCTTGGGCTAACCATGAAATGTATTAGCAAACTGATTGATGCAAGATGTGGCAAGAGCTAGAAATGTCTCTTCTCCTTGTTTGCTTCCAGTTGGTTTCTGGAGCATCTTCTTCCATATATTCTTGCGTCACGCTTGTCATTTGACACTAGTTTATACCTCTTGATCAGTTAAGTTAGCTATAAGTTCTAGAACTATTTCTGTGGTTCCATCCAATTATAAAATCTTCAGCCAACAGAAAGTATTCAGGAGCTATGGACAATCAACCAGTGGAACAGCTGACCCCCAGAAATCGTGGGTGCCCCATCACTGGAGATCTTTAAGAAGAGACTAGACAATCACTTGTCTGAGATGGTGTAGGTTCTCCTGCTTAAACGGGGGGGCTGGACTAGAAGACCTCCAAGGTCCCTTCCAGCTCTATACTATAACTATTTAGCTAAAAGTGTTAATATCTCTTGAATTTGTTGCTCTTCTTACAATTTTCCATCCCTGATTTAGTCATTTGGGCTTTTAAGACTTTTACATAGGCCCTTGTTTTAAATATTGCCGATTTCTTATTGTTTGCCAGTTTACGTTTTTCCTCTGGAAATAAATAGAACATAATCTTTGAACTACGTGACATTATAACACCTTTTCATTATTAGCCATTCCCATCCCAAATATTCTTTAGGATGTAGCAAAAAAAAAAAAAGTTAAAGTCCCCCCCACCCTGAATAAATCCAGCAATCTGCTGCTTATGGAAGTTGTCACATTTTGACTATTTTCCCACTAGAATGTCAACTGGGATTCTCCCTTCCATGCTGAAATCCTAAAGAGTTGGTCAGAATGCTATTTTTTCTTTTTTTTTTTTTTGCTTCAGTACTTCCAGTGGGCTTGTAAGTTGGATGCACTAATACAGATGGACAGATACAAGCAGAGTAGCTTGGATAAGAACATTCAAACATGTTTTGCCTTTAGGACTCAATTTGATCTCAGTAATATCGTTGCAGCCAGATCCTTTACATACCTATTTACTTACTCCCCATTCTGTTCTTCAATTAACTATTGTTTCCAGAAGCAACTCATTTCAATTTAAAAAGAAGAATAAACTCTAAAGCCAGTTCACAACCACCAGTAAAAAGATATAAAACAGACATGTCAAACACAAGGCCCGGGGGCCGGACTCGGCCCGCAAAGTGGTTTCATGTGGCCCGCAAAGCCATCCTGGAAACAGTGAGGGAACAGCCCCCACTGCCTTGGCCCTGGCCCAGAGACCCTCCTTCTGCCAGAGACCCTCAGATCTGTCCCACTCCTGCCCAGGCCCCCATAGGCACCCTTGATGCGAACGATGTAGAGCTGGCCACGCCCACCCAGTAGGCCATAAGCACTCTAGCCACGCCTACCCAGTAGGCCACGCCCACCCTGGCCATACCCACCCGGCCCCCTGAGGGCAACCACAGTGCTGATGCGGCCCTCAAGGAAATTGAGTTTGACACCCCTGCTATAAAAGGATGAGGAATAGAGGGAAAAGGAATTAGAGGAAATTTAATTATTTAGGTTGACATTTATAAGATGGCACTTATTAGCAAGTTTGGGATGGATGATTTTCCTTTGCTGGTGTTTTTCTTAAATAGGAATTGGTGGAATTGGATTCCCTATCCACAACTGAATCCAGAATGTTCTTCTCCTTTTTTTGCATTTTCTAAATGTAGATTAACCACCCATAATAGAGATATAAATTAAGTTAACCCCAAATTTCATAGGAAAGGGTTTGGAATGTTTCAACAGAATCTATTATGGAATTGGCAATACTGAGAGCCAGTTAGTCTAGTGCAGGGCTTTTCAACCTTTTCAACCATTGTACCACTTTTAGGATATGGCAACATATGACCAAAAAAAAAAGAAGGAAAAAAGTGATGAAGTACAGGTAGTCCTCAACTTACAACAGTTCGCTTAATGACTGTTCGAAGTTACAATGGCACTGAAAAAAGTGCCCCCCAAGCCACAACTGAGCAAGACACCTGCCTGCCCGCCCGGCGGCGCTCTTTCTCCTGTCCGAGGTTTTCATTGTTGTGAGCATTTCTGTTGAGGATTGGCAGCGGGGGTGGGGTGGGGTGGGTGTTTGGTTTTTATTTTCCCCCTCTGCTGGGTGGTTGCAGCAGGTTTTGGTTACTTCACATGACCCTGGGACACTATGACCGTCATAAATATGAATCAGTTGCCAAGCATCTGAATGTAAATCACAAGACCCTGGGGATGCTGCAACATTCCAGCTGATCGGTGCTTCTTCTGGGCTCAGAAGCACCAGGATCAGCACTGAGCTCCAGCTGGAGCCTGGTGCTGATCCTGGTGTTTCGACTGAGCCCTGACATCCCTGAAAAAGCACTGATCCTGGCGCTTCTGCTGAACCTTGACAACCCTGCCGCTCCAGCCATCTCTCGCTCAGGCTTGTGCGGTGCTGCCACCGGTTCAGCTCATTCCCCTCCCCCGCTACCACTTTTCTAGGATGGTTGTGTACCACCTTCCAGGTGCCAATGTACCACAGGTGGTACCCATACCACTGATTGAAAAGCCCTGGTCAAGTGGTTAAGGGACCAGGCTAGAAATTGGGAGATTCTGAAACCTTAACCATGAAAGACATCTGGGTGGCTTTGGGCCAGTCATTCTTTCTTAGTCCCACCCATCTCACAGGATTGCTGTTGTGGGGAAAATAAGAGGAGGAGGAAATATTGTGGGTGTTTACCACCTTGAGTTATTTGTAAACATAATAAAGGCAGGAAACAAACAAACAAGCACAGCCTAGCTAGCATTTATCATTCCATTCCCCCCAAAAGTGGAATAAACCCTGATGCATAAGGTTGTTAAGGAATGCTTTTCTAGCTTTCTTTAAAACTTGAAAAAAGATTGGCAAACAGTCATAACATGCTTTCTGCAGAAAGATTTCTACATCTTATCCTCTATTTCCTGGTCATGGAGCACCAGAGAAAATCCAGTGCCTATGTATACAGAGCCCAGTGCTGCTAAACTCACCACACTTATTAAAGGTTAAACAAAGCTGGAGGGTCTTTGAGCAGCTTATATATTTTTAAAAATACAATTCCCACCTGCCCCTGCTAACTCTCAGTAATAGTGTACTATTTGGGCTTAAGCAGACTTTCTCAGGAAATGAAAATGAGATCCAGAAATTTATTCTACTAAAGGGGGAGCAGATCATCCCTTCTCCAAAGCAGAAGAGGCAATTTAAAATGCATATGCCTTGTAGTGCTCTTAAATAAACCCCTGCTTTTGACTGCTTGTGTTGCTTTAAAAATAGGGAGCTTATCAAACGCAGCAGGTGGCAAGTCAAAGCTATTCAGCTGATTTAGCTCAATTATGCTTATGCCATAAGTAGTACATGTCCTAAGGGTAAGCACCCATAATTTTAGTGGGGGCTGTGCCTCTCCCATGAAAAAAAGATCCAGATTTTTATTCCCATCAAACTAAAAAAAAGGTAAAAGAATCCTTGTCTATGGAGGTTCTCGGTCATCCAGGTCATGGTTGTCCCAAAGGTGCTTTTTTCACAAGGCAACTAGACTTTCTTGTTCTTTATTTGAAGATGTTTCACTTCTCATCCAAGAAGCTTCTTCAGCTCTGACTGGATGTGGGGAATGGCAGGATTTATACTCCTCACAGACAGCTGGTCATTTGCATTCTTTTAGCGAGTTGTTGAAGCCCCTGGAGGCTTATCTGTATCATCAGATACAGGTGACCCTGACAAACAGATAAACCTCCAGTGGCCTCAATTACTTGTTAAAAGAATGCAAATGACCAGTTCTCTGCAAAGAGTATAAATCCTTCCATTCCCCACCATCCAGTCAGAGCTGAAGAAGCTTCATGAATGAGAAGTGAAACATCTTCAAAGAAAAAACAAGACAATCCAGTTGCCTCATGAAAAAACCACCTTTGGGATAAAGGAATCCTTGCAGATTTTACTCCACTAGTCATTGCCACTTTAGAGGCCAGTGCTCATCTCTATTTCAAGGAGATTGAGCCAGTGTTGTCCTCAGACAGTGTTGTCTGAAGACATTTCTGTGGTCATGTGGCTGTTAACTTCCCACTGAAGTGGGACCTATTTATCTACTTACATTTGCATGAAGCTGGGGTGAGGACAGGAACTCATCCTGTTGCATGGCACCAGGACTTGAACCTGGGTGGTCTGCTTTCCAGCTGACAAGCCCAGTGTCTTAGCTGCTGAGCCACTGTGACATCAAAATAAAGCTACCCAATTATTTGTTGGACCAAATGTAAATGTTTTAGAGAAAGTAAAACTGTTTTGTACCCTTTCAGAAAAAGCCAGGTAACCAAGTATCAGAGAATGGAATTGTGCAGCAACATGTCTATGCTGTTATAGATGCCAGAGAGGTAAAATAAATAAATCTCTCCTATCGCTATTGTCTTCTCTTCTAACTAGCAACTGTTCTACTGGTTTTTCTCCTTTATTTTTGTTGATACATTGCTTTATGAAGCAGAAGGCAGTATTGTGTAATTCCTTTCCTCAGTGATTTCACCATTTCACTCCTGGTTTCCAAAAATACTCCAAACAACTTTTTGTTAGAGTAAAAAATAAATTATTAATTTAGTCAAATCCATAGTCAGCCAGTTCACTATTTTCAAGTAAAGGATTAAGAACTCTAAGCCGGTAGTTAATATTTATTGGCTACGTCAATGCTACTAAAAGATAGCTTGCTACTGAAAAAGAAACCCGAGCAAATTTTAAGAGGCTATCAGAATGTAAATGAATGAAGACATAAGTAGGCTCATTCCATGGAGATAATTTAATTTGAGACTATCATAAGCAAATTGATTGTGTTCAATGCAGTGAGAATTAGTAAGCTGCTTAGAGTTCATTCTTAATGTCAGAAGTTTTCAAGGGTTGGAAACCACATGGTAGAAATGACATCCTCTAACCTAAGTAGATATTTTAAGGATGCTAGTGTGACCTCACAGGGCTGGTGATCGATCTGATACAAAGCAGAACGACCTTGCTCAAGGACAAGCTGCCAAAAGAATGGAGTTGCCACAGCAACACTCAAATCTATAGCTGCAGGTGATTTTGATGAGGACTCACAAGATTTCCTGAAAAGAGCATGACAGATGCCCCTTTAAGGTATTAATTTAATGAGTCATTGGCCAACTGCCAGCTTCTGAACTTTCATTTAAATACCTGCATAGAAGCCCAAGAAAGATTCTTCATTCTGTTTGTTGAGAAGGCATCAATATTCATGAAATTCAGCTGCCAGGAATTGAGCAGTTGCATCAGACAATAACCAAAACTCTCCCACCATATCCCTTTTTTTATGTGAAGAAATGGTGGGATGTATTCTTATTACAATTATCATTATTTGTCGTCACCATCATCATCATCTAACCCTGTGGTATAAGTCAGAGCAATTTCTGTTGGCTTTCTGGGTACCAAGAAAAACAATTCTATAGTTGATGCCAATGTAAAATGAATCCTGCAATTCAACTGCTCTGAAGTTTATTTCAATTACAACACAAAAGGTGGGGGAGTCAAGTTGTAAAATGCAGAGATACTTAGGAGGGTCAGAAAATGGGATTCTTCATTATTTTCTGCAGGAGGTGTAGTAGAGTAGCACCACTGCACCATTTCTGAAATCTTCCCTGCTGAACATATTCGTAATGTCCATATGTGTAGTGTGCAAGTTTGTTGAGATGCAGCAAAAGACAAAAAAAACCTGTTTGCTCTGAGCCTTGGAATGACATTATTCCTACAAAATCTCTGAATAACAGGCTGTTTCTTGTGTTAAATGAAACAATTGCCCTCTATAAATAAGAACATTGAGTATTTCTGTGGACTGGTTTTCAGCTATTGTCTGTTAGCACATGGTACCGTAGTTCATGCATGAAGCTGAAGTTAAGCATGGATAAATCTAGTTAATGCCTATGCAAGAAACCACTTGGATATCCCATGGCATTGATTTCCTTTCCATTCCAGAATAAAAAAATGAGTTCTAGATGTAATAAGTAAATATGTGAATTTCATGTTAAAAATCAGCAAGGCTGCTGCTCTGAATGGCATGCTATTTTCTCACTTTCAGCTTTCATGCAAACTGCCTATGCTTGGTTCTATAGATGTGTAGTCTCACAGTAAATACATACACACACACATGTGCACACCCACATGCATGTACACACACCCACACACACCCACACACACACACACACACACACACACACACACACACAGTCAATAAAAAAATTCATCTGCATTGAAAATCTCTCTCTTTCATTTTCTGGGAACAAGGACCATCCTTTAAGTTTTCCAGAAAGTCTACTGCTGAAGCCTTGAAAGTTCTTTTCTATTTGATAGAAAATGTAATAGAATTATACATCCCTTAAAGGATAATAAAACCACATCCAGTGACAACTACCCAAAAATGTGAATTATGCTACATAGCTACATAGCTCAAGCTCAAGAACAGCTTTGCAGTTTGTATTGAAATGGAGGGTTGGAAATTTGGAATAGGAAGAAGAAGTCATTTACTCAGGCTTATTCTTCCAAAACACAAGCCTTTGCCTTCCCCAAATATTAATATCATCTTCTCCAGACTAGATCAATTTAGCCAGAAGAAATAATCCAACAATTGTGAAAGAAAGCAAAGGAGTTATTGCACTTAAGAGGATCAGGATGAGGTTAGTGCTCATCCCACCAGAGACATAATTTCTGATGCTAATATCCACAATGACAAGAGAAGAGGTCTTGAAAGACAGCAAATTTATCTAATCTGGTTTTCCTTACATCAGTAGCAGCAAACCTACCCATTAATATGAGATACAGAATTGATCTGGCTTTCTGCAAAGGGAGAGAAGTGCTCAGTGGTGACAATAGCTCTTGACATTTATTGTCTTGCAAACATCTTAATCTAGAGTTAAGCAGCCAAATACATTATGAAGACATTTCTCTTTGAAGACCAGCTCCAATTCTGAAGGAGCCTTTCACAAAGTAACTTCTAGTGGGTTTCCTCCTAGATCTGCGGAAAATGGGTCATGGAAAAAGAGTTCTGCACTAGATGACTGGGTCTGTGAGATGTATTTTGTGAGTCTTATGGGAGATTGAAATAGCAAATCCATTTGTCTAGCTTAATTATCAGTGTTCAGATGTTCCTACAACATGGACACATCTTTCATATACCCTTCCCACCCACACTGCATACCATCACATACATATATATATATATGAAATGTAGAGACAATCCAATCCCCTATGAGAAAAAAAATAGTAATCAATGCATTTTAAAGTTCCTTTGTATTTGGATACAGCACTTTGGAAGCCAAGAATGATACCACTGTTGTACAGAATATGTGATTAAACAGATAATGATATTCAAACAGTATTATGATTTAATATATTCTCTTTAAGCATAAAGACTTTAATTATTATAATGACTTTGCTTAAGCCATAAACTTTTATGATTAAGGTGATGCATTAATCACTGGCTCCATACCAGGAACTACACTAGATAATACTTATCTACCAATGATTTCTCTATAGAAAGGTGAAATTCTCATGATATTCTCAGGTCATTCTAATCAGCCCCTAAACAAAAAGATTGAAGGATTTGGTTTATATGAAGAAGTTCATTTCCCCCCCACTGTATGGTAAGGATTATACTGAAGAAACTAATGTGAACTAGCCTGTGCATGGATATGATGTGTAGCAATTTCTGAGTTATAAAATGGTGGCATCGCAGTTATATAAGTTGCTGGCTCATGCTCCATACAGTGTCATCACAGTTAGGAGTGGAGGGCAAAGCAGCTGGGTCACATGGCTGAATTAGTTGTAAGAACAAGGGGAATGAATTGCCTGAAATCTGAGCTTGTACTCCCACCAACTCCAGAATTTATTACTAGATTCTATCATATATTTCTTATGCAAAACATTTCAGTGACTCATATGGAAAGAGATCCTAGAATGACCTTGAAGGAGACATTTTTGGCAATCAGTATAGAATTAGGGAAAAAAAATACATTTCAAGTGTGAGCAGATAGCACTTAGATACTGATTCAGAGAGGTTTATATCCAAATGAGAGTGAAATTCAGAATTCAGTGAATATATTCCAAGATGACAGACTTTTTAGATGTATTATGCATCTCCCTGGAAGCTTTTTATGTTTCTTATTTATGTAAGTGGAAGTGCATAAAGCAATGCCTGCTAAAAGAAACATTTTTCCCTAGAGATCTGCATATCACCCAAAGCCCAAATGAAATTTTCATAAATCAACAGGTTACTTTTATTTTTGTAATAAATGTTGACTGATTGATTATGTGCCATCAAGTCAATGTTGACTCCTACAGGCCATAGAGAAAGATTTTCTCCAGGATGATCTGTTCTTAACCTGGTACTTCAGGTCTTCCAATATTGCCCCCATTATCACTGTAACTGAGCCCATCTTCACTTTCTTTTCAATAATAAATGTTAATATGAAGAAAAAGGACTCATCTCTATAAATTTGGTCTAGCAGTATCCCTGAGATCAGGATTAGGATATGAAGAATATGAGGATTTTATATTCTGAATAAGGCAATGTGATGGTCTGACCTCTAAACTGTTCCTATTCAGAAAAGGATTTCCCTAACAGGATGGCATCTGTCTTCATCTAAAGATACTTCAAGAGATATCCACCAAAATATAAAAGGAAATGTATCTGTGTGCCTCTTCCCTCATGCCAAATATATAAAGTTAGGATGTTTTCCCTTCCTTTCATTTTTAACAGGTTCCTTCCATGTACAGGAAAGAAGCTCTAATCAAACTCTGGAATCCGTGGGGCACTGTGGAATGGAATGGAGCTTGGAGTGATCGGTATGATGTTGCAATCTTTTAATTTCTTAAGAAGGATGACTCCCTTGAGGTCTTGGAATGAGAACACTCTTTAAGAGTTAGCATGTAGGGACTTGGCATAATAATACTGCTGCAAGAACTAATCTTGCAACCCAAGGGTCAGCATTTCATGTTCTATATTAAAATTCAAGGCATCCCTAGACATTTCCATTCCATTTATCTTCATTCAGATAATGCCAGATCTTACCATTTTTGATTAATTGTCTCCTCCCACACCCCAAATTGAATTGTTACTCCAATTTGCACTTAACAGGCAAATTTAAATGGGATAAATGATAACTTTTATTTAATATATGTATACAAAACCTCAGCCAATATTGTCTGTGGGTATGTATACCAAAATCATGAAGCCAAATTAGCCAGAACAGGGATGTTCAACCTTGGTAACACCTGTGGATTTTAGCTCTCCATATTCCCTAGGGAATTCAGGGAACTGAAGATCACAAATCTTAAAGTTGCCAAGGTTGGACACCCGTGATCTAGAAGATCCTAAGCTGGAAACTGATCTTTAGCTGCCCTACAATGCTTGGAAAGTAGTTGCAGAAGCAGAGATCCTCTGTTGTTGCCACTACCACCATCACCATCTCTGGCAAGGGAACAGTAGGAGGTGCCAAGAAAAGCATTGTGACAGCTGTTTATTGCTGCTAGCAAGACCACAGACAGTATGAGATCTATTATTTATAAATATAAGTTAAAAATGTGGGAAGAAAGGAAACCAACATTGCAACCTGCCATGGTAGTAAATAGTCCATCTCGGCTGCTAAAATCACTTGCAAAATTATAGCTTGGAGAAACTGAAATAGCTCCCTTTAGCCTTGCCAGCTATTCAATTTTGGCAGGTTGTCATCTGGTTCCTAATTTCAGACATTGTATAGTATTTTCCTTCATCACATTTAGAAACAATTTGCTACAATTACCCTGGATTCAAGCCCCCCCCCCCCAAAAAAAAACACAAAGAAATACTATTAAGTCTCATTGCTTTTCATGGGAATAATTTTGCATATTTTTATTGACATGAGTGAAAAAAACCCATAACAGTTTGTGATTTTTCCCTAGTACATGCAGAAAACAGAATGATCATGTTGGATAATCTGGACCATTTTCTGGTTTTAAGATGGGAAGCAATGCTATAGTTTATACTGTAGCTTCTTTTCTATTGGTGCTATTAACAGAACTCTTAGTGAAAAACATCAAGAAATAAAATTCCCTTGAAAATGTTGTTGGAGCTCAACTAACTTCTACAGCTTTTCTATGAACAAAAAATTAAAGTCTAATTTGGATTCAATTGAAATTTTGGTGAAGCAGCCTTAAGTTGTGTGAATCAATACAGTTATTGATTCCTGCCTAGCTTATGCTAAGCAGACAATACAATTATCACTTAATTATAAAATTGCAGCTTGGGAATTAACACAGTTAGATAGCTAATTCCCTGTAATGAGTTTGCTGAGAGGTAATATCAGAAGTCAGAGATGGAAAGAATTATTTTCTTAATAAAGAGGCCATTCAAGACTATACTTTAACCAATGAGAACATTAAGGTTGACCTTAATTGAACCAGTTCATGATGATGGTAGACTTTTTATTCCCAGCAATTCCAGTTCAAATTCTTTAGTGACCAAGCCATGACTGACCTGCATAAATAAATGTTAGATTTTTAAAAATCATTCCTTCTGAGTTTCTGTCTGGATTTTGAGTTTCTTAATTAAATAGCAAGAGTTTCAAAGCACATTTATACAAACACACAGACACACACACGTGTGTGTCTGTGAGTGTGTGTGTGTGTGTATGTAGGTTTCGTCAGTCCTCTCCACCTATTGTGAACCACAGATAATCATAGATTCAACATTCTTATTATAAAAGCATAGTGATTTGCATCAAGCTTCTTTTTCAGTGGTATTTTCCCAGCTCAGTTGCACAACAGTCCTCAGTGCCTAAATCAGAATCTTGGTATGAACATACAGTACAGTCACATCACTCTTTCTGCTTAAAAATGTACATAATCCTGGGGTTACAATGGCAACTGTGATTTCCAAGATTTCCATCGCTAAGTGATGCATTCATGTGACGGTGTGCTTTATTTCCATATGTCCTAGCAATTGAAATTCTGGTCCCAATTGCCATTGTAACTTGAGGACTATCTGTAACACTAAAGGACAGGAGAGATCCATGCATTCTTTCAAGTAATGGGAGGAAACTGCCCTAAAGACCACTACCTACCCAGTAATCTGTCTAATATTTGTTGTCATGATAACATGATACTTTGCAACTTCACTACATGATTTGCAGAAATCATCACAACGGGGAACTGAGCAGGGACACTGTTTTCAACTCTATTGCTTGGAACAATTGGCTGGGATGTGTATTTGCATCTGTTCTGGTTTCCAGGATCTACTTTACTCACTAGATTCACTTCCTGGGTTTTGTTGTGGAAAGCTGACTATCTCATTAGAGAAGAAGTCTCTTCCCCTGTAATTATCCTTGCAATTTTGTTGTAAAGGTTACACTAGCATTAGAAGCAGTCGAATGAAGCAAACTAAATCCAGTAATGAGAAGAATTCCACAAACTCTGTAGTAAAAAAGGCCAAGCTCATGGGCAGATGAAAAGGTTACTACAAAATATATTTAACAAGTTAATCTTTCTGCATCAAATAAATCCAAAATGAAATGCATATTTGGGGGAGGGCATTTTCTTTGGTGCAATTCTCTACCATTTTGATTTCAACTTTTAGAGTCTTTGCATGAAAAGGTCTATAAGCTAATGTTACAATGACAAGACTATTGGTATCTTTCAAGTCATATGTGATTTTGATCTCTTACAGTTCTATGGAGTGGAATCAAGTCCCTCAATCATTCAAGGAAAAATTCTATATGAACAGAGCTGATGGCGAATTCTGGTATTCTCACATTAATGGATAGGCTTTGGGGGATTTATCTGTGTTAAATTCTCTCTCTCTCTCTCTCTCTCTCTCTCTCTCTCTCTCTCTCTCTCTCTCTGTGTGTGTGTGTGTGTGTGTTTGTGTCTCTATCTATCTATCTATCTATCTATCTATCTATCTATCTATCTATCTATCATCTATCTATCTATCTATCTATCATCTATCTATCTATCTATCTATCTATCTATCTATCTATCTATCTATCTATCTATCTATCTATCTATCTATCTCATCTCTACATAATATCTGTCTGTCTGTCTGTCTATCTATCTATCATCTATAACTATATCCACACACATACCTACATAAATACTTGTACCCTACAATTTTTTTAGGCTTCTAAAAATTGCAGACGGAAACTAAAATTGGTCTGCAGCCCAAATCTCATTCTCTTTTTTCAGGATATCATTTGAAGATTTGAAAGACAATTTTTCAACCCTGTCTGTTTGCAATAACTTGCCCACATTTTTGGATTTTGATAAGGAGAGCAATATGTCTTGGTCTGTGGCTTCATATTTCAACCAATTATTTCCAGAAGGGAGCAACTATCAAAGTAAGTAGCCTCAGATAATAAGTTGATATCTTAAACCATTTTCGTAGGAGTATCATTTTAGCAATATTCTAGTTACATGGTAAATCTGGAGATGGGTAACTTTGTGCCCTGTATGTAATAGAATTGATAGTCTGTGTAGTATCTTTTGAGTTTTTATTCAGATAATCCAATTTTGATGACAGTAACTGGGACTGGAAAGTCTAATACTAAGCAATGTGATTGTAAAATATGGCATCCATGACCATGCCAATTTATGATGGTAGTTGCGACAGTTCCAGCTGCAATATTAATGACTCCCATATGGTCATGGTATCCAACAGCCATGTGATTGCTATTTGTAATCTCCTGCCAGCTTCCCCATTGACTTTGCTTCTTGGAGGCTACATGAAAATTACAAATAGGGATAATGTGACTATAGGATGCTGTAGTTGCAAAATCGTTGCCGAATGCCAAAATCATGATCATGTGACCATGGGGACACTGCGACTGCTACAACTATGAAGACCCATAGTAAATTATCCCTTGTTCAATGCTGTCATAATTTTAAACAATCACTGAATGAATGAATGTTAAATGAAGACTACCTGGATTTAGAACAATATTTTAAACAGACAACAATAGGGCAAATTAGAATTGGCCTGCATTTCTAGACACACTTATTTGGGGAAAAAATGATAGTGACAATAATAATCATTTTGACTGATTATGTGTCTTCAAATTGCTATTGATTCTTTGCAACCACATCACTGTCAGAGAAACAAACTGTAAAGCAGGGACTTCTTAAATCATACTTCAGCCTTTTGCAATGTAATCATGCACACGTTTACATAGACATAAGACCCATTAAGGGCACTAGGGCTTACTCTTTAGGCAAATGAGAATTGCAGTCTTAGTTATCTTTACATTAACTCCAAGTGTTTGTCATTTATATTTAGATTTGTTATTTAACTTGGAAATATAGTAATAACATTTCACATAGTTTAGTTTGTTAAAAATGTTTATAAATGTATACAACATGAAACAGTATCTACAGTATTTCTATTCTTTAACAAACATCACCTTACACAAGGCTAATGAACAGTCTTCCATTTAATGAAGCTTACAACACATGAATGTATAATCTGTCTGTATCCATCTTGACTTAAGTTTCATGGAATTTAATGGAGCTAGAGCTCCATCAATTTCTGAAATTTCCAGCAAACTGGGATCGGGAAACTGTTTACAGTTGATGAAGAAAATACTGAACTTAATGGATTAGTGATCGGTATCAATACCTGGCAGTTTTCTGTGTCACTATTCCTTGGCAAGTTTACTGAGAGTTGCATGCTTCATTTCAGGAAATTTTAATGTTCAAAGGGATATTGTCATTGCAGTATATCAGAATATATTTCCATGATGCTCAATAATCAAAGCTCTACCCATTCATGCCTATACCTCTGATCTCTTAAGATGTCGATTAAAGTCAAGAAATCCACCACTCCTCTCAGCGCTTAAGCTGCTGGCCGAACATCAGAGCACTATACAAAAATGGATGGAAGCATAGAGTAGCTATACCTCCCAAGATATTTCTGAGCATATTAATCCTAATAGTATACCTCCAGGATTTAATCTACCCCAACACATATGGGTGACATACAATAGAATTAGAACGACTCATGGGGTGTATGCCGATTCTCTGTATAAATGGGGAAAGACACCTTCAGCACAATGTGATTGCGGGGCTCCCCGACAGACTATCCAACATATAGTGAGGGAATGCACTAATAGAAGATACCCAGGAGATTTTAAGGACTTCCTCTGCGTAACAATGGCAGCTACAGACTGGATCTCCAAACTCGACATTAAACTCTGAAATGTTATTTCTGTTTTCCTCTTAGGTTTTATAATTGCTTCTTTTAAAAAAAAATGTTTTAACTGTTCTAACTTGTAAATATGAAGTGCTTTTAATTCTGTGTGTGACCAGCCATACGCTAAATAAATAAATCAAAGCTCCTTCTAACAAGGAACTGTTTTTAATACACACACACACACACACACACAAACATATACTTATATAAGAATGTGGTACACCAGGTAATTGTAAAATAGAAATAGAAAATGAGAATGAAAGAAGGTCTTAATCAAGTCTGAGGTGTGTTATCATATCTGTTAATCCAAAATAGGTGGTCTTTCAAGAAACCATCAATATTTTATCAAAGTTCCAGAGCTTATGACTGAAGACAACGTTGTAATAGCATTGACGCAAAGACCTGCAAATACCTCATGGATGCTGGTGCATATAGGTTTCCAGATAAAAAAGGTGAGTAAGAGCAATTAGAAGCATGAAATACTGCCCCATGGCACATTTGGGCTGTGAAAGTAACATGATTCACCTGTCTGAATTAGGAGATGTTTTGCCATTTTTGAGGCCTCACTGGTTACTGACTATGACAGAAAAGGCCTCTGTACATACACACTTACAGAAAACCCTCTTCTGGATTCTTGCCTGGTAAAGACTCAAAACAGTGCAACATTATGGAGAAAGAGAAAAAAAAGCCCTACTATTTCTTTTAATGGAGAAAGAGGGGGAGAGAAACTGTAGAGGTGAGAAGGGTGATGAAGCAAGAATTCCCATCAATGAGAAGCTACCCCATCTTGCTGTTGCAGAGACAACATGGTAAAACTGTTTAGATGTTTTGTCTAAGGGAAAATTAGGTAACACAGAGTTTTGGATTCAGCTTTTTTTGAGCAGTCAGATCCCGGCAGGATTAGGAGGTAAGGTAAATAAAGGTGTCAAATATGGATTGGTGCTGTGATTACTACGGTAGTTACTCCTTGTTTAGCAACCACAATTGAGATCAGCAACTCAATCAATCAGCAAAGTAGTTACTAAGTCAAACTGTGATTGTGCTTATGAACTTACCTTTAGCTTTATTTTGACTTATAGACCTTCAAAGGTCATAAACGGAAGGATTGAACACAAAGGTATTTTTTCATCACCATTGTGACTGGGAATGGATTTTATCCAAGGCAGTCACTTAACGAGGACTACCTCTATAGATCCTGGTCTTCTGTCAGTTTGACCTAAATCAAGACACCACTTTTCTCATGATGTGCCAGGCAAAGAATGTTTAAATTTAATTGCAGTAACTTTCCAATAAATATGTCAACTTCAAACATCATTGAAAAGAAATACTGTTCTGAAACTTTGCCCAGCCAGACCAGTTTCCTGTTTTTCTTCACTTTCCAACTGTTTAGTTTTCATTGTGTTTTTTTTCCTCTGTTAAGAGGAAAACTTCCCAAAGTGGGTGGCAAGGATTGTTGAGAAGGAGAGAGAAACTTTTAGCTATTCACCATCCTAAAGCAAGTTTTAACAGTTTTCTTCCCAACCCCATCAGCAGTCCTACACAATAAAGTAGCCTCTGAAAAGATTTATAATGAAGGAGGCAATGCTCTATTCTCTAAAAATATTCTCCGCCTTAGTCTTTTAATCTACTTCCACAGACTTTAAGATGCTCCTCTGTGTGCTTTATACTTCCTCTTATTTCTGAATGTCTGATTTTGCAAACCCAGTAAAAACTCAGCTACAGTTCATTTTGAGAGCATCAGTTGTTTAAACTCATTTATAGCAACTCCTGTAGAGAATCAGATCTGAATTAAATCTTTATAGCCTAGCCTGTGAGGCTGGCTGCAAATTTGTAGTTATTTCAGCTTCATATGATTCTCAGAGAGATAAATTGCCCTTTTCTTGGAGTTTGCACTATTCTACATGTGTATGTGAATATTTCTAGGAATAGGAATCTGACTTTACCAAGGATTAGTGGAGCAGGTAGTACGACTATTACAGAAAGGGCATTTATTTACAAGAAATACATTAGAGAGATAGGCAAAGCACTTAGCTAGCTACAGCTTACTCGGGAGAGGCTAAGAACATGATGCTCTGTGCATACAGAAATAAATGACTTCAAATTAACAATCTCTTGGATAAAATGCCTGCAGAAGGGTGCAGCACAGAATAAATCCTTAACTGCTTAATCCTTAACGTATCTGAGGAGCCATCTTGGCCAGTGATGGGATTCAAATATGTGAACAACCAGTTCTCTGTGTGGATGCCGCTTCTGGAAGTCCATTCTGGGCCTGGGCAACAAAAAATTAGCTACTGGTTCTGCCGAAGTGGTGAGAACTGGCTGAATCCCACCACTGATCTGGGCCCAATAGGATTGGCCCATCTCATTCTTTCTAGAAGGGACTTGCTACAGACCCTGTCTGTCAAGGAATTTTGACTGGGGGGGGGGGTTAGGAGAAGAGTCTTTTCTGCTGTGGTCCCCACCCTTTTGAACATCCTATGGCCAGGATGTGCGATCTGCCCCCACCCTTCTGATCTTCCAGAAGAGCTTTAAAACTTGGAGATCCCTCTTCTATAGTATTGGTCCTCTTCATTCTTAATCTCTATTGAATTCATAGAAATTCTAATTGGTTTATTTTATCGTTTTGTAAGACGCCCAGAGTTGCTTCAACAATAAGATTGGTGGCATATAAATTTAATAAATAAATAAACATAAATTTTAAAAAACCCTATCTACTGTACATTGTACATAACCCCCTTGTAGTCCTGAAAGTCAGGGTACATAATTTGCACCTCCATGATTTCTCCATACATACAAAACTCAAGTCCTAAATATAAGACTCTAAAACCTGTCACTCATAAAAAAGAAAAAGTCTAAATCTTTACTGAAGGGAGAGCTTATATAATGGTAACTAAGTTGTTTTGGTTTTTCTTCTAAATAGATCAAACAACAAAACATTTTATTTTATTTTATTTAAGTTTTTTTATTGATTTTCCAGTTTTACATTTAAATATTTGAAAAACAATGGGGTGGCTGGATTGGTTCATAATTCAATAACATACAAATTTCTTTAGTACAGATCACAAACTATTACATTAAATATTTCCTCTTTTTTCCCCTTGGTATTTACTGTCTCACATTTAAATTAGTACAATTCTTATTATATCAATTTAATACAAAGAACTTTCTTACATTTATCAATAATTTTTAATTTAGTCATTTTAACATTGAATATTTTTTTAAAACTAGTTTTATTAATTTTCCAATTTTACATCCAGATATTTATGAAGCAACGTGGTGATTGGGTAATCAAAAATCCAATAACAAAATCTTTTTGTACATATCTCAGAGAAAAATTCCCTCTCCAATTCCTTTAATTACAATATCACAATCAAATTAATACATTTCTAGTTATAGCATGGTCAGCTGAGACAGTTATCAATATATTTTAACTTATACTTATCCATGTCCTGTTTTTAAATTTTACATAATTTCAATTACAGTGCTCTAAATTAGCCTTTAGTATCCATAATACTTAGTTTTCGGGTAACCTAATTTTCCCCTATTTCATTATATAGTAGTTGTCATATCTAATGTTGTTTGCTTAGATACATTCTTATTTTATTTCACAAATATATTCTATTTCTCGTCTTAATGGTTCATCAATTATTAATAAAGTATCTTTTATTATATCATTCCAAGTTCTATAATTCAAAACTATGTTCTAATAGCTGATTTTCATTTCCCTTGCAAATCTATAACCTAAATATAAGAACAATTTATATCTTTTAAAAACTCCCCTTAGCCCATTAAAAGAGATTTTAGGCTCTATCATTATAAATCACAAAAGAAAAGAACCCATTTTTTAAATCTAACTCTGGCTTTCTTTTTGTGCCAAGCAGGCTTCCATACCAGTGCCTTTAAGTTCTCAAGTGAGTCTCCTTTCATTCCTACACACGTTGTTTGAATCAAGGAGACCATCCAGTTGTCAATTTTTCAAAGGAACTGGCCCCTTTATAATAATTAAATTGTTGCTCTAATAATTCAAATTCCCATGCTTGATTTAGTATAGTTGTTGTTGGTACAGTCTGGTCTTCTTCTTCTTTCAGTCCCATCTGGCTTGGATAAGAGATCATGTCCCGTGTTGTAGTTGTTGTTTGGCTGGCTGGATTCTCAATATACTGTATTTGAAGGTAGTATTCCTCCATTTGTATGGTGTTTACAGATAGGTCTTTGGTCGAGGCTATTTTTGATAAGGGTCAGTAAATGTCCACCTCCACAATTCCTAAAAGTTATTTTCGCTGTCAGGTGTTGCAAGTTCTTATCTTTAAAAATAGTGCCAAGGACAAATCTGGGCTGCAGCCAGATCTCACAGTAAAAGGAAAGTTTCCTTGCTATACCAGGCTTTGCCACAAGATGTCCTCAATAGGTAAAATCTTTTTCCAGACTCAAATAAAGCTTTTATCCAGTTTAGATTTTTTCCATTTTTTTTCTTTTTCCAGTCTTAAAAGGTAAATAAGGTAATAGGTCCCCGTAGAGATAAGAACTTTTTGGTACCCCAAATATTCCAAAGGTGCAAGTCCAGTTGTTTAGTTATTTAGTTTAGTTATGTTTTTCATTTCTTTTGAGGCTTTAATTCCCCAAGTAGGCCACTATTACAAAAGTGGAGGGGGGGAATTTTCAGAATGCTCCCACAGGAAAGTAGTTGGGGAAATAAGAAAGGTAAGATCTCACCCAAATCCTCCACGTTGCTTTTGTTGTAATTTTGGCTTTTGGTAGGAAATGGCTTAGTGATCAGCCATGTTAATGGCGGATCTTTTCTTTGTCGGTCCAAAGGAGCTCCTCTGGATCAAACGGAGGGATGCCGCTCTTCCACAATTGATCAGAGGGCCTCCTCATGGTCGTCACCCCTTCAGGGCAACTTTTTGACCCTTTTCAGGGTCTCTCAATGAAGAAAAATGGGACGGCAGAGAGAGTGCTCTCCTCAAACATCCAACAGCACTGTGAGCGCAAACCAGAAGCCAACATTCAATCTTTTTAGACGATGTCCTAATAAGTTTTTCCCAATTTTTAGTTTCCCATTGATATTTAATTTTAACGTTTAATATTTATAATTTCCAAGTTTTAAATAACCCCAATCTCCTTTATCACAATTCATCCCGGGATCTTACATCAGCTGGTTAATAATACATTATAATATTCTTATTTTCTAGTAATTTCCAAATATCTTAAATTTACTAACCAAAATTTCTCTTATTTCAACATTTAATACTTCCTCTTTTTTCTCTCAATATCTACTATCTCATATTTAAGCTAGTAATTTTTATTACCAGTAAATAAAAACATATTTGTTACATTCATCAATAATTTTTTAATTTATATATATTCAGTATTAAAATTTAATTATTAATGTTTATATTTCCAAGTCTTAAATGACCAGAATATCCTTTAACTCAACTCATAACAATTTCTAATATTCATAGTACACACCTTACCTATTTGAGAATATTCTACTTTAATTCTCACTAGTAGGTCAAAACCCCAATTTTCTTCAGTTTTATTCTAGCTTTCTTTCTTTGCCAAATCATCTTCCATGACTGTGCTTTTGAGTCATTAAATAGATCTCCCTGTGTTGTTGTGAATGTTGTTTGACATAGAAAAAACCATCCAATCGCCATTTTTTGAGAGGATTAGCAAAATGTCTCTCTATTTTTCCATCTTGATATAATTGTCTAAAATGTTTATCTTCTCTTCAGTTTGTTGGTCTTCTTGAACCTCAGGTTTCTTCTGGTTTATGTAGAAAATTTTTTCCCTTTTCAATATTGTCAGTCCTTTTCTGGGTTTTCCATTGATTGTATTTGTTGATCAGTTAAATCCTCTGTCATAGTATTTAATTGGTCCACCTTTTCCATTATATTCTGTGTAGTTGGTTTTTCAGTTGTAATCAAAATTTGAGTTCGTGTATCTGGACTGACATCCCATTCTTTTCTGCAACCTCTTATTTCATCAGTAGCTTTAAGAATAGTTTGGTAAATTGCTTTCAGCATAAAGAGAATCTGTTCCTGATCTTCCTCCATATTCTCTTAGTGATGTATTAAGTTAAAAGCTTTGCACTCAGAGAATATAATTTTTTTTTCAGTAAGTATGTAACACAGCTGGGCTTCACAGCTGATACCTCAAGATTATAAGTCTTATCTATTGTCTAGGCTGCCAGCCAAGTCTCTTTTGAGCAATAACAGGTTGTAATATCAGGTTTAGCCACAAGATGTCACCTCTATATTTAAATTTTTCCTTTAGGTCTGAGGTTTTTATAATCTTTTCAGTTTTACTTCTTTTTTATAAATAAAAAACCCCAGATCTTCAGTAAAGGTAGAAAGTCTTTTAGTCCAGAATTTTAAAAAGTAAAATCCCAATTAGGATCAATAATCCATTGCTAACTGCTGATTAAAATGTTTTGTTGTTTGACTTCTGGTTTGCCGACGCAGCCACCATGGATGTTGCCTGATGGTAAGTGTGACTTTGGCTGTCTGCAGCCTAGTGACGAACCATATTTCTATGGCCAGTCTTTCATCCACCAGTTTGGAGGGCTGCCCTGATCAAACAGAAGGGCTACCATCCTTCCGCAATCAAGCGGGGACCCCTTCCTTGCTGGTCGCCCCTACAGGGCAACTTTTGACCCTTTCCAGGGTCCCCCAGCAATATGAAGATGGAGCTTGCCTTCCAAATGTCCATGGTGGCCGTGTCGGCAAACTGGAAGTCAAGTAACAAAACATTTTAATCAGCAGATAGCAATGGATTATTGATATCCATTCATTTGGATAAAGTTTCATAGTGTTTCAAATAAAGTGTTTCATTACTGCTTACCTAAATGATTTATTTCTTTATATATTTGATGATTTATTTTAATTTAGCAAACACTATTATTTTTCTTCACATTTCAGTCATAAATTGATATGAAAGTGTTTTTAAAAATAGGCTACTTAAATCATAAAAATATTTTTAAATAACAGCTATAAATCTAATAGAGAGAGAATTCATTTAAAACCAGTTAGATATTGAGGAAATGAAGGACACCCTTAATAAAGAAATTAAACAACAAAAGTACTAGTAGAAATGAAATTTGCATATGAAATGAAGTAAGGGAAATATTAACATTTCATGTTGTTCTGTGTGCTTATACAGTATATTAAAATATAACAATGTGATTCTAGATACAAAGAAAAGTTTGCAAGAAAGAGAAAAAACCTGCAGAGAATAAGAAATGTGTTCTGATCCAAGAAGCTGTAAATAGCGTTAAGTTATTAATTGGACGATAAATATAGTTAATTTAGCCATTAAGCACAATTTTAAAATGTGTGATTTTAATTAGATTTTTACTGGACTATCTTTTAAAAGCATCTTCACTACTGATAGCGTTCTTATAATACACCACATCTGAGGTTTACAGACCAATTCAGGGTTTTTTTGCCCAAACTATTGTAACCAGCCTATACTAAATTACAGTTTTTATTAGTTGGAAAATTACTACAATAAAATATCAGGAAAGCTATTTGAAATCCCTGTGACAGCGGAGAATTATTATAAACAATAGCTTATGTGTATAGATCCAGTACATACTGTATACAAACAAGGTTTGTCAATGCGGAAAAAAATCTCACAAAAATTGAATCCCTCATCATATATAAAGAGTTTTCACATACGTAGGCATATTTGAGATATACTGCATACCTGGAACTATTTTAGATTATCATCTGCATTAGAGGAAGAGCATTACAATTTCATATTAAGAAATCTTCCAGGAGCAGGTACCTCCAAGGAAGTAAAAATGAACATAGTCAATATCAATGTTTGCAGGAACAGAATAACATTTGACCAGGATGGCATAAAGCTCCTGCCTTGAGCAGTGGGGTGGACTAGAAGATCTCCAAGGTCCCTTCAAGCCCTAGGATTCTATGAATAATCTCATAATGTGTTGTTCTTTGAGCTTCACATACTTCTTATGCTCTTTCATCAACCCATTTGTAATCCTCAACTTCTTCAAGATTTCAGACAGAAAATATAATAGAAAATCACTTTTATGACACATTGAAATTCTGCAGGACTTATTTTGCATTTAAAGAGCTACTTAACATCCAAGTGCCCCGGGCAATTGTATTTTTTTAGCAAAAGCCAAAAATCACCACAATGATCTTCCAGTCACTGGAAAAGATTCACTTCCCAGAGGAATAATATTGGTCACTTCCAATATCTGCTGCACTTCATGTTTGTCTGATTGAACTACAATGTTTCATGCAGTGAGCTGCATGGTTCATTGCTACTAACAGTCTTGTTACCTCATCCATGTTCATACTACATGCATGAAGTCTGAATAGATTGCCATATAATGACAAGCCATGTCAGTGCAGATGGGATCATAAGTAATGAAACCAGCATTAATACACATTATCTATGAACTCCATTCTTTCTTCTTATTCTGTACAATATTGTCACCATTCTTTTGAGCTAACAAATGTCTTTTTTGCAACATTATACAAATAATAAATTATACAATTAAAATCAATATCTGCTCAGAACTTTTAATAGCATGCCTCTGCCTTGACGACATCAATAATTTCCACAGGCAGGAAACAACATTCATATAAGAATACAAATTAGATTGTTGGCATTCATTGTGTGTGCATCTTCCTAACTAGTAGAAATTTTTTTGGATCAGAAAATTATGACGATTAGTACTAAGTGGGGTGGGAGAGGCAGTATACTACAACAAGGGAAGGAGAATGAAAGGAAGTGATTGTGGTAATTATAATATTATTGATATTTATTCTCAAATTCTATGCTTGATGTGCTTTTCTTCTTTTCTTCTATTTTATGATGAGCTACAAGCAGGTCCTCTTTACTTTTCTCTGAATTCTCTCTCTCTCTCTCTCTCTCTCTCTCTCTCTCTCTCTCTCTCTCTCTCTCTCTCTCTCTCTCTCTCTCTCTCTCTCTCTCTCTCTTTCTCTCTCTCTCTCTGTGTTTGTGTGTGTGTGTCTGTGTGTGTGTCTGTGTGTGTGTGTGTGTTTCTGTGTCTGTGTGTCTGTGTGTGTGTGTGTCTGTGTGTGGATGTATGTGTTTGTTGCACATGCATGTCTTTGAGTGAATGTTGACTGGTGCTTGGACAGGTCCCTGCAGTTTTCTTGGCAAGGTGGTTTGCCATTGCCTCCTTTCTTGGACTTAACTACTACACCAAAGTGGGTCTCTGAATTATCAGTAATTAGGTACAAATTGTTCATCGGTTTAGTAACTATTCCCCAGAGAAAGGAGGGTTTCTTAGACTGAGTGATGGCTGCGCTGTGATGAACTAAACCATGATTATATCTTTTTATGTTGCTTTCTATACTCTATACTGTTACAGCTGTTTACAAAATACTTCATACACAACAAATAAATTAAAGACAGCACAAAATGTATACATTATAAAGGCAGCAGGGGGTGGGGGGAGGAGGAAAACGTAAACGAAAGAAAAACCATTTATCCAATATTTATATACAGAAAACCTGGAGTTTCTTTTTCCATTGTTAGAATAGCTTGCTTGGATCAAGACAGTTTTAAGGATAAGATGCTTGGTTAAAAAAAATATCCAAATACCATAAAAGCTTCTCTGTATCTTGAACAAAAGAAATGAATATACATAAAAAAAATTCCATTTGCTTGAAAAGAGTTGTCCCTATTTAGGTTTATTGAAGTTTTAATACATCACGTTCTAAGTTCAACACTTCCTTTGCCCCCCTCCCCACTTTGAAAACGTTTTTTCCTTTCTTTTTTGCAAGATAGCAGTGTGTGTGTGTGTGTGTCCTTCCCCCCCCCCAAAAAAAAGGCATTGCTCATAAATTATTGTGCCTACTTTGACTAACCATTCTAAATGGGATTTACAGTGTACACTCCAGTGTTTTCACAAGAATTTTTTTTTAGTTGGGGTTTTTATTATGTTGTCTTTATATGTCATCACAGTAATAATGGTTGCATTTTATTTATTGAGCCATTTTGTTGAAAATATTGGAGCCACAAGAAATATAGCAGGGTCTATTATTTTCTTATAGAAATGGATTTGATACAAGGTTCAGAATGCTCATGACAAGCGTAAAGATGCAGATAAAATCTCCTCCCTCTAAATATTTCCCACTCCTTTTGTTGGTTCTGCTATATCTTCCATATATTACAGATAGTACAGTCTCAGACATAGATAGTTGGAGATTAGCCCATTTATAACAAATGAATCTCACTTTCAAATAAAGTGCATGCACGAGCCTGTGATTTTGCTATGGATATCCACGAAACCTTGGTCATTCAACCAACTCTAATCTAGCATGCTTACCATCAGTTGGTGAATAAGTATGTGAGTGTATGTGTGTGTGTGTGAATGTGAGTGTCTGTGTGTGTAGCAAAAAAGGCTGCAAGTTAATATAACTTCAAAGTAACTAATAATTTATTTTCATAATATTTTGTCTAAGGGTAGAACCATAGTTCATGACACGCAGCTTAGAGTAACACGAGATATCACCATTCCCTATCTACTGAAGCCTGGCAATTACACAATTATCCCAACTACATCACCACAAAGCCAAGAATCAAAGTTTCTTCTACGAATCTTTCTAAAAAGTCAAGGCAATATAAGGTAAAGTAATTACAATTAGAACGTGTATTGTATAAGACAAAGAAAACCCACCTTTTAAAATTCTTTTTTTTATCAAACTAAGATTGAGGGGGAAGGGTGACCAATCTCCAAAATCTCTAGAATCCAAAACCAAACATAAATCCCCAAAAAAACAAATCAAACAATGAGGTGGGCAGAGATGAGAAAAAAAAAGAAAAACTGAAACAACATTCATGAGATGCAGGAAACATACCCAAGGACAAGCATAAAAGTCTTAAATGCTTAAAGCCTGGGGAACAAACAGGGTGAACTAGAAGCAATAGTACACAAGAGAGCATGACATAGCTGGTATTACAGAAACCTGGTGGGGCGAAACCCATGGAATGGACTGATGGATGGATACAAATTGTTCAAAAGAAATAGGTCTACAAAAAGAGGATGGGGACTAGCACTATATGTAAGAGAACACTACATATCTACAGAAAAGCACATGATCAAAGATAAAATCTCCCCAGAATGCATATGGGTTAATATAAAAGAGAAAAAAGTGACATTACTATAGGTGTATATTACAGACCACCCAACCAATCAGAAGAAATAGATGAACTCTTTGCCAACCAGTTAACAAATGTATGTAAGAAGCATACCACAATAGTAAAGGGCGACTTCAACTATCCAGAAATCAACTGGGAGACAAACTCTGCAGTGAGCGGGAGATCAAACAGATACCTAACCAACCTAGCCAACAACTTTGTCATCCAAAAGGTGGAGGAGGGAACTAGACATAAAGCCATAGTGGACTTAATTCTTACTAATAGAGAAGAAGTGATAGAGGGAGTTGAAGTTACCATAACCTTGGGCGAAAGTGACCACGTCATACTGGAATTTAATATAATGCAAACACTAGCAACAGAAAACAATCCAACCAGGGCCTTAAACTTCAAAAGAACTGACTTTATTTTATTTTTATTTTTTAAAAAAGTTTTTATTAATTTTTTCATACAATGCAGTAGTAATTGTTCAACAAATGTGTTGTCTGAGCTTATCATTCACTAATACAAATTTAATTCCTAATCCTTTATTCTTTTCTCCATCCATTGATAAAATAAGTCCCAAGTTTGATAGTATCGTGTTTCTTCTCTTTTTTTTCAACCTCAAAGTAAGTCTGTCCATTTCCACACATTCTAGTATTTTTTTAATTATTTCTTCTTCTGGTGGTATTTCTCATTTTTCCAATGTTGTGCGAATATGATTCTTGCTGCTGTTATCACATGTAAAATCAAATGTATGTTTTGTTTATCAATCTTTTCTGGCATTATACTTAATACCAAAAAAACCCCACCCCACTGCAAAAGACAAACTAGAAACAAAATTTAAAATAAGCGAGAAAATGATAAGAGAACACCTATCCAACCTCGACGAATATAAATCACCGGGTCCCGACAGATTGCATCCCAGAGTTCTGAAGGAGCTGGCAGATGTTATCTCAGAACCATTGCACCATATATTTCAAAAATCCTGGAGCACCAGGGAAATATCTGATGAATAGAAAAGGGTTGATGTTTTTCCCATCTTCAAGAAAGGGAAAAAAACAGACCCAGGAAACTACAGATGAATCAGTTTAAAATCAATACCTGGGAAGATCCTAGAAAAGATAATCAAAAAACAGATCTTCGAACAACTAGAAACAAACAAAGTCATAATCAGTAGCCAGCATGGGTTTGTTAAAAACAAATCATGCCAAACCAATCTTATTTCATTCTTCAATAAAGTGACTAAATTAGTAGACCAGCGAAATGCTGTGGACATAGTATACTTAGATTTCAGTAAGGCATTTGATAACGTAGACCACTCCTTGGTAAGCTAGAAAATGGCGGAATAGATAACATCACCACCAGATGGATCTGTAGCTGGCTGGCAAACCGTACTCAACGAGTAGTCCTCAATGGCACTCCACTCCACATGGAGAGAAGTAAGCAGTGGGGTACCACAAGGTTCCATCTTAGACCCAGTACTCTTCAATATCTTCATAAATGACTTAGATGAGGGAATTGAAGGGGAACTCATCAAATTTGCAGATGACACCAAACTGGCAGGAGTAGCCAACATGCCAAAAGACAAACTCAGGATCCAAAAAGATCTTGACAAACTTGAACAATGGGCCCTATCAAACAAAATGAGTTTCAATGTGGAGAAAAGCAAAGCTTTATATTTAGGTAGGAAAAACCAAAGGTACAAATACAGACTGGGTGAGACCTGGCTTAAAAACAGTAACTGTGAGAGGGACCTTGGAATCCTAGTGGATGATCACTTGATTATGAGCCAGCAGTGTGCAACAGCAGCCAAAAAAGCTAATACAATCCTGGGTTGTATAAACAGAGGCATAGAATCAAGATCACGCAAAGTATTAGTACTGCTTAATAAAACCCTAGTAAGACCACACCTGGAATACTGCAGCCAATTTTGGTCACCATATCTCAAAATAAGATGTTGAGAGTTTGGAAAAAATTCAGAGAAGAACAACTAAGATGATCAAAAGCTTAGAGACTAAAACATATAAAGAACGGTTGCAGGACTTGGGTCTGGCTAGTCTAAAGAAAAGAAGAAATAGGGGAGACATGAGAGCAGTATTCCAGTATTTGAGAGACTGCCACAAAGAAGAGGGGGTCAAATTATTTTCCAAAGCACAAGAGGCCGGACAAGAAACAATGGTTGGAAACTGAACAAAGAAAGAAGCAACTTAGAATTAATGAGAAACTTCCTGACAGTGAGGACAATTAACCAGTGGAACAGCTTGCCTCCAGAAATTGTGGGTGCTCCGTTTTTAAAAAGAAGCTAGTTACTTGTCTGAGATGGTTCTCCTGCTTGAGCGAGGGACTAGACTAGAAGAACTCCAAGGTCGCTTCGAACTCTATTCTATTATATTTAAAGAACCTGGGTACTCTTAAGGGCAAACATGCATTTGTCTAGCTGTTTTATAACACATTAAATCTGTCTAAAAAGAGGTTGCTGAGCATTTGATGAGATTATTTGAACTAATCATTACTTGACATGATATTTTGTTCTTAGGTTTGATGGTTGACATTTAACAATACTTAATCCTTGTCACGGAGTGGTGTTTTACATTTGATAATATCTGATGATCAATATGGAGCAACACAGAGAAATTGACTATGTTTGGAAGTTTGTATGTAATAATATGTAGCATTTAGCTGAAGAAGATATTTTTTTATTGTTGATGAAATTAAATCATTTGAGAAGCTCCATTAGGAAAACCAAATATAAATCTCCACATTATGTGATATTTCAGTCTAATATAATTGTGTTATTGATTATCAAGATAATTTGACCTAAGGCAAAGCTATATTATCCTAGATCCCTTCACATTCACTTAACTGTGCACAGAGCTGTTGCTAGAGTGTAATAAATAAAATTCCATTGGCTTGATTTATCAGACAATAAAGCATAATTTATATTCTGGATTTTCTTTTCAGAAAGTCATACCACTTATGTGGCTCTTGGTCCCCCTTGGGACAAAACAATACTCTTGTCAAAAAGAATTTGTGGAAACAGATATAATTTAGTTCTTGGGCACAGATAATGATTTGTGCACTATTGCTTGATAAACACACATCAAGGCTGAATATGATAATGCACTGTCCTCTCTGGATCTTGTAAGCAATAAATAAATATAGTCTATTCTGATGCAGTTCTCATTTTTATGTGTGTGATTTTTTTTCCCCTTTTAGGGAGTCAAACCATGAAATCAGTTCACAGGGGATAAAGGTATGTGGATATCACGAACGAATGGGTGACCTGAGGATGTACAACATGTGCAATCTCCACACTTCTCAATATTGGAGTGCTTTTTTGAGGCAGCAAATACATAAAACCCATATCTGAGGGACAATTTAAGCTCTTAGATAAATTTAAGTTAGATCATAAAGAAATAACAAATCGTAAACTCTAGCCAAAATTGCAGAGGAAAAGAAACTAGAAAATCATTGGCCCTTGGACATCAAAATGTTGCCCCACCCCAATAGAAATACTTCTACAGCCTTTGTAGACTAATTGAACTTTAAGGTCTGGAGATAATCATCTTCCTTTTGGGCCATTTCCTAGAGCAGGGCTTTTCAACCTTTTCATCCATTGTACCACCTTTAGGATATGGCAACATCCGAGTACCGCCAGTCGCCTAGCAAGGTGTCAAAAACCTGATGACCAAAAAAAAGGAAAAAAGTGATGAAGTACAGGTAGTCCTCGACATACAACAGTTCGCTTAGTGACTGTTCAAAGTTACAATGGCACTGAAAAAAGTGCCCCCCAAGCCACAGCTGAGCAAGAAACTTGCCTGCCTGCCTGGCAGCACTCTTCTTCCTGTCCGAGGTTTTCATTGTGTGAGCATTTCTGTTGAGGATTGGCAGGGGGTGAGGTGGGGGGTGTTTGGTTTTTATTTCCCCCCCCCCTCTGCTGGGTGGTTGCAGCAGGTTTTGGTCACTTCACATGACCCTGGGACACTGTGACCATCATAAATATGAAACAGTTGCCAAGCATCTGAATGTAAATCACAAGACCCTGGGGATGCTGCAACATTCCAGCTGATCAGCGCTTCTTCTGGGCTCAGAAGTGCCAGGATTAGCACTGAGCTCCAGCTGGAGCCTGGCGCTGATCCTGGTGCTTCCGCTGAGCCCTGACAGCCCTGCAGCCCCAGCCGTCTCTTGCTCAGGCTTGTGTGGTGCTGCCACCAGTTCAGCTCATTCCCCTCCCCCACTGCCACTTTTCTAGGATGGTCGCATACCACAGGTGGTACCCGTACCACTGGATGAAAAGCCCTGTCCTAGAGGTGAAGAATTTTTATTTTAGATGAAAGACATCTATTATTGATGTTCTATGATTCAGAGAGAAATAAAAAGCAGCTATGGCTCTGAACCCTCCTGGAAGCCACAGCAGTCACCCTATATTTAGAGATGTAGAAACAAAGTTAGCATTAGATTTTATACTGGGGAAGTGCTAAAGTCATGATTTTATTTATTAACCATTGAAGCGACAGATTTTCATGCTGAAGCCTTTGGGATTCTGCCTTCCTTAGGCCTCCATAGGTATCTCTGTTTTCATCTAAGTGCCACTGCTACCTGAAGTAAACTTGGTTGTCACTAGTGACTCTTTGAACTGGTGGCATCCAGGCTCATCTAATGCCTATTTTGATGTTATCTCCAGGCCACCTGAAGACCTTTACATAATCTTTTCTGGAATGCTAAAGCCTTATTTCAAGGTGAATAAGGCTTTAGCAATAAGCATATGTATTATAATTACATATTGTAATTATATCATATTATTATTATTATTATTATTATTATTATTATTATTATTATTATTATTATTATTATTATTATTATTATTATTATTATTATTATTATTCAGAGGGAAATAAGCAAAGATGAGGCAGTATATTTTCCCATCATCAGTAAAATGAAATACAATGTTTGCCTCTTTGGCAGTATTGAAAAACGAGACTATCCTTTCTTCTGTTTGAAATCTCATCTTCTTATTCTCTTGAGATGAATAGGCCAGACTATTTCTTTTGAATTTAATGCCACCACTGTAACACTCAAGATCAATGAAAAAGGAGAGGGAGTACTTCACTATTTTATTCTTTTAAATCTTAGCTTACTCTGAAAAATAGATTGCCTAATTGTCCTTGTGACACCATGCTATTTAACACTAAAGTCAAAAAGCTCCTCCAAATTTATACCAAGTAAAGTGCAACCATTTTATCAACAGTGGAAATATTGCAACCCCCTGAGAGAGATAGGTTAAATAACTTAAGACCAACTAGAGGACATCCGAACCATGGTTTTATAGCTTTTAAAATTACTTACAGCTAAAGGGACGCGGTGGCTCAGTGGGTTAGGATGCTGAGCTTGTCAATCAGATGGTCGGCAGTTTGGTGGGTCGAATCCCGAGTGCCACATAACAGAGTGAGCGCCTGTTACTCGTCCCAGCTTCTGCCAACCTAGCAGTTCGAAAGCACGTAAAAATGCAAGTAGAAAAATAGGGACCACTACGGTGGGAAGGTAACAGCGTTCCGTGCGCCTTTGGCATCTAGTCATGCCGGCCACATGACCATGGAGATGTCCTTGGACAAGCGCTGGCTCTTCGGCTTTGAAACGGAGATGAGCACCGGCCCCTAGAGTTGGAAACGACTAGCACGCATGTGTGGGGGAACCTTTACCTTTACCTTTTAGTGTTCCTGCTGGAAAGGAAGCAAATGCTCTTCCCTAAGGTAGATTCTTCTGAAAATCTCATTGATGCCAAGGGGAGGGGGAAGCCATTCCCCCTCCATTTTGGGTGGCCCTCATTTTATTTATATATATCAAGCTACTAAAGTGATATCAGACCAGTATTTGCAGCAAAAAGTATAGCCTTTTTTGGGGGGGTTGTATTTTATGCATGAACACAGTGGTGGACAGGCTTGAAACATTCTTAAAGTGCATATTTTTTAAAAATCTTATTATCTGCAGTCATGGATAATGAGATTGAAATGGGTGTCCCATGAATAATGACAGCTATCTGCATCACTTTAACATTTATTTGTTTCTTTGTTTTTATTCAGTCTGGATACTCCCCCTGGCTGAGTGGGTCACAAATAGTAACATAAAAAAATAGTAACCCAGAAAAAATAGCATCTGGACCCAAAATGCAAACAGAAAACAAAAATAAAAACACAGACAAGGGGCTCATCCATCACTCCCCAATTTAGAAAAACAACCAAATCTTCAAGGGTTTCTATAAGGGCATCCAATCTTGGTCACTTTAAGCATGGCTGGCTGGTGAATTCTGGGAGCTGAAGTCCACAAGTCTTAAAGTGCTCAAAGTTGGATACTCCAGTTTACAGAATGAACACATCTCATTCAAAAGTGGGTTTAAACATGGTTTGGTTTAACCATAGTTTGCTGAAGAATCCACAGCTGTATAAGTCAGCAACCTTTGATGTGGATGACACAAGCCTTCTTTTAATCTAGGGGGTCTTGTAAATTCAGTAATTTGCCCTGAAATAATTATGCACTAGCAATGTGCACTATTGCTGTGGCAATAAATCAGTAGTTCAGAGAAGTTAGATATAGCCACAGTGATGGCTAGGAGTCCTACACATTGGTATTTCAGAAATGCTTAAAGTACAATAATTGCCATATAGCACTCTCCATGTGTGTTGTCTGCATCTCTCTCATCACTAACCAGCATGAGCAAAGGGAGTTTAAACTGAACTAGAAGGCAGCAAATTGCAGAAGCCTGTCTTCAGCTGATTCAAATCCATACAATACCAGTGAGAGTGTGCCAGTTTCCTTCCTCCCCCCCCCCCAGATGATAGTGATCTCTTTGGTGTTTAACCAGCATTCAAGAGCTCGTAAGTTGCATATCTCAAAGACAGGGTTATGCTCAAGAGGATCCTAGCTTTATGGATACTCTTTTGTCTCATTCCTCTTCTTTCTTGCTCCCTAAGTCTGACACCTTTCCCCCACAAATCACTGCCAGCTGCCCTCATCCCTGAGACTTTGTTGAAAACTTGTTATTTCACAAAGGTTTCATAAAATAACATTGTGTTGTTTTATGAATAATGTATCATGTAGGTTTTTTTCTAGATGATGCACTCACAAATGGCCTGGGGCAATTTGAAGTTTGGATACAGGGTGCCACTGGATGGAATTTAATTAGATAAATAAGAAAGGCATGAAGGATCAGATAATAGGGCTGTTTTTGTCACTGTCAGGCTCTTGAGGTTGGCTGCGCAATGTTGCCTGTTGTAAATGGCTAGAAACATAATGAGTGAATAATAATGAGGTGTCTCATGTGGACTGATATTTTGCAGCAGATTTTTATACATGCATTTTTTTTCGATGCAGGATAAGATCATCTGGAATCCAGACGACTATGAAAGTGTCTTCTTAAGATATGCTTATCAGGTTTGTTGAGAATTAATAAGGTTTGTAGAATTGAGAAAGGGAACTTTTCCATCTTGCTTTTAAACCATGCAGATCTCAAGGGTGTCTCTCAAAATGCTATTGATTTGCTAGTTGTTATGACAAATCAGACAAGGGACCTGGCTAGAACACAATAGATGGTTTGGAGTTGATTGTTTGTGGGGAGAAAAATGTTCCTCAAACAAGCAATTAACTGTAACCCTTGGCTACAAATAGATGTGGCTTCCTGGATCATATTTTAGTCTATCAGACTTACTTCCAGTTTGTACTTTCCACATTTGGAAAGCAGGCATCAGTCAATGTTTGGGTAATTGATTTGCATTCTTTCTGAGCCAAGCTGCATGGGTTCACAGGAGATGCTCTTAATGGCTTAATAAACTGTTATAAAGGACTCCTTGACTCAGTCGAGAGAAAAATTGCTTTCAAAAGCCTCTGTACAAAAGACCTCTCACAGCTAATAGTTGTATCAGCACATAAAAGGTGAAAACAGCAGTGCTGACTGTGAAAGGTGTACACTGTTTGTCTTCAGGAGCAGTCAGGGCAAGGAAGGAAAATGATAGGAGTCTCCTGAGCCAATCAAGTCCTTGCTGCAAGCCAGATATTTGCAGCTTCTATGTGTCGAGCCCCTCGGGCTCGACATGCTCGCCGGGAGGGAGTTCTGGTCGCCGCCCGCAGCCCGCAGCCACAGCCGAAGCCGCGCCTGACAGCTGCTCGGCTCCTAGCAGCTGATCCGCGGCTGGGGAAAGCTCCGGCTCGCCGGGAGGGAGTTCCGGTCGCCGCCTGCAGCCCGCAGCCACAGCCGAAGCCGCGCCTGACAGCTGCTCGGCTCCTAGCAGCTGATCCGCGGCTGGGGAAAACTCCGGCTCGACGGGAAGGAGTTCCGGCCGCCGCCCGCAGCCCGCAGCCACAGCCGACGCCGCGCCCAACAGCTGCTCGGCTCCTACCAGCTGATCCGCGGCCGCGGAAAGCTCCGGCCGCAACATTTCGGTCAGCTGCTTGGCGGCTACCGACGATCCCGGGCGTCACCACCGTGGCCGCGCCTGCTCCCACGGCTGATCAGCGGCCGGCAGCGGGCCTCGTCGCGCATGGGGAAGCCGCGCCAGCCGTAACAGCTGTGCGGCGGCCTGACACGGGCGTGAGCCGAAACACCGGGTTGGTGGAGGGGAGCACGCTAGGGATTCCAGGGGGTGAGAGGGGGAGACTTTGCACTTACACCTTCCTACGCGCAGTATGGACTTCGGCGCCAGAGGCAGAAGCGGGGCGTGGGGCGACAGGATAGAGGGGTGGAGTTTTACCCAGATGCTGGTCTGCGTAGAGGAGGGTGGGGTTGACGGGTGGGGCTGACGGGTGGGGCTATTACCCAATTAGTAAAAACATTTAAAAGAAGCGTTGGGACGAGTGGTTCCCAACGCTGACTTTATTCATGTTTAGAGATCCTGCTATTAAAGGTACTCTTTCCAGTCATCCGTACTTCGTCGTGGTTTTTCCCGTGTGCTTGTTGATCCGGCGAAGACGAGAGTTTGACAGTAAGTCAGCGTTCATTTAGCACAGCACTCCTTCTGTTGGGCTCTGAATTTTGCCTGCTACCATGGCTGAGGGGACCCAGGGTGGTGTGCCTGTGGCAGGAGGGGAGGAGCCAGCTGGGGTTGCTGTGCCCCTTGAGGTGGGGGAATTGGCAGAGGCCCCACCTGTGGTTCGCCCTAAGATCCGGGACCTTGGACCAGCGCCAAAGGGAGCTGAGGCCTCCGAACCAGCTGTCCAGGAGAAGCCTGGGGAATGGTGGCTCAGCCCTGTTTTGAGTCAGCCAGTGGCTGAACAAAACCAACCGTCTAGAGGGAAGGGGTCCCTCTGGGAGTGGAGAGAGCGTCGTGCCACCGATGAAGGCGGAGAGGAGTGGAGCTACACCACGGCTCCTGGCAGTTACACGATGGATGTCCTGAGGGACCATTTTGGAGAACCTCGGCCGTGGACCCCTAGTGACACCGACCTGGAGACCGGTAGATGGACACAAACTAGGACTGATCCGGAGCGCAGAAGCCAAACCCGGTTCCGTTTGGCGAGTCCCCGCTTCCGGGCCCCGCAGGCCCCTGGCACCCCGCAGGTCCCAGGCCTTCCACCGCCGGGACCGGCGGCTGCTCCTGACTTGAGGCCCCCAGGACCTGGTGGAACAAGGTCGGGGGGTGCTGTGCCCGCAGGAGTGCTGGGGTGGCAACAGCCAGGGGTTGCACAGAGACTGGGAGGCCCGGCAGGTCCTTGGGGAGGGCCTGCAGTTTGGCGCCCACCACCGTTGCCCGTAACCTTTGACAGTAACCCTGATCGTTTGGCCCTGTTGCTCGGACAAGCCATCCACCATTTGGACCAGTATGGTCCTTTATATACATCCCAGTGGGGGATGGTGATGGCTGTCACTACGGCATTACAAGGGGAAGCAGCGGCTTGGGTGGCGAACCTCTACGGTGACCGTGCCCGTGAATTGGGGGACGTCGGCCTTCTCCTCGAAGCTCTGCGTACACGATTCGAGGATGTGACGCGCACTCATCGAGCGGAGGCTGAGATCGTTGGCCTGCGGCAGAATGGCCGTCCAGCTACAGTCTATGTGCAGGACTTTTGTGAAGTGGCCGGCAGGCTCAGTTCCTGGCCAGAGAGGATGCTGGTTCACCAGTTCCGGGCCGGTCTGGATGATTACCTCCTACGGGCTTGTATCGTCCGGGGAATCCCTTCCAGGCTCCAGGAGTGGCTGCGGGTCGCGGTCGAACTGGATGTGGCCCTACGGGGTTGTCAACGCCGTGTGCGGCCCGTAGGAGACCCCCGTCAGGTCCCGCCAAGGTCGCAGGGTCAGGTGCAGAAGCCGTCACCTTCGTCGCTGGGTCCTACCGTCCAGCCCCCGTGGTCCGTTCTGCGTTGTTTCAGGTGCGATCAGCCGGGGCACCGTGTGGCCGCCTGCCCAATACCTGCATCCCGGGTGGTCGCGGCAGCAACCCCAGCAAGGAGCACAACCCCCGGGCACTTTGCAGAGCGTTCCCGGGCTTCCCGGCAGGCTGTGGAGTCAACGCCAGGAGGAGGTGGCCAGACGGGAGGAGACAGTGCCATTGATGTGGACGTGGAGTTGTACGGGCATGGGGATAGACCAGAGGAGGACCCCATGGTAAGTGCCTCGGTTAGCCCATTTGCAGTCCCGGTTACGTTAACAAACCCCGCCACGGGAGAGGTGGTGGAGGTTAAGGCTTTAATTGATTCGGGCAGCACGAGGTGTCTCATTAGCCGGAAGGTGGTGGCTACACTGGGTATTAGGGTAGTACGGCTAAGGAATCCAATACGCTTCCAGCAGGTAGATGGGTCTCTTCTGGGGGGGTGCCTATCACCCATGTCACAGAACTCGTGCGGCTGGATATGGGGGAGCACTGGGAACGATTACGATTTATCGTGGTGCCCTCTATGACAGAGGAGGTGATTCTGGGGCTAACGTGGCTGGACAGTTGGGGCCCGACCATCTGGTGGGAGGGGGGTTGTCGACACCTCCGCCTAGGGATTGGGTCACAGCCCCCTGAACATGAGCAGCTAGGGCTGTCTGGCCCACTAGGGAAGCCGGAGGAGAGTTGCAGGGCTGGGACAGAAGTACACGTACCGCCAGAGTACGCCGAATACCTCGAGGTTGTTGTGACTCAGGGCCAGCCTGTGGGTCCGGCAGCCGGCTCAGATGTCTCGGATGACTCAGATGAGGGGGAGGAGGAGGGTGTGGAAGACGAACTGGCTGATGATGGCTTGGAGGCTTCGCAGAGCCCCCAGCCGGGGCCCTCTTCTCAGCTGCGTGAGCCCGATAGTGCGGAGGATGATGACCCACAGCTGGCCCTGTTCAAGGACGCCCGACGCAGGAGGCAGTCGAGCAGGAACAAACAGAGAAAGGCTGTGGGACTCCTCGGGAGGAGGCACAGGGAGGCCACGCCCTGAACTCTAAATAAAAGGAGTGTTTGGGGAAGGGCTGGTTGCTGAAAGCAACCCTTCCGTTTGAGGATTCAAGTTCCAGTGTTTTTGTTTCTTGTTCTGTGTAATAAATCTTGGCAGACGCTTCGCAGCCTCAGACGCTCTCCAGTCTCTACTGTTTGAACAGGGGTTTGCCTTATTGCAAGGCCGGTAGCAGGCTGGTTCAGAACAGAGGTGTTCAGTGAGCAAGAATGCGATCTCCTGCCTCCCCACCGACCGACGGACTGCGCGATCGAGCTGGAGCCGGGGGTCAAACTTCCTAAGCCCCGGATGTATGCCATGACCCCACGGGAGATGACAGAACTCCGGAATTACATTGACAAGAATCTTGCACGGGGGTTCATACAACCAGCTCGCTCGCGGATGGCAGCACCAGTTCTTTTTAGGGAGAAGAAAGACGGGGGCATGCGTCTTTGTGTGGACTACCGGGGGGTCAACGCAGTGTGTGTTGAACATTTGTATCCACTGCCCTTAATGAAAGACATGCTGTCCCACCTGGCTAAGGGGAGGGTGTTTACCCGTTTGGACTTACGCGAAGCCTATTATCGGGTACGTATCAAGAGAGGAGACGAGTGGAAAACAGCGTTTAACTGCCCATTGGGCAGCTACCAGTTTCGTGTAATGCCATTCGGACTCCAGGCGGCCCGGCGGTCTACGATGTCGCCGTAGGGCTTTGCGACCCTGCTCCGGTGGCTTCTGTGCCCTATGCCGAACTGGTCGACCGCCTCAACCGCCATTTCACTCCGAGACGGTCCGAGCTGTACTGGCGTTTGTACTTCGCCCGTCAGTATCAGCGACCAGGCGAGTCGGCCAAGGCGTTCATAGCTACGGTCCGACAAGCGGCTCGACGTTGTCGGTTCCCAGACCTCGAGGACCGCATAAGGGACCAGGTCATCGTCGGTCTGAGGAACCTGAAGCTTCAGAAAAAGCTCGTCACAAAGCCGACGATGGACCTGGCTGAACTAACCATAGAAATTATGGCTTACGAAGACAGCCATCGGGAAGACGCACTGCCACCTGGTAATCCCTTCACGGGGTCAGTCCACCACGACTGCCCTAGAAGCACAGACCCAGAAACATCCGAGCAGAAGACTGATGTGGACGCCATCCGCCCGAGACCCTCCAACCTCCAAACTCGTCGGGAGGGAGAAAAGGGGCCAGATCGTCCGGCCGGAGGCCAAAGGCAGACCACCAACCGCTCCAAGTGTGCCAGCTGCGGCGGCAATCATGCCAGGGCATCTTGCAAGTTTCGTAACGCCAAGTGCCATGGCTGTGGCAAAACTGGCCACATTCGCTCCGCCTGCCGCAGCTCCGGACACGAGACCCTTCACGACCTGGAGGCGGCCCAGGAAGGTAATATGACCTCCCCCAAATTGCCAGAGAATGCCCTCCGGTCATCCATCATGACCACCAATACGACCCAGGGGACCCTGACTACCAGCTTTATCCGCCCTAAAATCAAAATCCAGGTCCGGATCCAAGGGATCCCCTGCGAAATGGAGGTGGACTCTGGCTCCTCAGTCTCCATTTTGTCCTGGGACACCCTACAAGGGATCGCACGCCAATGCAAGTGCTGTTTCCCTATTACCCCCTCAAAAATTCTCTTAGCCGATTTCCAGGGCGCCCCTATCAAACTAAAAGGGGAAACGAGGCTCTCTATTAGTTATCAGCATTTCCAGGGGGAATTAACAGCCCAAATTGCAACAGGGAAACGAGCCAGTCTCATTGGGCTCGACTGGTTCGAGCCCCTAGGGATAAAAATTTCGGGCATAAACCACTTCCAACCTCGCCATTTACAGGCCGTCTGCCAACAATTCGCAGACGTGTTCGACGGGTCGTTGGGAAAAATTCAACGGCCCCCCCATTGATTTAAAATTAAATCCTGACGTCCTGCCCATTAGGATTAAGGCTAGGAAAGTTCCCTTCGCCCTCAAACCCAAAATTGACACAGAATTAGACAGACTAATCGGGCTAGGGGTCATAGAACCAACATACGGGGGCACTTGGGAAACCCCCATAGTCACCCCCGTCAAGCCAAATGGGGAGGTCTGCCTCTGCACGGACTATAAAGCCACCCTGAATAGGGCTTTAAATCCCCACGCATACCCAGTCCCAGCTGTCAGGGACGTGCTTTCCTCCATTCAGGCAGGAACTATATTTGCCAAACTGGACCTGGCCCATGCTTTCCTGCAGCTGCCAGTCTCAGATCAAACCGCCATTGCCCAAACCATAGTCACCCACCGCGGAGCGTTCAAGGTGAACCGCCTGCAGTTCGGAATAGCTGTAGCACCTGGAATATTCCAGGAAACCATGGAGCGGACTCTTAAGGGAATCCCGGGGGTTTGCCCCTATTTCGATGACGTGCTCATCGCAGGGGAATCGGAAGACATACTAGCTGACAGGCTGCGAGAGGTGCTTCAAAGATTTCGCACCGCCGGCCTCAAACTAAAAAAGGAAAAGTGCTCCATCGGAGTTCCTTCTACGGAATTCCTGGGGTACAAAATTGATGCTAATGGAATCCACCCCATGGATTCCAAGGTCAAGGCTATCAGGGCAGCACCACCCCCCAAAAATAAGGCTGAATTACAAGCTTTTTTGGGATTAATAAATTTCTATCATGCATTCCTCCCCCACAAAGCCTCCATAGCAGAGCCGCTCCACAGGCTCTTAGACAAAGGAGCCCAGTGGCTCTGGACTCAAGCCCACGAAGATAGTTTCAATAAATTAAAACAACTTCTTTCTAGCAAGTCCACCATCACTCATTACAAAGACAAAATGCCTCTCTGTGTCGCCTGCGACGCTTCCCCCTATGGCATAGGCGCTGTCCTCAGCCATCTCCACAGCGATGGGACTCAGTCGCCCATCGCATATTATTCCAGGACCCTGTCCAAAGCCGAGCGCAATTACGCGCAAATTGACAAGGAAGCCCTAGCACTGGTGGCGAGCGTGAAGAAATTTCACGATTACTTATACGGCCGCCACTTTACAATCTTCACAGATCACAAACCCCTGCTAGGGCTCTTCACCTGGGACAAATTGACCCCGCAAATTCTATCCCCTAGACGGCCTCAGCAGGCTGCCCTTGCCCACCCTCGACCCAGACCCTGCACCCGCCGGCCGAATCATGGCCATCCAAGAATTGCCTGACCATCCAATTTCAGCCAAAGAGATAGCTACAGCAACTTCCAAGGACAAAATCCTAGGCAGGGTTCTGACCTGGGTCCAAAGCGGCTGGCAATCCACATCCCCGGGGCCAGAATTTCAGCCTTTTTTCCAGAGGCGCCTTGAACTGTCAGCCCACCTCGGCTGCATCCTTTGGGGTAGCAGGGTCATTGTACCCGCCCCACACAGGCAACAAGTCCTAGCCTCCCTTCACGAAGGTCACCCAGGGGTGGTCAAGATGAAATCCCTCGGCCGCAGCTACCTGTGGTGGCCAGGACTCGATGCAGACATCGAACACTTTGTCGCAACCTGCAACATGTGCCAACAGACCAGGCCACCGCTCCCTCACGCCCCTGTCCACAAGTGGGAGGTGACAAAAAACCCCTGGTCCCGAATACATGTAGATTACGCCGGCCCCTTCCAGGGACAAAATTTCTTAATAATTGTAGATAGCTTTTCAAAGTGGCTCGAGGTCATTCCGGTCACCAGCACGACCTCAGCAGCCACAATTAGGGGTTTGAGGAGGGTATTTGCCACCCACGGGTTGCCTGATGTCATCGTATCTGACAACGGCCCCCAATTCACTTCCACTGACTTCCAGGTTTTCATCAAGGCCAACTTGATTAGGCACGCCACCTCCGCGCCTTTTCACCCCTCCTCGAACGGCCTCGCAGAGGCCATGGTAAAGGCGACCAAAGATGCCTTAAGAAAAATCATCTCCGGCGATTGGCACTGCAGACTGGCAAAATACCTCCTGGCCCAGCACTCCACACCATGTACCACCACCGGCAAGTCTCCGGCAGAACTCCGTTGGGGCCGCCGCCTAGTCACAAAATTGGACCGATTGCATCCCGACAGGGCAGCCGCCGAACAAACCATTGCACCGTCCACAAAGGTCTTCCCTCCCGGCCAGCCCATCTGGGCAAAGAACTTCGGGGCCGGCGACAAGTGGCTGCAAGGCGTGATCTCCGACCAAACTGGCCCAGTCTCCTACCTCGTCGACCTAGGAGACGGAAGGCTCATCCGGAGACACACTGACCAACTGAGGAACCGCACACCGCAGAACCACGGTTCCCGAGCCCAACCGGGCACTTCACTTTTTCCACCAGCACCACCAACGCCACCCAGCCCATTGCCGCTCGTCCCTGACGCCGCCGACGACCCCCAGCCTACTGACTCCGAAATTCCCCCCGCCGGGGAAAGGGAAGACCAGCCCAGCACAAGTCAGCCCAGCCCAAACCTCCGTCGCTCCACCAGAACATGGAAGGCTCCCTTGTACTTGGCGGACTATGAATGGGCCGGCAACAGGACTAAAGGAACTGACCCCACATAAACTTCCAGGGGCAAGGGGGGAAGGGGTGTTATATATTCAGACACAAACATCCCCTCACAGTCATAAGGAATCCCCGGCAGCCGTTTGACAGCCGTCAAATGGCTGCCGCGGCATTCCCCCCCACACACGCGGCGAGCGGCCGATTCTGACAGCTGTCAAACTGCCGCGCATGCGCAGTACAATGACAGCTGTCAAACCGGCCGACTCTGACAGCTGTCAAACTACCGCGCATGCGCAGTACACTGACAGCTGTCAAACTCTACAGAGCCGCGCATGCGCAGTACGACCGGAGCTGTCAAAACTGCCAGCTGGCCCCGGCAACAAGCCGCCTCAGCCGCAGCCGGCCCCCTGCTTATTGGGCGTCCTATTCTGGCGGGAGATTCCTGCCTGTTTATTGGTTTTGAGAGTTATTGTTGCTATCCCAGTTTACTATAAATAAGAGAGATTCCCGGCATTGTTTCGCCCGGGACCTCTGCCCAATAATAAACGCTGTTGGTTTGAACCCGCCTGCTGTCTCGCTGTCGTCTCTCAAGATAATTCAGTCCTCCTTTTCTTTTTTCTAATAATCTCTCAGGAGCTATAGTTAAGACCTAAGTGGAAAAAATAGAAGACTAGAAATGACTTTGGGTACAGATAATGTAAAAACACAGTAGCCATCACTTCAACTCTCCCCCCCCCCATTCCTCAGGGAAACCTGCAGGATAAGGGAGAGATCTACTCTTGTCCTCACCCACTTAGCCTCTCCCTTGGCTTTTGAAATTGGCTTTTGAAATTTCACATTCTATTCTTCCTTAAGGAAGAAAAAGAGACTAGGCTAGGCTAGGCTATTCAGGCTGGCTGGAGGTTTCCTTTCCTCTGCTTTAGTTTTCTATTTTGCTTTCCATTCCTGCTGAGCTTGTAAATTGAACATAATCTTTTGTTGTTGTTTGTAATTATTATTTGTAAACATCTCTCGATTCTTTGAATCCCCCAAGCCACTGGTAGTTTTACCTTGATTTTGGCTTAATTGTAAAGATGGTGGTCACCATCTACGTCACTGAGGAGTGCCTGTCCATAGTGATTAGGAACACTCATCTGTTTTTCTCTGCCTGTTTCAGTTTTATTTGTTTTATTACGTTCTTTATGTGGAAATAGGAAGCTCATTCAAGCAGTCAGCATATAAGTTGCTGCTTTTCCTCTGTTTGGTAATTTTTAAGGCAACAGAATATTATGAACAATCTACTTTTTGAATATCTGTTACTAAAATTATTTCCTACAGAATATGATAAAGAAAACATCTCTGTCTCTCTGTATGTATATTTGCATTTCCCAATAATAAATGAATCAAGGGAATTTGGAGAAGAAACAATATCTTCAAATTAGCCCATTAACAAAATGATAAAATCTAAATGGTGTATCTTCCTTTGACATCTGTCAAGTGCAATCCTTGCTTGCATTTTTAAAATGTGCTATCTGGAACAGTGCAAAAATAAACAACCAAACTACAAATGAAGCCTAGGAAAAGGGATGGGATAGAAAGAGGGGCAAAAGAAAATGAGCTAGTGGGCAAGGCTTTAAAATTATCCCAAATAAATAAAAATTATTTCCATAGATGTAAAATTAAGAACTACTGTGTGAAATAAGAAAAAAGGATTCCTATGCTTCAGGCACTAAGATTGAATGTGGGGTGTTCTGCCTGGAATGGACAGTGGCTTTCCCCCTATTCCTTCAATTAACTGGATATAGTAACAAGACAAGTTTCCAAGGAACCATAGCATTTATAAGCATTTTTTGTCTGTGTATGTTTGTTCTACATTAGAACTCCTACTTAGATGCCTCGCAGCTACAAAGGATTCTGAATGACATTCTCCTAAAAGGTATCGTTCATACTTTATGTCCAGTTTTAGCTGTTATTTACACCCACTTCTGTCCCCTTACTTTTCTTCTGCCTTTGATCCTATTCAGTTGCTGTTTCTTCAATAAGAGGCATAATTGGTACATTGGGCAATATTAACTCTGTTTACTCACTACTGTGGGGACAAAAACCTCAAGCTGTCAGCTAAGTGACAATAGCTGAGCTCCTGTTAAACACTTCCTGTGTCTCAGTGGGATTGGGGCCCCAGTTTACTTAGCAGAAGGAATTACTCATCATTAAAAGTCAAAATAATCAAAAGTCAGAATAACAGAGTTGGAAGGGATCTTGGAGGTCTTCTAGTCCAACCCCTCAAAAGAACCTATAGCATTTCAGACAAGTGGCTGTCCAGTCTTTTCTTGAAAAACTGCTATAGTGTCACTACTCCTCCTTCTTTTCACTAGACTAGACAAATTCAATTCCTGCAACCTTTCTTCCTATACTTTAGCCTCCAGCCCCCTAATCATCCTTGTTGCTCTTTTCTTCAATCTTTCCAGACTCTCTACATCTCTACTCTCTACATAATATGGTCATCAAATCTGGATGCAATATTCCAAATGTCATCATATTAAGGCTTTATTTATTAGCACTAAAACTTTCAAGCTTCCCATATTCCTCCCATCAATCCTTTCTAGCTTCCCGTACTTCCAGTATATGATACAGGTGAAAAAAAACCTCCTTTGGAGGCCTAACTATAATATCCCTTCGTTTGGCTATATATATATATTACAGTATATATATATATATATATATATATATATATATATATATATATCGTTTGTAACTGATTCACCTGAATGAACTGCTTTACCAATAAGGCATCAAAGCAGAGCTGATCTGTTGCTTGATTTTGATGAAAGTGCAGTGGTGGGATTCAGCCAGTTCGCACCAGTTCAGGCGAACCGGTAGCTAACGTTTTGTTGCCCAGGCCCAGAATGGACTTCCAGAAGCGGCATCCACACAGAGAACTGGTTGTTCACATATTTGAATCCCACCACTGTGAAAGTGGCTTCTGTTCATGTTCAGAAAGCACTTTTAAAAAGTGAATCAAGTTTCAGCAACTGTTCTGCAAGTACGAACTGGGGCCCTTTGAAGAAGTCCTCCACTTGAACCTTCACCGCAAGACAATGCCTCTTGAAAGATCTGTACTGCCCTAATTGGATATGAAGATATTTCTGCAATGACTTAAACTTTGGAAGTCCCTGGACTTCTGGATGATCTGAAAGATTTATTTGCTGTGATCTAATTTTAATTGGCCCCAATATTGTCTAGCAATCATAATGCACTGGTTCATCCTGGATTTTGCTGGTTAACAATTATTCCAGATCCAGAGTCCCTTGCAAAGAAATTTTGCTATAACACTTATACATTTATATGTTTACTTTTAATCCTTTTTATTGTCTTGCTTGTTTTATGTTTTACTGAAATGTGTATTATTCTTTTTTCTGTGCATAGCTTGGAGATCCTGTAGAAAGAATAGAATAAGAAAATAACAATAGGAATAATTTAGTATTCTGCATTTTAACTCAAGGGGTTACCAGATGCTACTTTCCAATTTCTTCTAGCTCACTAATTAAGATTTACACAGTAAATATTGACTTTAGATTTGCTTGTGAATTTTATATTATTGAGTCATAATCTTTTAACCTTGAAAAATGGGCTAGAAATGTATTCAATATTGATTGATTGATTTGATTTATTATATTTATATGCCGCCCTTCTCCCTAAGGACTCAGGGTGGCTCACAACAATAAAAACTAAAAAAGAACATGAAAATACAAAATTTAAAAAAGAATTAAACAGTAGATATGTTCAATACATAGTAAGTTAACCCCATAAAACCAAATTTAAAACCATAGTCAGTCCAGGCCCGATTGTTGAAACATCCATGTCTTCAGGTCACGGCGAAAGGACCGAAGGTCGGGGGCCATCCGCAGCTCCGGAGGCAGCTCATTCCAGAGGGTCGGCATGCCCACAGAGAAGGATCTCCCCCTAGGGGTCGCCAGCTGGCATTGCTTAACTGACGGAACTCTGAGTAGGCTGACCCTGTGGGAGTGAACCGGGCAATAGGAGGTTGACAATGGCAGCAGGTGGTCTCGCAAATACCCCAGGCGTAAGCCATGTAGGGCTTTAAAGGTAATTACTAGCACCTTGAATCGCACCCGGAGGACAACCGGAAGCCAATGAAGCTCACACAGGAGATAAGTAACCGCGCGGCTGCATTTTGCACCATCTGAAGCCTCCGGGTGTACTTCAAGGGCAGCCCCATGTAGAGAGTGTTACAGTAATCCAGGCGAGAAGTGATGAGGGCATGGGTGACCGTGCATAGGGCATCTCAGTCCAAAAAGGGGTGCAACTGGCGCACCAGGCAAACCTGTGCAAAGGCCCCCCCTGGTCATAGCAGTTAAATGTTCTTCCAAATTAAGCCATGAATCCAGGAGGACATTATGACCATTACAGCATTTCCAGGGTCATGCGAACTGACATGTATTTGTTATATTTTTCAATCATACTCTTTGTCAATCTTTCTGTGATACACAAAGCATGATCCAGCTTTTTCCCAGATGCTCATGTATTCCACAAAATATTGTGAGCAATAATCACGCTAGATTCCAATTTTCCTGATTTCAAGGTAAGCCATTTCAGTGTGGTGTGACTTCTAACCCCTCATTCTTGATGTGTGTTGCTTTTTTTATTTTTCTGCTTATAGATCTAATGGCTAGCCTGGGATCTGGAGGTGGATTCAGCTTTGATTCATGCAAAAGCCTTTTGGCTCTGATGGATGTATCTTTTCAACAAATACAATAAACTTTCCTCATGCTCCCCTTTCCTTGCTTTGAGTTATAGCTGTGCTGAGTTTCCCATTGCACAAGCCTTGAGAATAACTACTTACTGCCAAGTATTTATGAAGAAATGTTATGAATTGCCATAATCTTCATCTTTGGGCTTTTCTCTCTGCCACAGATTTTTACGTGGAAGCAGAAGAAGTTCACAATAATCATAATAATCCTCCCTGAACGTCAGATTTTTCAGCTTCAGAAAGCTCCAATCCTCCCAAACCAAAACAAACTAACAAAAAATGGTTGCATTTGTACTAATACTGTACATTATTGGGGGAAAATCTTAGTATTTAATCTTCCATCCTATAAAAAAGCTTTCATTAAGGACTAACCACAGATGGAATTGGTTGCATATTAATAAAAACATCAGACTAAATGGGGATCCCAATTAATAATACTTTGACATTTAATCAATCCAATTGTCCTTACAACATTTCTGTGATTCTGTATCTTAGAAAGGCCATATAGGCCACCCAGTCCAACTTCCTGCTCCACAAAAGAATCCAACTTAAAGTTTCTGTAACAGATGGTCTCTGCTTGAACATGCGGTCAAGGGAAGGTTCTCTCACCATTAAAAAAATATATTTTTATTTGAGATATTCCTAATTTTCAACTTGAAACTGATTTCCTCTGCCACATATTTTTGTTTTGTCCTGGGATGGTATAAAATAGGCTTTGGGAGTCTTCTGCGTTATCCAGTTTCCAGGTCTGTCTGTCTGTTCAGCAAATTTCAATCCTGCCTCAATCAAATGTCTTCATTCTTCTCTTCATAGGACGCTGTAATTTTGTGATAATTGTTCCAATTTATCTGAATGCTTCTTAATGTTTAGTGAGCTAGTTGGATACATCTAGCTCACTAAACTAGTGAGCTAGTTAGGATTCAATGTACAAAAGAGAATACCAATAGAAGAATGCAGAAAATCACAGAAAAAAACCTATATTTCTGTGGCTGTATCTTAAACCTCCATTTAATCGCTTTTGGAGCTACCCTATTCCAGTGCCTGATATATGGTTTGTAGCCAACTACATTTTCTGTCACTTTTTTCACAAGTACTATCAGTAAACCAGATATCCTCCATTCTATACCTGTATGTTTAATTTATTTTTCCCAAGTGAAGAACACATTTCTATTAACTTTCATTCTATTATTTTCAGCCTGTTCTGCTAATTTAGAAAGTCAGGTTTGAAATAGGTATCCATTTTCTAATGTATTAGCTATCTCATCCAAAAATGTCTACAAAAGTGAGAAGCGTTCCCTTCAGTTCTTAATCAAAATAATGTTGGGGAATACAGAAACCTATATTGACCCTTGTGGTATTTCACGTGATACTTCATTCTAGTTTGATAAGGAACCATTGATGAGCGCTTCCTATTTAAACTAATTTTGCATCTACCCAATTACCATCAAGCCAGACATAACTGGCTTGCTAATCAGAATGACTTGAAGTACTTTGTCAGAGTACTTCAGTACTCTGAAGTAAAGAGATGATAGATTTATAGTACTCCTACAATGAAAGTGCCAGATGTTTTTTTTAAATAGATAAGCTTAGTGTGGCAAGATTGTTTCTCACAAATCCAAACTAGACTGTTTTCAAGATACTTATAAAGAAATCTCATTATTAAGAATCTTAAAAAGAATTTTATTAGTATTATTACTAGTTCCCTGAGTCCGTCTTTCTCTCTTTTCTGAGCATCAGTTCCCTTCTTTTGTTGATCTGGAATTTTATCAATGCCATGATTTCCAGGAAAATAATAATGGTAATCATTCCTTTCATCCATGCAGTGATATTGACAGACTCTACTTACCAAGTAGGGTGTGGAAAGTTGCAAGCACATCAGATAGTTGAAGAAGAAAAAGGGCATTGGAAAAGCATACGAAGGATAATGAAGAAGATGCCTGAAGCTAATACATCCTTACTGAATACTGAAGAGACCAAACTAGCTGACAAGAAAGACCAAATAAAAATAGAAAAGAGACATGGCAAAGCAAAGCATTATACGATCAGTACATAAAAAATTAGCAAGCAAAGGAGATAACACAAGACCTGAAAATGGCTAAGAGCAGGAAAGTTGAAGAAAGAGACACACAGGGGATAACTACACACAATGGCATGATAAAATAGCAACAATAGTGTATTGGGATACCTGCAAGAAGTACCATTTGCCTGCAAGAAAGAAATGCTGGGACCACAAAGTTAAATAATAGAAAAGGGAGACCTAAAGTCCTCTGGGATTTTAAAATTCAAACAGACAAGTACCTGCCGTATAACATTGCAGACTTAACAATTGTCAGTAAGAAAAGTAAAAAAATGTTTGGATAGTGAAGTTGTAATACCTGGACACAGCAGAACATAGGGGAAAGAGTTGGAGAAAATAACAAAATATCTGCAAATATAAGTAGAAAAGCTGTGACAAAAGAAAGCAAAGATAGTATTAATAATACCAGGCACCTTAAGTGCAATCCCAAATCTTCTGGAGCACGACTTGAATATCATTAGCTTTGATGAAATCACTATCACTCAATAGCAAAAGAACCTTTACTTGGAACAGTGATGAAATGATATCTTTAACAACATCTGCCTATCCCAGATCCTTGGGACTGGTTCAGTCTAAGTCCAAATATCTGGCTGACTATGAAAACAACCATAATATTAATAATTTATTAAATGTGTCTGGCACCCAACTCCCAGTGACTCTGGGTAGCTATTTTAACAATTTATTGCACCTTCCTTTTACTGTATTTCTTTAATCAGACTGATCTGATAATGTTTAATATTCTGCTGCATTTTCTAAACTTGGAATAAAAAAAAACCAGTACCTTCAAACTCAAGGTTAAAAAGGATAGAATGGATGCAGTCAAAACTGCCTCATCCTGACAGTCAGGCAGTCCTAGCCTTGAAATGTTTATCTAGAGCTCTGACAATGAGTAGTAACCTTTAGTCTAAACCTTTAAACAATTATGTAGAAGTCTAGAGCGGAAGGCAAATTTAAAGGGCTTCTGTGACCAGACCACCATTAATTGCCTCAGTCACTTACTGGAAAGTAAAGAGATGCTCAAACATTAGCTCCAGAATTTGATGGCATGCTTCATTATTACCTAATGTGTTGTCCTCATGGTTGAGTAATGGTCTTTTCTACTTGCTTCTCTTTTTTTAAATTTCTTTCTGAATTGCCTCTGACTCTGTCTGTCTCTGTCTCTGTCTCTCCCTCTCTTTACTGCAAAATCAAATTTGAAAATACTTCAAAGAATATTTGCTGCTAGAACAGGGGGAAAAATAGGAGCCTTGGAAGACACTGCACTGAATCCCTTACTCTGTACTGTGGATTAGGGAGTTGTGTAGGTTTCTTCCTGCTGTTACAAATCCTGCTGAATTAAACAACAGACAGATAGATGGGCAGTAGTCTCTGGCCAGTGAGGAAAGCCAGAGACATTCTGGTAAGGAGCTCAGCAGATCAGATATATGAGCTATCACATATCCAGGTCTGCTGTTTGAGGCATATAATATTTGTGTCTTAAGTAGTCTGATCCATCTCCTATTTAAAAACACACAGAGAGAGGTGTTACCTGTTGGATGGAAAGCAAATATCTCTGGTAGATTCTCCTCAAGTTTTTGCCCTGTACATGGAGAGGCTTTAGTTAGTACTTTGTTTTGGTTAGAGAGGCATTAAAACCCATAGTTATTCTCAGTTATTCTCAGTTTAGAAAGAATTGTGTCACATCATAGGTAGTTAATAAGGCAAAAATACAGATTCTGATACTTCTCCAAGGTGATCATCAGTGTTTCTTCAGTTTATATCTATTCCTCAGTTATATCTATGGCTTCATTTATATCAAACCTGATTTAAAACTTGACCACAAATTCAGATAAATGCTAATGGAAAACTTTCACTCCAAGAATTTAAAAGACTGTGGAGAGCTTTCAAGAAATATGAGGTATGTATGCAATTTATTCACTTAGTTTCTTAATTGTTGCCATGACTATCTTTTTATCCTATTATTTGTTAAACTGTTAATAATATTATATTATTAAACTAAGTATATTTCAGTCCCCAGTCTTTGTGTCATTAGAAAAGTGTGATGTTCCATAGTAATTACAAATAGATTATTTTTCCTGTTTTAATATATTATCTTAAATATAAATATTTTTCAGGATATATTTGGAAGAGAGGATGAAAATAATTCTGGATTCCTAACTGTTTCAAATTTGCAAAGAGTTGTGCAAAAAACAGGTAGTTTAATAACTTTGAATATATTTTGAAGAATGTAGGTTTATTTTTGAAGTCTGATACATTTTAAGGAAAAAATAAATAGAAATCAACAGGGTAGCTTTTTCCTCTGTTTCAGTTTTTTAAAATGGAAAGTCATTGATTTCAATTTTCCTCTAATTTTCACTCATTTCCATGGAATACAACTTAGAAATTCTTTGTCTTAACACTGCCATCTACTGAACAATAAAGTAATTTCAAAGAAAATCTTTTCTTTGCAGTTTCATGTTCACTTCCTAAGTTTCTGAGTTGCAACTGAATTGTTTGGTGGATACATTTATATATGCAATCTGTCATACTGTACAGAAGATGCTACTATCCACTAATGTACTTTTAAGAGGAACATTTACAAGTCTAGATGGCAGTGCAAGTTACAGTATTGATTTCCTGTGTGAGGAAGTAAAAAGGAAAAGTAATCAAATGCCAGAGAGAAGGAGGAGGAGAATGATGACAAGGAAGAAGGCAAGAGGAAATTGTTAGTCCTCAAAGAGTACTATGATTTTTATCATTAATGTACTGCATCAATAGAGATGAAAGAAGGGTATTGTGATAATCAAAGCAATACAGTATAGTCCTGAATGTTAAACTTCATGCTGTGCAGTCCTTAAAGGCAAGCGGCAAACACTATAGTCAGTGAACTGAAGAAAAGTTTCTATTTGCATAAAATAATACGGTACTAAGGCAAATATAGCAAAGTCTGCTTCTTTTGCTGAAACAGTGGAAAGTATAACCCCAAATAAGATTCTTTTCCTGTTCTTCATTTAGCAAATATTCTAGGCTTCTTAGAAGAGAAACCATCAATCTGGTTAATACTGTACCTCAAGGCTATCTGAGTAAAATGATTTTTTTAAAAAAAGTACTTGTTTGGCACTGATTATGGATTACATGTCAAACACCCTCCCACCCCTACTGCTTTCTTTTAGAAATAAGCAGAATTATAGTTCCAAATTCCATCAGATTTGCTACAAAGGGAAGCCAATATCTGATTTCCCTACTGGATTCTGAGGTCAGGTCTTCCTGTTATGGAAACTCTGACATTGGGAAGGGTGATGCTGGAGCCCAGAAAAAAATAGAAGTTGAGATATTTGAAGAAGTTTTTGGTTTTGGACATTGGCAGTTTTATTAGTGATTTTTATTGTTTGATAGTTTATTGTTGTTGCTTAGCGTTATGATATATAAGATGGGTCTTGTAAAGAAACAAATAAAGATTGGAAAAATATACATGGAGTGTTATCTACAAAGCCAAAGGTTTTTGTCATGAAGCCTGAGTAGCTGCAAGTGAAATCTATTCACTGAAGCATCTCCCATCCCTGCTTCTCAACTTCTAAAAACTGTACAGTGATCCTAGGGTTTTATTTTTTGGAATTAGTAATATGTTTAGTTATCCACAGGGTAAGGTAAAAATCAACCCATCTCTGTATTATTCTGACAATTCAAACATAACAATTATCCTTGGGATGTAAATAAATCCACCATACTGTCCTCTTGGGTCAGATTTTGGTTTTTCTCCTCAGAGGAATTTAGACTGCGTGAACAACAGCATACCACAATTCACAAAAAGTGGAATTGTGTGTATTTACTTTTTAAAAATATATTTAAAAATGTATTTTTAAAGAAGATTCTTTTTCAGTTTCCTTTAATTTTTTAAAACCCTTGCTTGCTTTAAGGATCTAGAGTGCTGATAGCTTTATTTCATTCTTTGTTTTTCTGGAGCTTCTTGGAAGTAGCATGTTTTTTTTTTAAAGTGCTATCGTGATCTAAGCTGACATAGCCTGATATGTGCATGCATGTGAGCAAGCACACACAAAGATTTCGAGATTCCTAGTTTGTAGAAAAATCAAAATTGCTTTCATTAATGAATTTTAACTTGGGATTTTAAATACCCATAGCTGTAGGAGTAACTTCATTAAAATCATCCAGCATCAGTAGTTTATGTTGTAATTTGGTGTAATTCCCAATCACACATACAGATTTATTTCCAATTTGTGAGCTGTTTCAAACAATGTTGAGGTAATAAGTTGCTCTGCATGAAATGATAGTAGCAGATCCTTACAGCTGCTGAGCATTGTTATGCTGTGTCAATTTGAGAACATATGTTTTTCTTCTATGGTTGCTTGTAGGCCTGTATGTCAGTGACAAACTCCTCCAGCTCCTGGTTTTACGATATGGAGACTCAGCCCAGAAAATAAACTTTCCTGATTTTGTATGCTGTATGTTTCGTCTTGAGACAATGGCAAGTAAGTGGTATCTCATGCACTCAGTAGCAGCAAAATAAAGTGGTCCTTGCAACAGTGCATGTGTAAAAGATTTCATCTTGAGAGGGAATTTATCTTCTGACTATTCACTCTCTACCTAGAAATAATGGCAGTTGCAATTCAAAGGGCAGAGATGCCCTGTATGAAAGGCAGAGATGAGTCTTTAGATTGGCGGGGGTGGGGTGTTGAAGTGAAAGTGAGTACAGAAGAGTGGTGGAACTTCATCTGCCAAAGGGAGCTTCTAGACCCAGCTTAGGGGGAGGCAGCAAGATGGAGCCAGCAGTTCATGCAGGGCAGGCATCAGTCATCCCAGATAAACCAGACAGGAGAAATGATTAAATGAATAAATTTATTTTATTCTAAGGCTACATTAAAAGAATCAGGTAGGAAAGTACAGATTTTCCGTCTCCACTTTTAATTGTTTGATCCATTAGAGCAGGTCATTCCTGAGCTTCTTTTTCTGACTATTAAGCCACTGGGAACTCTTTTACCCTATTGTTTTCTAGACAGCATCTCTTCCCTTTGTTCCCCAAGGTCATCTACACATTCTATCCCATCAGGAGATGTGTGAATCCTTGCCTAACAACCACAAACAGGACTACTGGAAGAGTTGTCGCTAAGGGGTGCGGTCACATGATGTTTTTCCCAATGCCCACTTTGCTTCAATATGAAAAATCTAGTCCCAATTAGTGCTGTTAAGTGAGGACTACTTGTAATATCAAATTCACCAAAGATCTTCAGGGTCAGAAAGTGCCTTTTTCCTGGATTCACTTGAAGAAACCTGAAAACAGAATGCAAATAAGAGGGAAGAATGAAATGCAATATCTCCAATTATATAAGTTGCCAAAAGATGGCAATGCTTATGTGCTAGAACCTAATATATGTGTTTTCCACAGCAGTTGGTGGAAAGTTACAATTGTGAGAAAATATATCTTTGTAAATTGGCCTACCTTACAAAACTGAAAAAGAGACGTGGTGGCTCAGTGGGTTAGGATGCTGAGCTTGTCGATCAGATGGTTGGCAGTTTGGCAGGTTGGATCCTGAGTGCCGCGTAACAGAGTGAGTGCCTGTTACTTGTCCCAGCTTCTGCCAACCTAGCATGTAAAAATGCAAGTAGAAAAATAGGGACCACTACGGTGGGAAGGTAACAGCGTTCCGTGTGCCTTTGGCGTCTAGTCATGCCGGCCACATGACCATGGAGACGTCCTCGGACAAGCACTGGCTCTTCGGCTTTGAAACGGAGATGAGCACCAGCCCCTAGATTTGGAAACAACTAGCACGCATGTGTGGGGGAAACTTTACCTTTACCTTTACTTTACCAAACTGAACTTGAACATTATTATCATGATGTTTATTTAGGTGAAAGATCAATATAAATGGTTAATGTCATTTTTAATCATTCTTGCCTTATTTTAAATTTTTATATCCAGTTTTTTTGTTTTTAACATTTTATTTGTACATCATCCAGGCTCTCCATGTGAGGGAGATGGGTGTTTTCTAAATATAATAAATAAAAAATGTGTTGCTACTGTTCAAAAAAGCACCTTTGAGTTCAAAATAGGCAACTGGACTGGGTTTTTTTTCCCCTTGAGGAAGAAGAAGAAAGTCCAGCTGCCTTTAAAAAAACACCTTTGAGACAACTACTCCACAGATAGTCACTGTTTGTGAAATAAAAGCATGCAGTCAGTCCATTTTAAGCAATACACTGACTGAATGGTTTACTGCTGAAGTATGATTAATATATATATGAGACAAATGTAAACCGAGCACGCACAGGTGCATGCAGATGGACACACACACACACACACAGTTTACCTTGCCACGAAATAAATGCAAGAACACCTCACTCCTCTCATACGAATTTTACCAAAGTTATCTTTTTCCTTATGGGAGGGAAAGAAGAAAGTAACTTTTTCCCCTTTCAGTTTAAATGATTAACAGTAATAAAATGCATAATATTTTTGGAACAGTAATTATATTGTTCTTTTCAAATAAAGAGTAATGAAATAAATCCTTGAAACGTTTTGATTTCCTTTAGAGCAGATTGTGTAGTAAAAGTAACAAGCCTTTAGTTTTGTCTAAAACTACCTCCTAATTGTTTGCTTGCTTTCAAATTTGTACTTATATGGTCCCAACAGATATTAAAGTATTCTCTTGGAGTTTTGATCTGTACTCTACAATAATGTGTAGATTCTTGATCCGTATTTAGCCATGTGAAATGAAACTGGCTAGCAGTGTTTGTTTGCTAGATTTGTCTTCCAAGAGATCAAGGTGGTAAACATAAGGCTCTCTCCTCCAGTTTCAGGAGGTGGGCTGGGCTGAGTGAAAATGACCAGCCCAAGATCAACTTGTGAGCATCTATGTTGAAGGTGGACTTCACCTTGAGTCTCCCCAGTCCTCATCAACTATACCACATTAGCTCTCATACACACATTAAGTGATTTTCATATGTATTTCCTATTGTCTGGTTGTAACTCTTGAATTAAGTTTTGATGCCTATATAATCATGAGCAGCAAGCCTTAAATATCAGCAGTTGAAGCACAAGAGATCACTCACATATCTCATTTGTAAGCTTCCATCTGGTTGGCCACTGTGTCACAGAATGATGAGCCGGATAAGCTTTTGTCCTGATTATCAAAAGTTTTGCTTATGTTCTGATGAACTGGAAAATCAGGGCAAAAGGAGAGCTGATGTTGCATCTGTGCTATTTCATTATCCTCTTTGATCTTTTCCTTAGACAGGTACAACTGCTAAAGTAAACATTTCGGAAAAAAGCCTCCTTTTTTTAAACCATAGACTACAAAGTACATTATAGGACATCTCCTTAATTTCTCTATCTCACAGATGCTAAAACACTTTCCCTTGAAAGGGTATGTATTTAAATGAAAGTGCCTTTGATTGCCTGTCTCTCTCTCTCTCTCTGTGTGTGTAGGGGGAAATCTTTCAAAAGCTACTGAAAAAATATTCACACTTCCAAGCTAAGCACCTAACATTTACTAATTCTTTTCAGTTTTTATTTTACTGAAAGTTTAAAGTGCATTGCCTGTGAGGCTTTCTCAGGAAAAGATCATTGAGCTAATTGGGGGGGGAAAGGCAGTATACCGGTAACCTAAATTGAGAACAAATAGTTAAATAAATAAATAGGCTTTTCTTCCTTGGATAATCATGCTAATGATACCTAAATCAAAATAATTTCCTCTTTTATCATTTGTAGTAAATGGTGGAAGAGAAAAAGCACATTCAAGCACCATTAACACTAGCTATTTTGTTCTGAGAATTCTGGGCTAAGCTTTCTAAGCCTGCAGCTTAACTGAAGTCAGTTTAGAGCAGTTTAATTAGAACAAAAAAAAATATATTTATAATATGATTGAAAGATATAATGTACCTTTCAAAGTTCAGTGTGTGTTCAGATTAATGCTGAAAGCTGTAAACAACCAAGCCAGCCATTTATGCATGTAATTTCCCTCTTCCCTTGAATATGGCATTACTTCAGCAATTTACTTTGATGTGAGTTATGTGTTGGTTTTGCATATATATATACAGTATATTGGTTCTGATGTTACCCACATCAGAGAAAAGGACAACATCCGAAACATACTTAGTATAAGTATCTTGTTCTCCATACCAGATTGTAACTTAACTAAACTCATTATTTATTGCCATCATTTGATTTTTGTTTAAGAAAATTTTTATTAAGAATTTTAATTATTGTAATTTTAATTACAATAGTAAAAATGAACACAAACTATACTTAAAGAAAAAAGAATGAAAAAATAAAAAGTGCAGGAAAGAAGAAAAGGAAAATAATATAATGAAGAAAATATATATAAAGTATTGACTTCCAGCCTTCCAACTTTGAAAAAAGGCTCGTTTTAGCCTTCATCAAGTAGACCAAGTTTACATTCCTTCCTTTTCCTTTTAAGAGTCTTAATCTTTAATTTGGTCAGTCCTTTATCATAAAATTTTATTTCTCTTCAATTCTGTTTTATTCTAAGGCACAGATTTCTTCAAGGTTTTAGCAATTTTCCAGGTTATTCTCTTGGTTAATCTCTCTTTGAACTTATAAAATTGCAGCCAGTTTCTTTTGTATATCCAGTAAAGTGTCCTTTTCCAAATCATTCTCTTGGCCTGTCATTTGTAATTCTATTTTTCGTACTTTCTCTGTTTTGTCAGGTAATACTTGTACCACATTTTCATTAACATCTTTTAGACATAGTTTATCCATAAAAGCAAACACCATTACTGACAGTGTTAATAATATCATAGTTACTAATTCCTGATTCCATTCTTCAAAAATCTGCTTTAACATTTCAGGTATTACAATATTTTGTGCCATTTTGTAAGTCCCAGTATTAACTGACATTAAGAACAGACTTTTTTTAAAATTTAACAGAATTTTTGGTTACCTCTAGTGTCCTGTTTCTCAAGACATCACTTATCTTTGTTATGACTTATGATAGCCAGGATAGCTAAATTAAACCTGTTTTCCAAGAGAAGCTGTTTATTTTGTTTACAATTAATTCCAAAATCTTATAATAAAAGTCAATATTCCAAATTTATTGGACCATTAATCCATTTATAACTTTCTTAGATCAAAAAATTATTTAGCTTTTGCAGTTTATTTCAACTTTTTAAAGTTCTTTAAAATTATAGTTAATTTTTCTTTTGTTTAGAGTTGAAGATATTACCCCCCCCCCGTAGATAGGGCTCGCAACTTGGGTGTCCTCCTAGACTCACAGCTCTCTTTGGAAGATCATATAGGAGCTGTGACTAGGGGGGCCTTCGCCCAGGTTCGCCTGGTGCGCCAGTTGCGGCCCTATCTGGACTGGGATGCCTTGTGCACAGTCACTTATGCACTTGTGACCTCCCGTTTGGACTACCGCAACGCTCTCTACATGGGGCTGCCCTTGAAGACTACTCGGAGGCTCCAACTGGTGCAGAATGCGGCCGCGCGAGTTGTGGTGGGGGTGTCCCGATACTCCCATGTAACACCTCTACTCCGTGAGCTGCATTGGCTTCCGGTTGTCCTCCGGGTAAGATTCAAGGTGCTGGTTACGACCTATAAAGCCCTAAATGGCATGGGTCTGGGTTACTTACGGGAGCACCTGCAGCCGGCATCAACTTCCCTTCGTCCATTTCGCTACCACAGAGAGGGCCTCTTTAGGGTGCCATCGGTCAAAGAGTGTCGACTGGCGGCCCCCAGGGGGAGGGGGTTCTCTGTGGGCGCGCCAGACCTGTGGAACCTTTTACTGGTGGAGCTCCGGATGGCTCCCGACCTTCGCTCCTTCCGACGTGACCTAAAAACATATTTATTTGAACAAGCCGGCCTGGTCTGATGGGTTTAGGGGTATTTTAATGTTATTGTATTAATGTATTGAATTGGGCTGTAATATTTAATATATTTTTTTAATTTTTGTATGTTGTATTTTATTGTATTGCCCTGTACACCGCCCTGAGTCCTTCGGGAGAAGGGCGGTATAGAAATTAAATTATTATTATTATTATTTCTCAGTGATGGACAGATTGTTCTCCTTGGCCCTAGAGTTCTCCTTAGCCACCCCTTACTGCAGAGAGATGGGGACTATTTGATCAGCCCATTCTAGGCAACTAATAGACCCAATGCAATTTCAGAGGAAGTTTGGAGTTTTTTTAAAAATCAAAGATAGCACAGGCTTTAGTGGAAGACCATGTCATGGCTTGGAATAAACATGTTCCAGGGCTGGATCACACCTGTATGGGATTACTCTATGCAGTTTCCAAATTATTTTTATTAAAAATAGTTTTGAAGTTTTATACTTGCATACTTATTGTTTAATCTTTACTTCTTGTATTTTTTCCCAAATGTTGCCTGAATTTACAGTAAATAAAAAGTGTATTGTCTTCTTTACCATCCTCAAAATAATTTTGTTTTCTATTCAACAGAGACATTCCTCAATTTATCAGAAAATAAGGGAAGTATCTGCTTTACTGAAGATGAGGTGAGTAGAACTCCCCCCCCCTTTGTGTCTCGATTCTATCTTTGAGAATAAATGGCTTTATTTCCTCAAATGAAACTATTTTCTAAAGAGCAAAAATTGGAAAAGCTCAACAGAATTTAATATTCAGAGTAAAATGTGTGTGTGATATAGGATTTTGGTATTTTGTAAATTTGGAAAATGAAATATTCATATCTATAAGAGTCTAATCCTATAACAGACATTTTACCTGTTGAGAACAGCTGTAGGAAATAGTATATTTTTGTGTTGACAGGGAAAAAGTTCTAATGTTAAAATGTCCTTGTTTCTAATATTTCCATGGGTGTCCTGGATGCAGACAAGTTTACACCATCTTCTAAACTTTTAACTTACTTTGAAAGAACTGCAGAGAAGATTCAAAACTGGTGAGGCAGTTAATCCATCCGTCTCTCACCATGTTTGTAATAAACCGGTGGAATTTAGAAGAAAAGTTCCACTATTGCCACCATGAAATTGCTGGGCTTATGAGGGAGTCAGAAAATATTTCCATTCTTCAGTTCTTATTATTTTAGTATTAAGGCTTATGTGATCAATAAAGTAATTCTAGATGTGAACTAGATATCCAAACTTCCACTAGATATAATAACATCAACCCACAGGACTCTTACTTATTTATTTACAAAATTTATGAAATTTATACAGTAGTAACCAAAATTGTGGAAACCTTTTGGGAAAAGTATACATTAGAAATGCCACCTTTAGTTAAGTTTCCACCAATTTTTCTTCTAATTTCTTTGTAGCCTTGTTCACTTAATAATACTATTTTACATTGCTTTCTGGGCAACCAGTCAACTCTTTGCACCATTACTTTAATTTTATTACATTTTACAAGCTCACTAAATGAAAGAACACAAAAACCCCAACCAACTTGATAACGGTCACATAACACACTGACAAATGTCCTCCTCTCAGCTTCAGTACATGACATGAATAACTGAACCCTACTGTGATCTGACTGGCACATTGCCAAAACAAGAGGACACCTGATTGGCTCTCTAAACATGCTCATTGGCTACAATCAGATGAAGGAAAGCTACCTGATATCAACCTAACCAAGTTATGCTTCCTTTTTCTGGTTATTTGGCTATAACTTTTCATAGAATACAGTACAGATAATTGAATAAACTTTGTTGCATTACATTCTTGATTAAATTATCTTTCCATTTATATATAATTTTATGGTACTACTCCAAAGAAAATGGTGTTATTAGCCATCAAACCTCAAAAATACACTTTTCCCGAAAGGTTTCCACAATTTTGGCCACTACTGTATGCTGTCTGATTCCCAATCACTCTAGTGAGTTGGCTTTTGCTGAAAATTCTGGAAATTGAAGTCCGCAAAACAGAGATCCTAGGTTGTGGAAGTTTCCTTGATATAATTAATATTTAGAACCTAGACTGGAATATCCTAAATTATTTCAAGTCCTTGATGCTCTAGCAAAAAATATTGATTATGTTACTAACAGAAACAGATAATTCATAATGAAATGAAATAATAATAATAATAATAATAATAATAATAATAATAATAATAATAATAATAATAATAATAATAATAATCACCAAAGAAAACCAGAAAAATGCCCAGATCCAGCCAATTCAACATATGGGATAAATAACCTATTTTTTTGTCAGCATTTTGCAGACTACTCAAGGTGTTCTAGAAAGAGATTTCAGCACATGGCTTCCTTTTCAGTCTCTGTTTTGTTATCGTTTTTAAATGTTGATTCAGCAATGTTTTTCCACAGCATTGTTCCCTTGTTCTTGACATAGAAAGTCCTAGATTCAGTTCCTGACATTTAAGTTTAAGGCTGGTGGCTCAAACATCACTTTTGCCTTCCAATTAAAACAGGCTGTATACCTTTAAGAGAGCAATTCGGCCTTCAGTACAAATAGGAGCTGGCTGTGTGCAATGAATCAGCCTTTTATGTAGCGTCCTTTCCTTGTGGCCATGTCTCAACCAGCCCCCCCAAATTCCCGTGATAATCCTTGATGATTGTTTTACATTTAATATTTCTATGACGTATTTGAAAAACATGACTCAAGCATTTGGGATTGCAGTCATATACAACAGAAGGTACATATACAGTATGTGAAGAAAGAGGATAGCCATTAGGGCAGGGGTTTCAAACTGGCAGCCTGCAGGCCGGATGTGCCAAGCGCAGGCCACGCCCACCCCAGCTCCACAAATGCAAAAAAGTCACGATATGTCACGATACCATCACGTGACGCAATGGAGTTTGACCTTCGTGCTTTAGGGGAATATAAAAGCACCAACACAGAAAAAAAAATGTGAGACTTTTCACAGTTAACAGATCTGAAGGAAGTCATTTCAACCAACATTCCATGAAATAAATCTCAGCTGCAAAAAAGAAAATAGGACTGCATGTTCTGGCTGTTTTATTGCCAACTTTACAAGTTTTTATTTAAAATGTTAACTAGTGCTGCTTTTTTTTTTCTTCTTATCCTTTTTTTGTTTTAGTGGATGACCATGATCATGTATTGCTGATCATGTATTTCTAAATACAGGTAAGACTTGGCCCAAATATTCCTAAAAACATGCATGGTTCTTGTATGGAAATTGTAACCTTTGTTAATTCTTTGTTTAAAAACATAGCAAGGAAAGACTGATGCATGTAGGATAAAACTGGAGTTTTATCCTTAAATACTATGTATACTTTTGATCAGGGCTTTTTTGTCATAGAACACTCAGAACGGAGTTCCAGCACCTTTTTGGGATGGAACCTTGTAGGGTAGGCAAGGTGGGTTGTATGACATATGTGAGTTCCGGCACCTTTTTCTTTTACAAAAAAAGTACTGCTTTTGATCATTGATGCATTTAATAAAATACTGAAAGTTAAAAAAAAGTTTGGGTTTAATTCTTATTTCCCTTTTTAGGCTGCTGACTTCTTAGACTTTCAAAAGAAACTTGTTGAGTGTGAAGGCCTGTTTAATTGGAGATGAAATAGAACCAGTCAAAAGCTTCAAGCAATCTAGACATAATCGAAAGAATAAAAAACCATGCAAAGAATGGTACCCACAGAAGATAATGGTAGAAATGTGCAGAGAAAAATGTTTACTACCATATGAATGTCTTGGGACGACTTTCAAAAATAATCCACACCAAGGTTAATAAAAATGTTCAATGCAGTAGAAACTTAGTTTAAAATTAAAATCTGGTGGAATTGTGTCCCAGGTTGGACTAGAAGACCTCCAAGATCCTTTCCAACTCTCTTATTCTGTTATTCTGTTATATAGAATAATCTTCCATGATGTAGTCATTCAGGTTTGTTCAACTAAGCTCCCATCAACCACAGTGTAACCAATACATTTACATACCTAATCTTATACTGGTTCTATTGTGTTTTAGCACTTTGTTTCCTGACACTTAATTGTTTATCAAAACTGCATAATCTTAAGTGATCTTATCATAAACCAAAATGCAAAGCATATGTTTGAGAAATCAATACAAATACAAAACTAATTTAAAATTAGCCTTAGATTCAGGTTGCAATCCTTAAGAACTGTACACTATTAATCACAATATGACTTTCCAAGACAGTTTTTATAGGTTCATGCTACACACGTTCAAATAATTTTAATAAAGGTGTAACTGTTTCTTGTTCTAAGTGGAATTCTCTTATGTGCTATAAATGATTTCTGCTTTGGTATTGTGGTGTTTACATCTTAGCAAAAATATACAGTATTTCTTAGACTGGGAATTCTTATTTTATTTACCATGATTTTCACACGTTTACTCAACTTTTGTTTTCTGCTGAAATTATTAATATCTCTCTGAATGTTTGATAGTTTTTATGTTATATATAAAATAAAATAGAAGGTATATGAATGACAGCATATACTTTCACTTTTTATTGTTTTATTTAATTTTTCAATCAGTTTCATAACAGTTTCTCATGCTATCTCCTGATTTGCTATCTAGAATACAAGTAATTTGGTGATGGACTGATATATAATAGAACCAAAAAATGTCAAGAGCCTCATGATTATAATGTTATAAAAATAAGTTATTATTTTTATGTTATATAATCCAGTATATCCAATAGTTTCTCAAATTTAAAATCATTTTTATTCATTCTACTTGACTGTATTTTTATTTGATTTTCCTAGCCACCTTCTATAATATCTGCTTTTTCTAAAACAAAATGCCCTTGAAATTTCCCATGACAAAAGTGCAGTTTTTAAATTCAATCACTTTTGACATTTTAATTTATCATCATAACCATCATATCGGGAGAAGGGCGGTATACAAATTGAATAAATAAATAATAAATAATATTTTGTTTCACAGAACTTTAAAAAAAATCTAGCAGAGAGAAATACCTTCAAATATGCTGTGTTCACCCAGTATTTTTTTTTATTCAAGCAATGGATTCCCCTGTGGTCTCTGGAACCAGTAAAAAGTTTTTCACATTATTATTATATATACAAAAATGTGAAATCACAGCTGCCAGTTCTTTAGCTGGTGTTGGCATTCATATGCCTTGAGTTCTTCACAAGATTGAGGATGTCGTAATGTATTGTCATAGTATATGTGCAGATCCAAGCAATGTGATCTTTTGTAATTGATAGATGGAAATGTTGTCAATGTGCAAATCTTGCCATCCCAGATTTTTTAGTAAGGGACCCAGTATGCTGATAACCGTTGGGACCATCTTGGCCAGATTATGCCATAATCTTTCAGTTCTGATTTTCAAAACTATCAAAACTTCAAAACTATCTCTTGATTCTTTGTGACTTTCTCCAATTCTTTGTCTTCTATTCTATTATTCTCTAGCATTGCACAACAATTATTCACACATTCTTCTTTTCACACAATAACATTTTTATTTTTACTAATTTATTAATATTTATTCTGTTCATTTATTTTATTTATTGATATCAATTAAGTATTATTATTATGTCATAATGAATAATTCAGTAAATAATAAATAACTGCATTTTGTGTTTTTTGTAGTAATTTTATTAAAAATTATAACTACAACAGTAAAAAAATAGTATAAACTGAAGAAAAATAAAAAAATTAAGAACAGAAATTACAGGAAACAGAAAAAAGGTAAAAGGTAAAAATGAGAAAACAAGAAACAGAAAACAAAGAAAAAATAAAAATATAGTAAAGAAAATGAAAAGAAATATGTAAAGAAGTAACTTCCCACCTTCATTACAACTATGAACTATTTAGTAACTTATTACCTCCTCTTAAAATGAAACAAATGCTCTCTTCTTCCCATATTCCACCTCTTATCTATAAACAATCTATAAAGTATCATCATTTAAGTCCTGTGTCAGCAAAGGTCCATTAAAGCTTACCAAAGATACAATATGTCTATTTTAAATCTGATCAAATATACCAGCCTTATATTTCTTCCTTTTACTTCTAACAATCTTAGTTTATTCAAATACTGCACTGGAACTTGATTCATTTTCATCTTTTTTCATTTGTTTCTCCTCACAAAATTCTTCAAAACTTCAAGAAATCTCTTCTGTAAATCCAACAGAAAAAAATCATCCAGGTCTTTCTATTGTTTGTACATCCTTTTTAATTATTAAGACATTAATTAGTTTCTTTTGCAGTTCCAGTGTAACATCTTTTTCTATGTCATTGTTATAATCAGTCTTTTATAACTCCACTTTTAGCTCAATCTTGATCTTGTCAGGTAGAAGTTGTTCCTCTTCCATAACATTTTTGGACATACTCTCTCCATACATTGATATGTCTCTGTCAACACTATTAAAATAAATGTTGACTCTATTTTTAAAATGTCCTTCAATATGTCTATTGATAAAATATTTTGCTTTATTTTGTATTTGAAAGTCAAGTTTGTAATCTTTAATTCCCTTTAGTTCCCCCTAGTGTCCATTTTTTAAAATGATAAACAAGGATGTTCAAAAATCAATAGAAAAATTCTCTATATATCTTAGACCAGCGGTCCCTCATCTCCCAGTCCGTGGACCAGTACCAGGCCATGGCATGCCAGCAACCAGTCTGCACAAACAAGCAAAGCCCTATCAGTGGGATGCAAGCAGCACACAAAACCATGCACTCTCTGGTCCATGGAAAAACCTTTCTCCATGGAACTGGTTAATAGGAGGAAACATTCTTCCACCTTTGGTTGAATTGTGAAAATGTAGCAGTTCTTGTTTTAAAAAAAGGTTTCGATCAATTGAATATTTTGACTAAAGAAATAATATGTTCACTAAAATTAGGGCTATTGGATATATTTGATTGAAAGACTATGAAATGAAATGTTATGAAGCCTATTATACTTTTCTTACTGTTGGCAGCTAGATTGTTAACCATAATTTGGATATTTGAAATACTCGGATATATTAAAAAATGGCATAGTAAAATCTTGTCTATAATTTGCTTTAAAGTAAGTTGAGCTGATGCCACTTTTCCTAGGATGAGGAATTTCCAGTGTGAATTTTTATTTACTTTTTCTAAAATCACTGCGCCTTCTCTAAGATGCAGATCAAGTGGCAAACCTCAGAAGTACATGAATAAATACAGATTACAGATATAAGTAACTTGATGTCTTATAACCCCCTTATCCATTTTCCAGGTGTAACTCAACAATTAGAATTCATACATGAATGAATACAGATTTGACACCTCTGTATTCAAACTGTTTACTCTTGGATTAGGATACAGAGGTGTCAAATCTGTATTCATTCATGTAATTCATGAAATGATTTAGGCCCTAAATATAAAAAGAGGAAAAGAAAGAAATAGAACCATACAAACCTCTTGAAAGCATAAATAGGTATGTAATGGTAAATATGCAATGATAAATATATAATAAATATTAGATAAGCAAATCAAAGGTATGAATATTGAATGGCGTTGACTTTAAGATGGTAAAAAAACAAATTTAGCTTAAAGAAATGAACAGTTTTATGAAGTATGAAAAATGTTTCCAACATACACATGGTATAAACAACTGTTCACTTTTTCTAAGCCTTTGAATGTAAAGAAGTGTATTGTAGCATCTTAAAGCTGAGAAGTTTACTGTGGTATGTGTTTCATGAACTATAATAGTACATGAAAGTGTGTACTGTAATAGTTTTAAGGAGACACAATGGGGTGGGGGGAGGAATTTCATGTATTTTGTTCTATTGTTTTTGCTAGACCAGAATAATGGAGATACCCCTCTGCCATTTGCTTTTCAAGAAACAACTCTTTGAAATGTAGTTTCAGGTTTGGATTTCACTTTGCACTCTATCCAATTTTATGACTGTTGAAATGTCAACACTATCATTTAAATGCATGACTCATTTAAACTTTTGGAGGTATGTTCTAAATATATTTTCATATGTTTTATTGGTAATATAATTTGAGCCCTAGCTGGAAATGGAAGTTGAACAGAATGGTTTGGATCCAGTCCTCTGAAATCATTGAATCCATTTTTTTTCTGAGAAAAACATGTATTTGCACAAATATTATTGACAATACTGGGAGAAACAGAATTGTTTCTTTATTTACCTATTTGATAAATTTATGTAACTGTTTATTTACTAATGGGCTGCAAACAAAAAAAAAACACATATAAATTACTATAACTTAAAAGAAACAAGTCAAAGCCACTCTAGAAACACTTTACCAACACATGGACCTACTATTAGCATCCCAACATCAATGACAGAGGAGAAATTCAACTCTTCAAACACCTATAGAATACCACAGGGTTGGAGCCATGCAAATTTCAGGAGGAGCCTGTTCCACAAGGCAAGTGCCATGACAGGGAAGGCATCCCTCCTAAGTCTCACTAGATGCTTTACTGATAGGACCTCTTGTGTTGGATCTAGTGGAATGGTCAGGATTCATTTTTATTTGCTTCTCTACTTGTAGACTTTTTCCCTTGCTAGGAATGGGAGTCATTCCACCTAATCTTCCCACACTATTACTGGACAACTGCTGAAAGGCAAACAACTGCTGGAAAAAAAAACACTGGTCCAAGCAAATATGAATTTCTGCAATGTGGTGCAATGATTGTGATTTTCACTTGCATTTCAAGTGTGAACAAGGTGAGCAAGTGAAAAATAACACAGGCAGAAAATATATTTCCAGCCTGTAGGACTTATCCTCATTAATATTCATTTCTGTAGTCTTGAGTCCAAGGAAAAATATGCTGACATAATTTGCATTGTCCAGATGACTCAGCTCTAATGTGTCTCAGTAACAAGGTCATGTCCTCGAGGCTTTATTAATTGGTAAATCCCCAGGCTTGGTTTCCCTGCCTACCCTGTGTCATCAGCCTGTGAAGGAAAGTCACTAATCACTCTCCTGATAAACTATGTCAAGAGCCTTGGGCAAGAAATTTAGTCCCCATTCAGGTTGCCCAGATGACACATTGTCAGCTGGTAACCTGTTACTTGGACTATTTCTGAACACATGTCTATTGGTCTTCTGGAAGAAAAGTAGACTTGAGTCTAAAACTAACCCAGCTAACAATTCCTGGGACAAAAGAGGAAAACAGTCAAAAGCAGTCCATCCTAAACCCTTTTTTAAAGATAGAGATCTGCCAGATTTTCAGAAAACTGGTAGATAAAATTGTGAGTCTTCTTGCAACATGGACTAGGAGGAGAAACTGGCGGAGCTCTTATCAGTATTTCCTTACCTTTCAAGTATGTTAAGGGAATGGCAATGCTGGCAGCAAATGGAGGCACCTGTAACAAACCCAAGAGCATACCTAATAATGTTAGAACAGACATTAGCACCACTTCCTTCCCAAAGTAATAAAAACAGTAGAACCAAGCTGTAACGTAGTGCGGTCTCACACAGAGACGGACACTCAGCTGGGTGAGAAGACTTCTTTATTGAGGTCAGGAACAGAGCTAGAGAAAGGGGGTTACCTGGCGTACTTTTATACCTGCCCAGGTGAATACCAACCAATAAATTCAAACCTGGGCTTCCCGCCAGTGCAGGTGGCCAATAGATTTAAACCCTGGCTTCCCGTCAGAGCTGGCTATAACCCGGGGCTGTCAAACTCGTTTAAACCAGGCTTTCCCGCCAAATGCGGTTATAGCCTGGAGCTGTCCAGCCCCGTGCCTCCTGCTGTGCTGACAGCCTGTGTATGCTTTAGTTGCATACACTACACAAACCATCCAATCTTTTGAAGAGCATTGAACACGTGTTCAGTAACAGTGTAATGGTCTTCTAGAAGACTTGTCTACCAGACCATGTAACACCTAAATTGTGTTTTATGAAGTACACATTTGTCTTAAAACAGGCAAGTTCCTCTGTGAAAGGAAGATGCCTGAAGTGATGACTAATGACCAAATGGGTGATACTGTACATGACTAAATTGCCTAGCCCAGCCGATATCAGCTCAGTAGGTGCCAGTCCTGTGCTTTATCACTAAGATAGTGATTGTTTATATGCCAGATTCTGTCAGAACAAGACAATAAACATGGACAATTTTAGGTTGCCTTGATGGGGAACTGGAAATAAGACAAAAGGCATCTCAAAATGTGCCATCTAAAAATGGTTGGAACAATTAGGACCATTTTAGTTTAGGACCATTTTAGATTGTCTTCAAGAGGGGCTGGGGGGCTAGAAATAAGGTAAAAAGCATCATGAAAACATGCTCTCTAAAAACGGTTAGAAGGATCTATTGTGCCAAAGCCATTTTGCCTGCTTTGTGCTGGGCAGCATTGCTGCTCTGGGCAGTGGCGGCCTAATGGACCTGCGCAAGCTGCTAGTGCTGGTGGTGCGCGTACCTACAGAGAGGGCTCTGAGTGCCCCCTCTGGCACTTGTGCCATACGTTCGCCACCACTGCTCTAGGTTAACTCCTGGATCACATCATATATCTCATCATCTTCCTAGAAGGATGAGTCCAAAACCAGAACAGGAACCAGAGGAAGAGAAGCTCCATATTTCATTTTGTACCATGTACGCTATTCAGTGGGTGTCAGTAGAGAATAATCTTGTTGAGACCATGACCCACAAAAATACTCCCTTCAAAAAAGTTCAATGAACCATGACTGGACTCATCCTTCTGCCCCTGGTTTGTAAAGATCAGGACCAGGAATGGTTCACTGAGATGAACCCTTTGAGAGCAAAGCTGCCCATAGGCTGATAAAATCCAGAAATCTGGAGTGACAGAAGGTTTTTAAATAAAAGATGTTAGAAGTCAATTTGGTTCTGGTGCTGAAAGTCAAATCCTTGGCTTAGATGGTGCTTCAACGAAGCACCCTTGAATCTAATAAAGCACTGCATGTCTTTTGCACTTGTTTTTAGAAATGTAACTTGGAGATCAATTTAAATACAAAATAGAATTCTAAAGTTTGCAAGTCCCTGATATAGAATCCTGCATGTATAATTTAGCAATTTGTGGGTGTAAAAGAGTGATAACTTTAATTTTATATGTAGTTTTAAAAATATTTTTGAACCTATTCCTTTGTATGTTATGGAATCACTGGAGAAGACAGTTCCACATACTACCTGCATAATCAGAACTCAATAATCCATAGCCAACTCATTTTAAAAGCAAACAAACCAGAAGTTCTATAGCACTGCATTAAAATTTCATTACAGCAGTGAGTCACAGATTTAAACAGTGCCTTACCTGGTGCAAATTAACAATTTCAGAGATTTAACAACCAAAATTTATTTTATTGCCTCTTTTTCTTTTTCTTTTTGTATTTTTGTATTTTTATATATATTTGCCCTGTTCACCGCCCTGAGTCCTTCGGGAGAAGGGCGGTATATAAATAAAATTATTATTATTATTGTTATTGTTATTGTTATTGTTGTTGTTGTTGTTATTATTATTATTATTATTATTATTATTATTATTATTATTATTATTATTATTATTATTATTATTATTATTATTATTATTATCCATGATTACTAGGCTGTGTTAATACTTGTCCTGCTTTCTTTTTGCTGCTGCAGTAACAGATGGAATCTGAATCCCCACATATTTCAAACAAATCTGAAAAGACAAATAAATTATGTCCAAATGTTCTCCTGCCTATTTCCTTATTCTGTTTGTCCAAGGTGTCAGCTTGAAGTTATACAACCTAAGTTGTAATGGCATTAAAGATCAGAAAAGGAGAGGGGAAGAGAAGGTTTCTAAAATAAAAGAATGGACTTATTATAAGCTGAGCCATATTCTGATAAGATGAAGTTCAACCCATAACTAATTCATCAGCTAGGGTCCCATCGCTGATTCCTTCTCACTTTCCTTGTGACAACAGTAAGTAGAGTTACTGGCGACTGCTCATTTCCTCTCCCCCACCCACAAATGTTCAGAGCATTAGAGATGCTGAGCTGTACCCTGAGATCTCAATACTCAGATGAATTCTCTTCCATTTTTTAGCCATAATTCAAAATAGAAATAGAAATGACCTTCTCCCTCAATAGCTATAACAAGTTTGAAAGGAATGGGGGGGAAGAGAAATTTCTATTCCCTGTTGCTAATAATGAGAGACTTCCCATATCACTACTCAATAAATAAAGATAAATAAAAATAAATAACATTTTATTCATTTTTACACTTTTGGAAGCCCAGAAACTTTAGCGACTGAAGATTCTGGGCATTTGATTTCTAGAAATCCAATGACATCCTCTTCAAGCTTGCTTGCTGTACAACAGTATTTCTCAACCTTAGCAACTTGAAGATGTGTAGACTTCAAGTTCTAGAGTTCTTGTCAATTCTTGTTGTCAAGGCTGAGAAACACTGCTGTAGAATGAGTTTTCACAGAATTCCCCAAAACTAGACTATCACTGTTAGTATTGTTCATCTGCCCATGAGAAATTGAGGTCTTCAGGAGCATTTTATCAGTTTCAGATTTAAATGAAACTTCAGTACTTCCCATGCCAACTGCATGACCAAATAGAGAATTAGGCAAGGCTTTAAATTGCTTTATATCAAAGGTCTCGATCCTAGCCTGGAAAACTAATGTGGAAGAGGGGAAACCATTTGCCAGGAGATGATTTTTCTTTGGAGGTTCCATATTAGCTTATGGTTTCCCTTCTCCACTTGCTCACCAGATCACAGAATTGACAAAAGATCATTTTCCAGTCCCCAAGATCTAAAGATCGTTGTATTACTTTGCTTTCCAGTAGAAGTTGCTAAACAGTAAGAATCTGCAAAATATCATTTTAATTACCTTTATCAATCTTAAATTAGAATTTGTTTGTTAAGATTGCCCAAAAAGAAGTTACTTTCAACAGCTGAATTATATAATATTATAGAGATCTATAGTAAACTTTAAAAGTATTTTAATTTGGTTTCAGTATGGGCAGATACAAGCTAGATGGAAAGAAGATCGGAAAATTGGTATTTCAACAACTGATGAAAATTTGGTAAAACAAATTAGAGATCAAAGTCAAGCGCATATAAGGATATATAATGCATTGATAGAAATAGATTCAGTAATGGAACTTGTTAAGGACTGTATGATACAATGGGCCCAGAATATTCAGGAGCCATTAACGATGGATACTTGGGAAAAAATCTGGGTCAGAAATGTAAAATTTACACAGGCACAAAACTTAAGAGAGAACTTTTACAAAATGTTTTATAGATGGCATTTAGATCCCAAAAAATTAGCATGTATGTATCCAAATTATCAAGCTAAATGTTGGAGGTGCGGTTGTGACGATGCAACGTACTATCATATATGGTGGACTTGCAAAAAAGTTAAAGCTTTTTGGATTAAAATTTGGTGGAATATGCAGAAGATATTTAAGAAAAAGATAAGGTTTTCTCCGCATTTATTTGTGATGGGTATTATTACAGATTGTACTGTTATAGAAATTAAATTGATGTTGAATTTAATAACGGCAGCAAGACATTTGGTATCACAATATTGGAAGAAGGAGGATCTGCCTACTATAGAAGAGTGGACTCTAAAAGTTTCGAACCTAGCAGAAATGGCAAAAATTTCAGCTTATTTGAAAGATCACTCGCAACAAAGATACATTTCGGAATGGAGAAGATGGATTGATTACATTCAGAATAAATATGGGACTAAAAAGTTTCATTTAGCTTATGAATGAGTATTAGAATTCAACAAGATGTATTATTATTTAGCTATGTTTAATGGGAGTTAAAGTGCGTTAGGATTTAAAGTGTATTCATAGATAGTTAGCATATTTTAGTTCAAGTTTGTTAGAAGCAATACCCTGTATTCAGCTCTGGGAAGTCGGGGGGGGGGAGGAGGGGGAGGGAAGGGTGGGATCTATGGGGAGGTGGGCGAAGTCGGGGGGGAGGGAAGGGTTTTTTTAAAATGTACTGTAAAACTTTTCAATAAAAAAAGAAAGTATTTTTGTTTTTGTGTAATGTGTGCTGACTGAATATGTCAAGATGTGTTACTCAAGGCAAAATATTTTCTTGTGATATGTATTCAGATCATGATCTGAGTTTAGTCACAGGTCTGAAAACTCATGGCTTAACAGAGTAATAAAATTAAAAGTGTAGCCCAGATTGTTGCATCCATGGTAAAGTTGTCCCATTTTATTTTATTTTTTGGACTTTATACATGCATCTGGGCTTTTTTCCCATTATAAGCTTGATATTGAACATTACAGTTACTCTGTGGCAGAAGCTAATAATTCATAACAGCCAGGCTGAGCATGGGCGCCAATGTGTGGAATAAAGCAATTGGCACTGCACTTGATTTATACCTTCAGCTAAGCTAATTAAGCAATAATTCAGGAAAAATCCATCATTGTGACAGCTTTGTTGATCAACCACTCCAAGCAAAGTCAAAGGTGTTTAGTATTCTGAGGTAGAAAAAAATAGGTCAATAACGATTGTGACTAATATTGGGATGTACAGCATAACAGAACAATTATATTTTATATATGTTTGTGAACTCCTAGGCACAAGACACAAGCTGCAGTAATAATAATAGTAGTAGTAATAATAATGACATCATGAAAATGTACTCAGCTCTTCAATGGAAATTGCTGGGAAATGGTTCAATTTGTTCAAATGAAAATGCCCTTTCTCGTTATTCATGTACTCAACATGGTGGTGTTGGATGTACATCTAATTTGGAGATCAGAGCCAGGACCAGCTCTTCTCTTATATGTATAAGACTTCTTCTCTGGAGTAATGGACCAAATGGATGTTTCCAACTGGATTCTAGGCAAGATGGAAGCTGAAAAACAATGTCCTACTTTTTTGACTTGTGGAAGCTGGCATGATCTTTAATGCATTTCTTAATCAGTAATAGAAGGCACACTTACCCATTTTTTTGTAGATATAGAGATGTAGCCATAATATGACTGAGGTCAGTTGACTTTCTTAATTATGTATGAAAGATGTTATGAAATGTGTATATAAAACATTTCATGTATTTATGAAAGATGGATAAAAAAGGTTCACAGCTGCTATTCAGTTAATCTCTGCATCTTCATTAGATCTTTATAAACAGAAAGTGCATATACACAGATGGCACAGCTCTGTCTACGTTATCAAGGACAGGGATACCCTTTTCATTTGGACGAGAGGATAGATGAGGAACTCATCAAATTTGCAGACGACACCAAGCTGGCAGGAATAACCAACACTCAGGAAGATAGGCTTAAGATACAGGAGGATCTGGACAGACTTGAACACAGGGCGATATCTAACAAATGAAATTCAATGGTGAAAAAAAATAAGGTTCTACATTTAGGCAAGAAAAACCAAATGTACAGGTATAGTATAGGGGGTACCTTGCTCAACAGTAGTAACTGTGAGAGGGATCTTGGAGTCCTAGTGGACAATCACTTAAATATGAGCCAGCAGTGTGCTGCAGCTGCCAAAAAAGCCAACACAGTGCTAGGCTGCATTAACAGAGGGATAGAATCAAGATCATGTGAAGTATTAATACCACTTTAAAATGCCTTGGTAAGGTCACACTTGGAATACTGCATCCAGTTTTGGTCACCACGATGTAAAAAAGATGTTGAGACTCTAGAAAGAGTACAGAGAAGAGCAACAAAGATGATTAGGGGACTGGAGGCTAAAACATATAAGGAACGGCTGCTGGAATTGGGTATGTCTAGTTTAATGAAGACGCGGTGTCTAGTTTAATGAAGACGCGGTCTAGTTTAATGAAGACGCGGTGGCTCAGTGGGTTAGGATGCTGAGCTTGTCGATCAGATGGTCGGCAGTTTGGCGGGTCGAATCCCGAGTGCCGCGTAGCAGAGTGAGCGCCTGTTACTCGTCCCAGCTTCTGCCAACCTAGCAGTTCGAAAGCACGTAAAAAATGCAAGTAGAAAAATAGGGACCACTCCGGTGGGAAGGTAACAGCGTTCCGTGCGCCTTTGGCGTCTAGTCATGCCGGCCACATGACCACGGAGACGTCCTCGGACAAGCGCTGGCTCTTCGGCTTTGAAACGGAGATGAGCACCGGCCCCTAGAGTCGGAAACGACTAGCACCCATGTGCGGGGGAACCTTTACCTTTAGTTTAATGAAGAGAAGGTCAAGGTGGGGGTGACATGATAGCAGTGTTCCAATATCTCAGGGGCTGCCACAAAGAAGAGGGAGTCAAGCTATTTTCCAAAGCACCTGAGGGCAGGACAAGAAGCAACGGTTGGAAACTAATCAAGGAGAGAAGCAACCTAGAACTAAGGAGAAATTTTCTGACAAAACAGTTAATTAGTGGAACAACCGCCTCCAGAAGTGGTGAATGCTCCAACACTGGAAGTTTTTTAAAAAAGACTGGACAGCCATTTGTCCAAAATGGTATAGGATTTCCTGCCTGACCAGGGGGTTGGGCTAGATGACCTTCAAGGTCCCTTCCAACTTTATTATTATTATTGTTATTGTTACTGTTACTAAAAATTACATAAGTACAGATAGATGGAATTACAAATATAAGAATTCTTACTGCTCACACTAGCCTGAATTCTGGGAACTCTGATCCCAGTATGTGGAAAGCATCAGACTAGAGAGGGCTGGTGCCTACTATAAGGTGTGATTTATCACTATTTGCTTACATTATTAGCTCACACTGAAGTAGTGAACATAATATAATTGTTAAAGTTCCTACATTTTTGGTGAGGTAATATTGCCATCTAGTGGCTCTTCATAATACATATTTGCCAACTTTAAACAACAACTAGACATCCCAGGACTTATTGGGTCATTGTTTCAGAGATATTTCCTTAACTAAACAGAGAAAGGAGAATGACCAAAAACAGAGGGAGAAGGAGCAACTCCACACTGCCTGCTGACTTCTTCATTGAGTTTTCTTGTGGGAAGCTGGCAGGGAACATCGAAAACCATCCTTCCTCCCTCCCTCTCTCCCTCCCTCCCTCCCTTCCTTCCTCCCTCCCTCCCTCCCTCATTTTGTTTGCATAAATTGTACAAACTAAAACCCTATTTTCACATGAAGAAATTCAAAGGCTGCAACAGATTCATCCAGTGCTATAACATAGACCTAATGGACAAAGATGACGTAATGGCGTATGAAGGGAATAGGAAACTTTGGTTATCATACTCAAAACCTTTTCAGTGCATACAGAAAGGAAAGCATTTTCTGAAGAAAAAAATTGAGGCTCTTCAAATGTCTGAACAAATTTCAGTCAAGTAGCACATGTTAAAGCATTCATTTGTTAAAAGGTGTATCTCTTGGACAGTTATCTGCTCCTTAAGTCATTGCTAACACACTCAACACATCAAAGCCATGAGCCACTTTGAACATAAACACACTTCAAGGTGTCATCTTCTCTAAATCACTTTTCTAGGAGTTATTCCACAATCATCCTTCCCTAGACTATGAATAAATACCAATTGTTCCATGGTAGACAATTTAGAAATCTTATAATAAGGCTGGAATATGCATGCATAATCATTCATAAACAAATGCATTTTTTACATAGTGCTTATTTTCTTTCTTGTGTTTTTCATTTAATTTTAAAATAAAATGTAATTCGATGGAAATAATATGTTTTAAACTTCAATATTCTCTCACCACCTAGTTAACAACCACTTTCTCTTTTTATTTAAAATGTTAAAAATGTTTATTACATCATGTTTGTAAATTATAATTTAAAAAGTAAGATACCTTGTGTTAGAAAGCTATATCTCTTTAAAAACATTTCAAAATTCTTTCCTTCAGCTAGGCAATATTGGAGTAATACATTTTATTGTTGAATTTCTAAAAAGTTGTTTTTAAAAGGAATTACTGCACCATTCTGACACTTAAGCTGATACACATTTGTTTCTGCTACAGGAAAGAATCAACTCCATATTTATGGGACTCTTCTTATAAAGTTCTCTGTCTAAGAAGCCAAAAGATATGTGTAAACCTTTGGTTTTTCTCAATTACATCTTTTTCAGGCAGCACTTTCAGTTAAAGATAGAGTTCGAGTTCAAGTTCACTTTTATTGTAGCTATTGACTAAATATTTTTATACAAATAGGAAATTACTATCAGGTGCAAAAGACCAGAACCACATGTGAAGTTCCATTTAAACTGATTTATTGCTCATGCCTACACACAGGAATCTATTCAACTAAGGGTTAGCAGTATTTTGTCGCTAGATGTAGAATTCAAGGAAGGTTGAACTTAGCCGGTTCCCTTATCTTAGGAAATAATTGCAGTATGGGAAGGTAAGAGGCACAGATCTCTACAAAGAAGATTGTACAATAAAATACAAGACATTTGCATATATGTCTTGCCAACTGTTAACAAATTAAATGTGGTAATCCCAGACTTCACTCAGAACATTACACTTAAATTGCTTCTCCTTTGAAAAATATTTCAAAAAGAAATTCTATTTCATCAGTTAATTAGAACTGCTAATAATAAAAATCTATGATAATTGTTCTGCACAACATTAAATACCACAAATCCATCATCAAATTAGCTTTGTTGCTGAAGGCTCAACATTTTGTTGTCTAGGGTATTTATTTATTTATTTGTTCAGTTTATATACCGCCCTACTCCCAAAGGACTCAGGGCGGTTTACAAGGCAAAATTTAAAAACAATACAATATAAAATTAAAATAAAATGAAATTAAGTCTAGCCGCAAAAAAATAAAATCACAATTTAAAAACATTAAACCCCCCAGTCCAGAGCAGATAGCTCAAAGAGGCAGGTTTTTAGGTCCCAGCAAAATGAAAGAAGGTCGGGGGCAGTCCGGAGTTCCGGTGGCAGTTGATTCCATAGGGCAGGCGCACCCACAGAGAATGCCCTCCCCCTGGGGATTGCCCCTTGGCAATCCTTGACCGGCAGTACCCTGAGGAGGCCCTCCCTGTGGGAGCGCACAGGACGATGGGAAATTGATGCTGGCAGCAGGTGCTCCCTCATAAAATCCGGGCCCATGCCATTTAGGGCTTTATAGGTCATCACCAGCACCTTGAATCTCACCCGGAGGGCAACTGGAAGCCAATGCAGCTCGCGGAGAAGAGGTGTTACATGGGAGTATCGGGAGACTCCCATCACAACTCGCGTGGTTGCATTCTGCACCAGCTGAAGCCTCCGAGTGGTCTTCAGGGGCAGCCCCATGTAGAGAGCATTGCAGTAGTCTAGCCGGGAGGTCACGAGCACATGGGTGACCCTTCATAGTAGTGTCAACTCTACAAATGAATTTGGCTGCAGCCATTTTCCCTTCGTTTTCGGTTGCCACAGAATTGGGAGGGTGGATGAGTATTTTTTTACTTCAGTCAAAACAATAAAATGTTCTGTGAGAACCAAGGCTATTGCTGGCTGCATTTTGGCGGGCTGAAGCATCAGTTAGAAAGCCGTCGCAAGTAGTTAATTGGGGAATGTGATTTATGACATATTACTGGGGTGAGAAATTCAACTTTTTTACATTGTAACCTTTGAGAGAGGCCTTCAGTCTTGGTTTCACCTTTGATTGTGCCAATACTATGTAGCCAAATCAATATGTTCTAATTTAAGGAAATGTTTTTGCATTGGAGTTCTTTTTTACTGGTCTTATCTGTTGGGACCATGACAAGTAGTATATATAATCATAATAATGCTTTATGCTAATTGAAGGAAAGTAACCGACCAAAATGTAAATAATCCCACATAAATTGGACCTTATATGAAGCTGTACATATTTTGAAACAAACATCCCAAGAATTCTCTATAGAAATAATTCCTCAAAACTCTTATGTATCTGTTCACTAGATTTGCTCCCCCTCTATCTCTGGTTATATTGAGCAGCTTGCTTACTTAATATGGCATAAGCCAATGTTATTTTAATCTCAGAAATGCCAGTGGAAAGCTCTTGATCGCTTAGGACATAAAGTGTCACTAAATTGATTTATTTTCATCCATCACATAGCCTCATCACTGTTGCACATGCAGTAAAATACCAAACCTGGGCCAAATCCTATATAGTAGATGTATTAGAAAGCATATTAAATTTATATATGATGGAGTGAATATTATTCATTTTTTGTTCACTGGACATGTGCCTGAACAAAGCTTTGTAAGTAACTCATGGATTCATTACGAATTAAGTGAATGATAAGCAGTAACCATCCTTTCTGCAAATGTAGATAGAATTATTTTTAAAAAGGTTCAACCCTCCTTTGAATTAGTTTATTGATTTAGTCTGTGAAATAGCAGCTTCTGGAAACTTTTACTATTGGAGAATGGCATACAATGAGTATTACAAGTTTATGCACAGAATCAGATTGCCTCATGCTGTCAAGATGCTGGCTATAATGATATTAGAATTTGGTGTGATAGTCATGGATAAAATATATTAGGAGGTTCAGGGAGCTCATGCCATCCCCACCAGATGGTAATATCATCAACACAACCACCATCATAATATTTGGCAATGATGCCCTCAACAGAAGCAATAGTCTCACACCATGAGATGAAAAAATTATCTCAGAACACTTGAAATCAAACTTTAAAACCTCAGGTACTTACCGTGCCAAAGAAATAATGCAGATTACATTTGAACATGGCAGATATAGACAATTACGAAAAACAAAAAGCAAAAAAAATCAATCCAGCTAAAGTCAAATAGCAAAAGCAAAAAAAGCAAAAAAAATCAATCCAGCTAAAGTCAAATAGGGCAGTGAAAGTATTAAGAGAATGATAGCTGGGGGAAAATCTATATGTTTCCCCCCACACACACACTTCTCTTGGTGCCCTAGGCAGGTGCGTATTTTGCTTAATGGTTAATTCAGGGCTGGGGTCTATGCATATATTATGGTATGATTAGGCTTCTTTGGGAAATATTTTCTCATCCAGTTTGTTCCACACGTCTCCTCAGGGTGAGGAACCCTAACCTGGAGACTCCTTAGCTATTTTTTAGCCATTAAGAGCAAGTCTATACCATTAAGTCAGTGGGCGGGGATTAATCTGAAGCCCTTCCTTATCTTACATAAATTACATAACAATTTAAAGGAGGGCTATCAGGGTGAAGTAAGGGATTTGGATCCATGACTGTTCATGGTGGCAATGGGCTGTAAGAGTAATCTTAAGAACCAGAAGAAAGAAGCGCAACCAGAACAATAGTCTGGCAACACTAGTTTGAGTTGGAGGCAGAAATATATTTTGAGAGAGAGTTTCAGGCTTGACTCTCCCTAATTCTACTGAAAACAAAGGGAAAAAGGGGGAGGCACATTCAGACTGCAAGATTCTATTAATGTAACCTTAAAATAAAAGTAACATCAGCATTAATAATTTTCTTGGTATGATCTGCTGTGAAAAACTGAAAATGGTATTTCCCCTGGCCTACCATCAGTGTGTCTGCTTTGTCCTTCTGATGTCAAAACTTTTATCTTTAGAAATGGCAAAAGTAGAGCTTGGAACTGGCCATGCTCAATTGGCATGACTCCTCAAAGCTTCCAAATATAGTCTCAAATCAACTACAGAGTAGTTACAATTTTTAAAGGAAATTCAAAGACCAGGAATAAGAGTGGGTCCCCATCTTACTTTATCATCAACGGGAATCCAGCAGAACTTTAGATGTCAAAATTCTGCAAGCCAGAGATATCTTTTTGTCTTCTCCTGATTAGAATATTTGATGAAAAGATCAGATTGTAATGTAACTCCATTTAGTCTTCTCCTGTCTGTTTAATTACTGTATCCACAAAATATTGTTTGGCAGAACATCTGAAAATGAGTATATCAAATGGACACTTAAACTAAATAAAATATAGAGATGCAATAGAAAAAATAGTGCTGCTGAATTATTCAACCCATTTTTTAAAATTTGAACCTGATATTTCTTTTTCCCCCTTGAATATTTATATTTGGAAATTTAACCTAGTTGCCCCCTCTGACGCCCACCCCCATTAATAGACTGTACTTTACAACATTATTAGTCTGTTCTAGCAAGATGATCAGAATGCTAAGAAAACTCCTAAAGCATTTTTAATAATATTGCAGAACTCTGCAGTCTATAATCAGAAAGCAATCTGCTGAATACTAGAATAGTCTCCAGGTGGCGGTGTAACCTGAAGAATAATAGCTGTCCCTTTTTCCTCATATTTCAAACCAAAAACTCAAGTGCATTTCAGGCTCTCCAGAACTGATCTAATAAAATGACCAAAATTGATTTATTTAAGTGTATCAGAACCAGAAAGTTGCCCAAGGAAGTAATTTTGTTGAATGAGACGGTGGTTAAAGGAGTAGTACAAATGAGAATGAAGTGACAGCAGAGAAGCTCCATTTTCCTCAGTCTTCTCTGTGGATCAGAAAGACACAACTCAAGAAAGCCTTCAATGAAGTCCCCACATAACCTCCAAAACTTGTAATTAAAGGGCACTTTTAATGCGACAGAAAGTGTGAATTATTCACCTAGCTCAGGAATAATATTAAATAAATTAGATCAGCAATAATTCAGTTTAAATAAAATCAACTTAAATTTTTATTCTTAGTCAACTCACATTTTTAGGAGAGTCATGTTACACTACTCAAATACCAAATGTTGGCCTTGTCCTGGAAAAAGTCATATTCCCCTTGTGGATTTGAATCAAATCAATATTTTCAGATGGAATCCGTAAAGCGGAGAAAACCTGTAATAGCCAAAATTTGGAGATTTTTGAAAACCACAAGAATTCCAGAGACACTCCCTCCAGATACTGTATGATCCATCTTGGAATTGTAAAAAAAAATTACTGACAAAAATAGACCAAATTCCTGAAATAGATTAATGTGATTGTAATCCAGGAAATAAAAGGCTAGATATTTGTTGTGCATAAATTTGTGGAAGACAAATTATATTTATTTATTTATTTAGTTTTATATACCGCCCTATTCCCGAAGGACTCAGGGCGGTTTACAGGGCAAAGTTGAAAGACAAAATAAGAGTTAAAATAGAATTAAAATAAGATTAAATAACAATTAGTAGCCCAAAGTTTAAAAATTTAAAAGTTTAAAAATTAAAACCCCTCAGTCCAGGCCAGATAAATCAAATAACCAAGTTTTTAGGTCCCAGCGAAATGAAAGAAGGTCGGGGCGGTCCGGAGTTCCACAGGCAGTTCATTCCATAGGGCAGGCACGCCGACAGAGAACGCCCTTCCCCTGGGGATCACCCACCGGCACTCACTGACCAGCGGTACCCTAAGGAGGCCCTCCCTGTGGGAGTGCACAGGACAATGGGAAATTGATGCTGGCAGCAGGTGCTCCCTAAGATAATCCAGAACCATTCCATTTAGGGCTTTATAGGCCATCACCAGCACCTTGAATCTCACCCGGAAGGCAACTGGAAGCCAATGCAGCTCGTGGAGGAGAGGTGTTACATGGGAGTATCGGGAGACTCCCATCACAACTCACGTGGCCGCATTCTGCATTCCACATTCTGCATTCAAGGGCAGCCCCATGTAGAGAGCATTGCAGTGGTCTAACCAGGAAGTCACGAGCGCATGAGTGACTGTGCGTAGGGCATCTCAGTCCAGATAGAGCAGCAACTGGCACACCAGGCGGACCTGGGCAAAAAACCCCTGGTCACGGCTCCTATATTTATTTATTTATAAATAAAACTTCCAAAGTGAGCCGTGAGTCCAGGAGGATGCCCAAGTTGCGAGCCCTATCAACGGGGGGTAACACCTCACCCCCCATAGTTAAAGATGGACAAAACTGGTTCATCCGAAATGCCGGTATGCACAGCCACTCAGTCTTGGCAGGATTGAGTCGAAGCCTGTTTCTCCCCATCCAAATCCAAGATATAAGAAAACCTTTATTGTCATTTTTTTACTGTGGCACATTGGCATACATTAAAAATGAAATTCTGTTGTCTGCTCTCAAAAGTGTATACATATATAACACACACATACAGACATGCTATATACGTACGTATGTAGTATATACCTATAACCTTACATATAAATACATATAAATATTAAGCACTGTCCATCTTGAATACATAGTGGAAAGAGGAAGCTTGAGAGTTCACAAGGTTGATACTGTATGGAACAAAACTGTGACTGAATTTGGACGTTCTGCTTCGGATACCGTGAAGCCTCCTCCCAGAAGGTAGCAAGGAAAACAGGTCATGAAGAGGATGTGTAGCGCCCCAGACAATCCTGCGGACCCTGCTCAATCAATGCTTATATGCTGTGTCCTAGATAGAAGGCAGTGAACTGCCAATAATCTTTTCTACCATCCTCACCACTCTGCACCGTCTTCCTATTTGAAGCAATGATGCTTCCAAACCAGACTGTAATGCAATATGACAGGATGCTCTCGATCGTCCCTCTATAGAAAGTGGTAAGGACAGGGGAAGGAAGATGTATTTTTCTCCTGCGATGCAGAAAATGCAAGCACTGCTGTGCCTGCTTTACCAGTGTCTTGCTGTTGAGTGACCAAGCCAGCCTACTTGTTAGCTGCACACCCAGAAATTTGATGCTGCTAACCATGTCCTCAGGTGAATCATTAATACACAGAGGAATGTGGCTGTGCCTGCTTTTTCTGAAATTGACAAAGATCTCCTTAGTTTTTCCAACATTTAAAACTAGGCTGCTTTTATTACACCAGTTCACCAAACCCACTACCTCCTCCACCCTCGTTGTCATCTTGAATAAGGCCCAGTACTGTACGCATACTTCACAATATGGTAGGTGGTAAACCTTGCACAACAGTCATATGAAAGATCAACTTGTCATTCTGAAAGATGAGTCTAGCTGAAGTGGAATCAGCAAGGCTTTTGGCAAAGGCAATTCCATTTCACTAATCATTTTGAACTACTTGAGAGTGTCAAGAGACAATTAAGTAAAAGAATTATCAGAAAGTTTTTGAAACAAAATCACTCGCCAAAGATTCCTGAACAAATATATCCTCTGACTTCTAATGGCCCAGGCCCTTATGAATTGGTAACCATAAAACAAACAGTAGAAATCAATTATCAATCTTTTCAGTGGAATGTTATTAGCAGTGAAGTTTTCCATAGATCAATATGGGGAAAGAGTATTTGTTTATTCAGAAATGATTTAATTTGAGGGCCAGATGATATCGAATTATTTAAACTGGTTATACAAACAAGGAAAAATAAAGAACTCTGAATTATTTTTCCCTGATTGGTGAATAAACATTAAAGTGGAAATCCATTCAGTGTAAATATAATGGAGTATAAACTGCTTAAGCTGTGATAGGTAGCTCAATCTGATTGAACACAGCTAAGAATCTGATCGAACACGGCTAAGAACTTATCTTAAGTCTTACCTAGTGGCGATGGAAGCGGCAAAGCGTGCTTACTTTTCTGCTCTCATTGCGTCCGCAGATAACTGCCCAGCTGCCCTGTTTAGAGTGACCCGCTCACTGCTCAACCAGCAACCGAGGGATGACCCCTTGCAGGGTAGGGCTGAGGAATTTGTACAGTATCTGCAGGACAAAATCGCTCAGATCCGGACTGGCTTGGACTCTGACTGGGCGGAATCTGGCGGAGTGGAGAGGGCAGGTCTTGGTTATACCATTTGGGGTGAGTTTGACCCTGTTTCCTTGGATGATGTGGACAGGATTATGCATAGACTGAGCACTACAGCTTGTTTACTGGACCCATGTCCCTCCTGGCTGGTTTTGGCTGCCGGGGAGGTGACAGGGGGCTGGCTCCAGGCAGTTGTCAATGCTTCATTGATGGAGGGTGTCTTTCCCTCTGCCTTAAAAGAGGCGGTGGTGAGGCCCCTTCTCAAGAAGCCTGCTCTGGACCCAGCCTCCTTGAATAACTATCATCCTGTCTCCAACCTTCGCTTTGTAGCGAAGGTTGTTGAGAGTGTTGTAGCGCGTCAGCTTCCGCAATTCCTGGATGAAGTGGACTATCTGGACCCATACCAGTCCAGTTTCAGACCCGGTTACAGCATGGAAACAGCATTGGTAGCACTGGTAGATGATCTCTGGCGGGCCCGGGACAGGGGTTGCTCCTCTGTCCTGGTCCTACTTGACCTCTCAGCGGCTTTTGATACCATTGACCATGGTATCCTGCTGCGACGGCTCAAGGGGTTGGGAGTGGGAGGCACTGTTTTATGGTGGTTCTCCTCCTACCTCTTAGGCCATTTGCAGTTCATAGTGGCAGGGGGGCAGAGATCTACCCTGAGGCCCCTTTCTTGTGGGGTACCTCAGGGGTTGGTTCTCTCCCCCCTCCTATTTAACATCTATATGAAGCCGCTGGGTGAGATCATCTGTGGCTTAGGGGATGAGGTATCACCAATATGACGATGATACCCAGTTGTTTATCTCTACCCCGAGCCAACCCAGTGATGCCCTTGACATGATGTCCCAGTGCCTGGAGGTGGTGCGGGTCTGGATGGGAAGGAACAGGCTCAAGCTTAACCCCTCCAAGACCGAGTGGCTGTGGATATCGGCATCTCATACTGTCCAACAGGTTCCATCTCTTTTGATGGGGGGGAGTTATTGCCCTCCTCAGAAAAGGCCCACAACTTGGGTGTCCTCCTGGATTCACAGCTTAATTTGGAGGATCATCTAACTGCTGTGACCAGGGGGGCCTTCGCACAGGTTTGCCTGGTGTACCAGTTGCGGCCCTTTTTGGACCGAGATGCCCTATGCACGGTCACCCATGCCCTTGTCACTTCTCGCCTGGATTACTGCAATGCTCTCTACATGGGGCTGCCCTTGAGGTGCACCCGGAGGCTTCAACTGGTGCAAAATGCAGCCGCGCGGGTGCTTATGGGAGTATCTCGATACTCCCATGTTACACCACTCCTGCGCAAGCTGCATTGGCTTCCGGTTGCCCTCCGGGTGCGATTCAAGGTGCTGGTAATTACCTTTAAAGCCCTACATGGCTTAGGCCCGGGGTACTTGCGAGACCACCTGCTGCCATTGTCAACCTCCCATCGCCCCGTTCGCTCCTCAGGGTGCTGTCGGCCTGGCAATGCCGGCTGGTGACCCCCAGGGGGAGAGCCCTCTCTGTGGGCATGCTGACCCTCTGGAATGAACTGCCTCTGGAGCTGCGAACGGCCCCTGACCTTCGATCCTTCCGCCGCAACCTGAAGACATGGTTGTTCCAACAAGTGGGCCTGGACTGATCATGGTTTTTTAAATTTGGTTTTTATCGGCTTAAATTGTCCTTTATTTCTTTATTTATTGTTTAATTCTTTTTTAATCTTTGTATTCTATGTTTTTTAATTTTTTATTGTTGTGAGCTGCCCTAAGTCCTTAGGGAGAAGGGCGGCATATAAATTTAAATTTAAATAATAATAATAATAATAATAATAATAATAATAATAATAATAATAATAATAATAATAATAATAATAATGATGATGATGATGATGATGATGATGATGATGATGATGATGATGATGATGGTGATGATGACGACGACGACGTTTATTTTGTGTGAGGCTGCTTTGAAACAGGCAAATTCCAATTTGGGGATAAATATACCATAGCTATCAATTTTGTAGTGCTTTAAAATAAATGCTACCCATGCTCAGCTTTATTCACTGCATTCCAATAGGATGTTATAGAACTGGGAAAGAGTTCAGAAAAGATATACATTGAAGGGTGTTTAGAATTTTATTTATTTATTTAAATTTTGTATTTGTTAACCACTCATCTCCCTTGGAGAAGGGCTCTGGGTAATATACAATATAGTCAATAAAATTAACATTAAAATCAAAATTAATTTAAGATTAAAAGTTTAAAATTATAAAAATAACATTATAAAATTTCAAAAGGTGAAAAAAAAATCCAAGATATGGGGGGTTAGCAGTTGTTAATATGGCAGAGGGAGGATCCAGCCAGCCAACTCCATGGTTGTGTGGGCCTTTAGTCCCTTACAAAAAGCTGCACAGCCAAATTTGAACTTTTACTAATTTACTAGTATGGAAACAATAGGCTTTTCAATACAGTATATGTTGCTGGCCAACATCAGTGGGAAGTTGCTACTGAAGTCACATCCTATTATGGGGGTCCAGGAAGATTCTGTTTGGTCACTATGAAAGAAGAATCCTCTTCTTCTAAATAGGCTACTGGTACAATCCAGCATTTATTGTTTGCTGATTTGAATGACATTTGCCTCTGTGAGAAACAGAATGTGTTAACTGACTTGAAATACAAGAAGTTCATGGATATATAATAACTCATTCTAACTCTTAGCTCCAAGACAAATTTTAGCAATTGTATGTATTCATGCACAAAACAATCACCTGCTCTTAAATAGGAAATTGATGTTTTAGAAAATGGAATAGCAGAAGTTTGGCAAGCCACTCAACTAAATTTGAACCAGCAAACTGTTTAGTGACGTTTATAGCAGTCTTTCTTTAGCAGTCTATGTTTAGCATTGTGTTCAAATTAAAAGGGAGACTCTTCCATGATTTTGTTCAACTATATAGCTCCCCAGATTCTGGAATCCTGATTTACTTAGCCAGGGTCAGCTCAAGATATTATGTTGCTTGACATCTTACTAGTTGTGTGTAAATTAATCCTATGCTTAGCTGCAGCTTTGTGGTTCTGGATATGAGGTAAGTTTGATTGCCTTTATCATAATTCAAGATCACTGTGAATGTTGGACAACTCAAGTCAATAATAAAATATTGGGAATAGAAATGGTCTCATCCAAAGATGCCTTTTTCCTAAATACTTCATTCTATCCCCTTTCGTTAACCCATCTTCCATAGTTCCCCTATTCCATACCACATTCCTTGATCCCTGAATACATCCAGTCCACACTGGAAAGGTTTCTGTTGACCTAGTCCTTGACACAAAAAGATCTGTTTCCATGGGACACTACTTGATAGGACTAAAGATTAAGCTTTTCAAAAATGAAAAGAAGATTAATAAAGTAAATCTGTTTAATGAAAAGGCTAAAACGTATCTGTTATAATTTTTGGTAACTATTAATGGGATTTCTTTTTGATCAGGATTGTATGATGAGGCTTTAAGGACTTATTTATAAGTGAGAAGAGATTTCTGCTTTATCAGAAAATGATAAGTTTGGATTATAAAATTGAAATTTTAAGATCAAAATATATATGTTAATATTTCAGGTAGCTCTTAATAGACTTTTGTTGACCAGAGTTGATCTTTTTGTAATTTAACCATTAATAAGGGATGAAATATGGGAAGAATATTTTTTTAAAAAAATGAGGTAGTAGAGAAGATGTTGTTAGCCAGATTGCTTATACTTGTCTGGAGAGAGCAGGAAAACATATTTCAGATATCTTTTCTTTCTTTTTCTATTTTCCTTCTTTTTTAAAAAAATCTTTTTTCTTTGCTTTTTATTTTTTTCTTAGTTTGCATTAATTTTTTACTTTTGTATTTGTAAACTTTAATATAATTATTTTAAAAAGACAAAAGTAGACTTTTGTCTAATGTAGGCAGAAATGCAGTGACAATGGGGGGAGGGGTATAGAATCTATACTCCACAAGGAAATCTATTATTATTATTATTATTATTATTATTATTATTATTATTATTATTATTATTATTATTATTATTATTATTATTATTATTAATTAAATTTTTATACCGCCCTTCTCCCGAAGGACTCAGGGCGGTGTACAGGGCAATGAATATCAAAATGTAAATACAAAAGTTAAAAAAGAGTTTAAAAAGAATTAAATAATTATGCCCAATATAATACAATAATAAAAGTGTGTTAAAACTAAATCCAAACCCAAACCCATCAGACCAGGCCAGATTGTTCAAATAAATAAGTTTTTAAGTCGCGCCGGAAGGAGCGAAGGTCGGGGGCCATCCGGAGCTCAACCAGCAAGCGGTTCCACAGGTCTGGTGCGCCCACAGAGAACGCCCTCCCCCTGGTGGCCACCAATCGACATTCTCTGATCGGAGGCACCCTGAGGAGGCCCACTTTGTGGGAGTGCACTGGACGGAGGGAAGTTGATGCCAGCAGCAAATGCTGCCATAGGTAATCCGGACCCATGCCATGTAGGGCTTTGTAGGTCGTAACCAGCACCTTGAATCTCACCCGGAGGGCAACTGGTAGCCAATGCAGCTCGCAGAGCAGAGGTGTAACATGGGAGTATCGGGAGACCCCCAACACAACTCGCGTGGCTGCATTCTGCACCAGTTGATCCTAGGAACAGAACAGAATAACAGAGCTTGAAGGGACCTTGGACCTTCTACTCCAAACCCCACTCAAGCAGGATACCCTATACCAGTGGTGGTGAACCTATGGCATGTGTGCCAGAGGCGGCACTCAGAGCTCTCTGTTTGGGCACATGTGCCATTGCCCCAGCCCACCTCTCCCTGTGTCCCCCTCCTCACTAGCAGCCCCCCTGGTGGAGAATTGCCCCCAAGTGTGGCCTGTGTGGAGCAGCGCAGCCAAGGACATGGCAGCCAGGCAGCAGGGATAATATTCCGCCCTCATGCCTCATCGTGCACAATTGATGCTGGGGGGTGTGGGTGGAGGGTGTGGCTGCCATGGCACTGCTGGGCCACCTGGGCGATCTGCAGTGAGTCGTGGAGGCAGTGAGTGGCCCTGTGGGTGGGCAGGGCAGGGCGGGCTGGAGGCAGAGCAGGTGGGCTGGGGCGGGGCAGGGGTGGGGCCGGTTTTTGGGCCCTCAGTCTCTAAAAGGTTCGCCATCACTACCGTTTCAGCAAACGGTTGATACAAAAAACTATAGGTGATTGTGTTGACTCCAGCCAATCTATCAGATAATTCTTTTGATATTTTTAATCAACATATAAACTTAAGAAGTTGAACTAAAGTCATATCATGTTTTCATAGTTGAAGTTTTTTTTTTAAATTCCATTTATATCCCGCCCTTCTCCGAAGACTCAGGGCGGCTTGAATTACGAATTTTGTTCCTAAACAAAGCTTTGACCATGACCTTTGCTGACCTTTAAAATGAAAGTTGAATGCTACCCAAACTTAGCTTGATTCTGCTAGAATTTGAACTGCCTTGGAATTCACTTTGAGAAAATGATACCCATATTCACAGTCTTGTGATGTGCCCTTTTAGTATAAATCTCTATTAAATAGTGTCATTAATTTTACTAGGAAGCTTTGAAATTATCTCTCCAATTTCTGTTGCTTTGTATTATTCAACTACCTATACCAATTCATCATATTATCATAGAACAAATAATCCAGATTGAAAAATGAAAAATTTCATTTTCCTCAGGTGAAACAAAGAGTTGATAGAAAACCGAATCCAATTAATGGGTGATATTCACAGAGAAGTATATACCTGTGAAATATATCTGAAGCACAAAAAAAGAGAACAACAAAAAAAACATTATTTTTTTTAAGGAAGCAGTTACCATTTGAAGGGAGTCTGACCTTAATATAAAAATATCCTCTATTTCTTCCTTGTGAACCAATAGAACTACATTGGCAATATTTCCAAACCTGGGTAATTTCTAAGCAAGACACTACTTATTGTCTTGGAGACTGTCATCTCTACCATTCTAAGAAAGATGTAAGTTTCAAGAGCAAAGTGAGGAATGACGATTTATTTATTTAGAAAATATATAGGTTCCCTGTTTTATATATATATATATAACTCTGGGTGGCTCACAATTAAAAGAAGAATAAAAGCAATAAATATGCAAATTTTTAAACAATGACATAAAAATAGCTGTTGAGAAGACTCCTAATGTGAAGAAAATAGTACTTCCAAAGTTTTCAAATGGCTTGGAAAAGAAAAAAAAAGTCTGTTATTATTCTCAGAAATGGTGAGGTGAGGACAATTCCAACTCGTTAATGGCACATGGGAGACCACACTACAAAAGAGTCACATCAAAAAGATTTGAAAATGAGAGGAAGATGTTAAAAATAGAATTTTAATTTGCTTCCTCAGTCTGTTTAAAGATTACAGAATTAGGAAGCAATTTCCAGCAAGCTGTGTAATATGACCACAGACCCCATTTGCAGAAAGGTGAAGGATAATTTGGGGCTGGCAACTAAACTTCCTTTTTCTTCTGACAGACTAGGCAGATGGGATTGAGAGGTGGGGCAGACTGCCTTTTTTTTTCCCCTTCAGAATCTTTGGAGTCCTCAATGTCTAAAAAACATGGTGTCCCAAACATGAAACATTTATCACAGCCATTCTTTTCATTTGCTCCCAACTGCCTGTATTTACCATTTTTTTAAACTCGCCCCTAAATGCTCTAGTTTTGATTTGGGTGGAAGATGCTGTTTTAAAAATGCCATCCACCCGGGGACTTCCGGGTGACGCTTCAGCGGCGTGGATGGTCGAAATCGACCGCCAGCCCTCTGATTCCGTAAAAGCTGTGGAGCAGCTGACAATCAGCTGTTCCGTGGATGAAAACCCTTCCCCTTGGGCGAAGAGGGGAAGGGGAGATTCCAGGTAGGGGTAGTGTTCCCCTAGAGCCCCAGAGTGTTTATTCTGGGGCTTGGAGGGTGAGAGCTCCCCCGAAGCCTGGAAATACTCCGGATCAGAGGATTTCTCTGCTTCAAAGCAGAGCAAGACGCTGAATCCACTCCTGCTGGACTTGACTTGATCTGATTGTTATCTTGAGGAATTAACGCAGACAGAGCGGATGTGGGAGCAGTATAAACAGCAAGTATAAGACTTTAGCTCTGGAATCTCAACTTTATTTCTGTTGTTTTAAAAAGAAAGGGAAGATGGCGCCTGAATGATTCTTTGTAACAAAGAATCAAAAGTGCTTTGAAAGCAAAAGTGGCTGTTTGGATATTGAAAACTGTAAAGACTATAAGAAAATTATAAGAACCTAAAAGAATTTTAAGAAGAGAACAGCAAGACTATAAACATTTTGACTTGATTAATCTTTTTAAATACAGAGAATAAAATTGATTTAAGTTGTCATTAAAATTGTCAAAACCTGGGAGCCCCAGGAGTGCAGGGACTTCACCAGCACAGCAATCAAACTTACAGGCTTTAATACTCCCCCCCCCACAAACTTTGACATTAAAAGACCTGCAGGAGGCTTTGAAATCTCAAACTAAAGAAATAGAAAAAGAAATAAATGATAAGATGGAGAAAATAGAAAACAAGATGGAAAAAATAGATGAAAAAATGAATGATAAATTTGAGTTAATGTCAGAAGAGATTGGAGAAATTAAAGAAACTATGCAGATTAAAAATAAAGAAATAAGGGAAGATATTCTATTGGCATTTCAGGGACTGGCACAACATATTCAAAACATGGATGATCGTATGGAAGAATTAACTCAAGGCAATATTGCTTTGGAAGATAAGATGACTGAGGCTCAAAATAAAATGGAAAAGATGGAAGATGAAACAGTAATGCTACAATAAAGAGAAATGGAATTTGCTTTAAGAATTAGAGGACTGAAGGAGAACAAACAGGAAAACCTGAGAGAGATACTGGCAAAGTCCTTTGCTCCAATAATGGGTTGGCAAGTTGAGGATTTCATACGGGAAATTGAAAACATTTTTAGAGTCAACTCCTGGATTGCGAAGCAGAGGAATTTACCAAGAGATGTGGTGATTTATTTTTCGAAGTGAAATTATTCAAGCTTTTTATAATAATAGGTTCCAAGTGGAAAATCAAGAAGTTTTGATATTGAAAGAAATTCCTCCAAAAATTTTAAGGAAAAGGAAAGAGTTTGCTTTTCTGGTAAATGAATTGAAAAAAAGGCAGCATCAGTTCAGATGGGATATACCGGCTGGAATAGTGGTCAACTACTTAGGTACTAGATATCGTCTTAATACAATAGGGAAAGCAAAAGAATTTTATTTTAATGTACTGAAAGCAGATTTGCCACTATTTCCTGAAAAAAAAGAAGTGAAGGAGAGAAAAAACAGGCTCAAATGGAAGAGAAGCAGATTTATGCAGAAGGTTCGAATTTGTTGGTTGAAGAACTACAATTAGTTGTGGATATGGACCAGCCTTTGAAATCAATAGAGGAACCTAGAAGCCAAAGACTGACGTGAGCAGCAGCCAGACGAAAAGCGCAAGAACAGCAGAAACAGCAAGATCAAATTAAAACTCAAGAAGTTACTAAAACAGAAGCAGTGGGAGGGGCAAGACCAAAGCAACAGGTTCATATGAATCTGCAGGAATTTTTCCAAAAGCTTCTAGTCGCGAAAGATGGTGACCAAGTTTCTAACTTGGAATGTTAATGGCTTAAATTCACCACAAAAGAGGGAAAAAATATTTCATTATTTGAAACAATATAAAAATGATGTTATTTGTTTGCAAGAGACACATATTAGAGTAGTAGACCAAAAGTATTTGACAAACTCCAGATTGGGAATACATTTTGTTGCATCTGCCCCGGATAAGAAGAATGGAGTAGTTATATACTTAAAGAAAGATTTAACTGCTAAATTAATTGAGGCAGATGCACAAGGACGATATATTGCAATTGAACTTATAATAGAAGGAAAGATAATACTTTTGGTTGGAATATACGCACCAAATCAACATCAACAAAAATTTTATAAACTTTTACATGACAGAATAATCCAATGGGATTATAAATCTTATATTTTAATGGGAGATTGGAATGGAGTTCTGGACAAAGACAAAAGAAGGTCTTCTAATGGAATATCAAACCGTGCGAAACTGCCTAGATCTTTTTTTGAGCTTATGGATGACCTGGAATTGAGAGACATTTGGAGAGAGCGAAATATGGAAGAGAGGGATTTTACATTTTTTCCAGATAGGCACCAATCTTTTTCAAGGATTGATTTTATACTAATTACCAATGATTTTTTTCCTAGGGTGAAGAAAATTAAGATATGCCCAAGAACATTAACAGATCATAGTCCAGTGTGGATGGAACTGGTTCAAGAGAAAAGGGATAAAAGATCTTGGAGATTAAATGAAAATTTGTTTAGATATGAGGAAATTGTGAATGAATGTAGAAAACAAATGAGAGAATTTTTTGTAATGAATATGCATAAGGGCACCTCGATTGAAATGGTTTGGGATGCAAGTAAAGCTTATATGAGAGGAGTCCTAATACATTTGAAAACAAGTATAGACGTAAAAAGGAACAAAAGCGAAAGGAGTTAGAAGAGGAAATAAAGATGAAGGAGAGGTTACTTATCTTGAACCCAGCTGATAAGAAAGTGAAAGAAACAATTAACTTATTGAAAGGGCAGTTTAATATGTTGATGGCAGACCAGGTGGCAACCAACATACAATACACTAAACATAATACTTTTTATAAAAACTAATAAGCCAGATAGATGGTTAGCTTACTTGTTAAGGAAAAAAAGAAAAGTCTCGGACGATAGAGAAAATAGAATATAAAGGTAAAAAGGTTTATCAACAAGATATTATCAGAAAGGTATTTTCAGAATTTTATTCTAAATTATATGCAAGTGATACAATTCAAAGTATAGATATAGATAAATATTTACAAGAGGTGAATATTCCTAAAGTTACTCAAGAGCAGCGGGATGGAATGAAGCAGTTAATAACTTCTGAAGAGATTGTTTTAGCAATGAAACAGTTGAAATTGGGTAAATCACCAGGGACAGATGGATTGACAGCTAGTTATTATAAAAATTTGCAGTTAGAAATGGTGGAGCCTTTGAAGGACTTATTTAGAACAATTCAACTTGGGGGAGTAGTGTCCCCATCATGGAGAACAGCTTTCATAACATTGATTCCAAAGGAGGATCAAGATCTTAGTCAACCAAAGAATTATAGACCAATATCTCTTTTAAACACTGATTATAAGATATTTGCTAAAGTATTGGCAAATAGAATAATGAATATAATGCAACAAGTGATACATAATGATCAGTCAGGGTTTATAACTGGTAGACAAATGAAGTACAATGTAAGACAAATTGTTAATTTATTGGAATATTTGGAAAGAAACAACTAAGTCTCTGCTGCATTGATATTTTTAGATGCAGAGAAGGCTTTTGATCAATTGAATTGGCAATTTTTATTGAAAGTAATAGAAAAGATGGAATTTGGGGATTATTTTTTACAGGCTATTAAAGCAATATATCAAAAGCAAACAGCACAAATAATTGTTAATGGTAATTTAACAGTAATTTGTAAAATTGAAAAAGGAACAAGGCAGGACTGTCCGTGGCTGCTCGTGTCCGGCGTCGGCGTTTCCTGCTGTTTCGGGCCGTCTGGGCCGCTTTGGCGTTCTCGGGCTGGCTCTGGTCGGCGAGGAGGACGCCCGTCGGCGAGGAGGATGCCCGTGAGTCTGTCCGGGTGGCGGCGATGATGGCGGCGACGGCGTGGGCGTCTGCTTCGGCGCTGGTTGCGGCCCGTGCGGTGGTTTTTCGGGCCGCGCTTGGCGGTGGCGGCGGCGGTGGCCCGAGTCTGGCGGCGACGGCAATGGCGGCATGCTCTGGACGCTCTTGGTGTTTAACAGCTGACGGGATGCTTCTGGGGCCTGCTTTCGGGCCGCTTCCGTCGTCACCGGCGTTTCTGGGACTGTTGCCCCGTTTACGGGGGCCGGCTGCTGGCTTTGGTGCTTTTTGGGCTTTTGGCCCCTCTCACGGCGGTGGGACTCCCATGTTGCCCCAGGCCGCCTTGGGCCGCTTTTGGCGGCGGTGTCGCCCTCGGGCCGTTTTGGTGGCGGAGAGGGCGACTATTATTCATCTCGGCGGCGATGGTGGTCTCTATCCTTGCTTCGGGCCGCCTTCTGCGGCGACGGTGTCTTCGGGCCGTTTTGGTGGTGAAGAAGACGACCGTGGGTCATCTTAATGGAGCAAGAATGACAGGGGGTTCCTGCACCGCCTTTGGACTGTTTCTGCAGCGACGACGGCGACTTAGACCATCCTTACTATCCTGGCCTGCCTATCCTATTGCCTTGGACATTTATACTTATCATCTTCCTGCCTACCCCCTCCCTCTCCCCTTGGATTTTGGACACACCTGGGTACCGGCCACGGTGGGAGAGTGGCTTGACTTTTCCATCTGCAGCCCCATAGAGGTGGGAGCTCTATGGGGTTTGCCTACCCAGAGGATATCTGGTCCACCCCCAGGAACAGAGTTGCAACCCGTCGTGAGAGGGCGGGGGGCGGCCTGTCTCTGGGGGCACCCAACTGAGTGGCAGTGAAGTTGGGTGGGGATCCAGATATCTGTCTCTATGTTTTGATCCTCCCATGGACATAACTAATGGGATGCCTATCCTGGACTTGCTAGACCCATGCGACAATACACCAGCACGGACTTGTACGCCCTCAGGGGTGCCCCCCTCTCCTGGGTGCGACCCGCCTCCTTAAACACTCTTAACCTCGATGACGGGCCCGAGTTTTGGGACCCGGAGAGATGGCTGGGCAGGGGCAGGGGCCATCAACACAAATTTAATAAGAGGCCTCTGATTACTTTTTTATCTAAATTTTTTACGGGGTTAGGGAGAGGGGTGGGAGATAGGGGTTGTCTGGCTATGGGGGGTGGCCAATCAACCATGGCTCAGGCCAGACTTGGGTCCGACCGCGCGGGGGGAGAACGGGGTGTGGTTGTCTCCGGGGCTCATGAGCGGGTCGTGGGATTACCGATTCCCACGACGGGGAATGGCAGCAGGTGGATAGACAGAGGGCCGTAACGTTACCGGGAGGGCCGTCTCCGCTATTTGCAAGCGGTGAGGCGCTCCGACCCTCTGCCTCTTCCCCGAGGTTCCGGGAGCGAGGATGTGCAGCCTCCTGAGCTCCGGCTGGTGTACCTGAATGCCAGGTCCGTGGTTAACAAAGCACCCCTCGTTAGGGATTTAGTTGAGGGTGAGCACGCGGACCTGGCTTGCATCACGGAGACTTGGTTGGGCCCAGAGGGTGGGGTCCCTTTGGTTGACCTCTGCCCACCAGGCTTCCGGGTGCTACATCGGCCACGAGCTCATGGTAGGGGTGGGGGTGTGGCGGTGACTATTAGGGAGACCTTATGTCCGTGGGAGACCACCGTTCCTCAGATAGTCGGGTGTGAGTCTCTCTTTATGAGATTTGGTCCTGGGGCGCAGTTGGGCTTGCTGCTGGTGTACATTTCGCCTAGTCGCGCAGCGGCAGCCCTGCCCGAGCTGCTCGATATCCTCTCGGGGTTGGTGGTTGAGTTTCCCAAACTTATAGTTTTAGGAGACTTCAATCTACCATCCCTGGGAGGCTCATCTGAGCTAGCTCGGGAGTTCATGGCTTCCATGATGGCCATGGACCTGACGCAAGTAATTTCTGAACCAACTCATGAGGGAGGCCACACCCTTGACCTGATTTTTTTATCTGGACGGTGGTTGGATGATCTTGGTGGGGGCTCTCCATTTATTATGCCCCTGTCATGGACCGATCATCACCTCCTGCGGCTGGTCTTCCGTTTTGCCACCCCCCGCCGTGGGGGTACGGAGCCAATTAGATGGTACCGCCCCAGACGCTTAATGGACCCTGACGGGTTCCAGGCAGCGCTGGGGTCCCCACCTGCCTCCATTGCTCACAACTCGGCGGATGCCTTAGTGGAAGCCTGGGAAAGGGCAGCCACTGAGGCACTTGACCGGGTTGTACCCTTGCGGCCCCTGACCCGGTGCAGATCCCAATGAGCTCCATGGTTCTCCGCGGAGCTCCGGGAGATGAAGCATCGGAAACGGGGCCTAGAGAGCTGCTGGAGGTCTAGCCGATCTGAATCCGACCGGTTGCGGTTAAGAACCCATATTAGGTCTTATCTCGCAGCAATGAGGGTGGCGAGGTGTAATTACTTCTCTACCCTCATCGCGTCCGCAGATAATCGCCCGGCCGCCCTGTATAGGGTGACTCGCTCCCTTCTTAATCAGGAGGTGAGGGAGGATCCCTTGCAGGGTCGTGCCGAGGAATTCAGTCAACATCTGTCGGATAAAATCGCTCGGATTCGGACCGGTTTGGACTCCAGCTGGGCAGAGTCTGGCGATCAGGACACGGGCGGTCTTGTCAATGTTATCTGGGAGGAGTTTGATTCTGTGACCCCTGATGAAGTGGACAGGATTATGGGGAGGCTGAGCTCCACCACATGTTTATTGGATCCGTGCCCTTCCTGGCTGGTTTATGCAGCTAGGGAGAGGACACGAGGCTGGCTCCAGGCGGTTATATCTGCTTCTTTGAGTGAGGGTTATTTCCCCACCGTCTTGAAGGAGGCGGTGGTGAGACCTCTCCTCAAGAAGCCTGCCTTGGACCCAGCTGTATTGAACAACTTTCGTCCAGTCTCCAACCTTTGCTTTCTTGCGAAGGTTGTTGAGAGTGTGGTGGCGCATCAGCTCCCTCTGGTCCTGGATGAAGCGGATTATCTGGACCCTTACCAATCGGGTTTCAGGCCCGGGTACAGCACGGAGACGGCATTGGTCGCTCTGGTGAATGATCTCTGGAGGGCTCGGGATAGGGGATATTCCTCTGTCCTAGTCCTATTAGACCTCTCGGCGGCTTTCGATACCATCGACCATGGTATCTTGCTGCGGCGTCTCAGGGGATTGGGAGTGGGAGGCACAGTTCTTCAGTGGTTCTCCTCCTATCTCCTGGGATGCTCGCAGTCGGTGTTGGCAGGGGGGCAGAGATCGGCCCCTAGGTCTCTCGTTTCTGGAGTTCCTCAGGGGTCGGTTCTCTCCTGTTCAACATCTACATGAAACCGCTGGGTGAGATCATTCGTGGTTTTGGAGTTGGGTATCATCAATATGCCGATGATACCCAACTTTTCATTTCGACCCCAAACCACCCCAGTGATGCCCTCGCTGTGATGTCCCGCTGCCTGGAGGCGGTTCGGGTCTGGATGGGGAAGAACAGACTTCAACTCAACCCTGACAAGACTGGGTGGCTGTACATTCCGGCATCCCGGGACATTCAAAATGTTCCATCGCTTTCTATGGGGGGTGAGCTCTTACCCCCCGTGGATAGGGCTCGCAACTTGGGAGTCCTCCTAGATTCACGACTTACCCTGGAAGACCATATAGTAGCCGTGACTAGGGGGGCTTTCGCCCAGGTTCGCCTGGTGCGCCAGTTGCGGCCCTATCTGGACCGGGATGCCCTGTGTACGGTCACTCATGCGCTCATGACCTCTCACCTAGACTATTGTAATGCTCTCTACATGGGGCTTCCCTTGAAGACCACTCGGAGGCTCCAACTGGTACAGAATGCGGCCGCGAGAGTTGTCTTGGGAGTTTCCCGGTACTCCCATGTTACACCTTTGCTCCGCGAGCTGCATTGGTTACCAGTTGTCTTCCGGGTGAGGTTCAAGGTCTTGGTTATGATCTTTAAGTCCTTACATGGCATGGGTCCGGGATACCTCGAGGACCACCTGCTGCCGGCGTCAACTCCCCTCCGCCCTGTGCGTGCCCACAGAGAGGGCCTCCTCAGGGTGCCTCCGGTCAGGGAATGTCAACTGGTGGCCCCCAGGGGGAGGGCCTTCTCTGTGGGTGCCCCGGCACTATGGAACCAACTGCCGGTTGAGCTCCGGATGGCATCGGACCTCCGATCCTTCCGTCGCGGGTTGAAGACCCACTTGTTTGAGTTAGCTGGTCTGGCCTGAAGGGGAATATGGGTTTTTAATTGGTTTTATTATTTTACTATTGCTGTATTTTAATTGGGCATGGTTTAATTCTCTTTTAATTTTTGTACAGTTATTTATATATGCCCTGTGAACCGCCCTGAGTCCCTAGGGAGAAGGGTGGTATAGAAATCCAATAAATGAAATGAAATGAAATCACCATTGTTGTTTGTTCTAACATTGGAAATATTATTGATTAAAATACGTGAATAAAATAATGCAAGATGCACGTGAGAGAGGGGGTTTGAAGATGCCCAATTTGAGATTATATTATGATGCAGTTGTGTTATCAACAATTAGTGATTGGTTCAATTTAACGGATGAAAGAATATTGAATATTGAGGGGTATGATTTATTGAATGGATGGCATGCGTATTTATTTTATGACAAAAAGGTGGATAATATTTTTAAGACTCATATTTTAAGGAACACTTTGCTCCGAGTTTGGAAAAAGTACCAATATATATTAAATAATAAAATACTTATATGGGCAATACCTAGACATGCAATAGGAAATATAAATGTGGAGCAGAAACAAGATGTGATTACTTATAAAGAACTTCTTAGGATGGAAGGGAATATTTTGAAACTGAAACCTTTAAATGTTTTAAAGGAAGAAAAGATAGTACAGACTTGGTTTCATTTTATACAATTACAAGCTAGATGGATAGAAGATCAGAAAATTGGTATAATAAAAGTTGATGAAAATTTGATAAAGCAAATTAGAGATCAAAGTCAATCGCATATAAAAAGGTTATATAATGCTCTTATAGAGATTGATTCAGAATCGGAGTTAGTTAAAGATTGTATGATAAAATGGGCTCAGAATATTCAAGAGCCCATAATGATGGATACTTGGGAAAAATATTGGGTTAGAAATGTAAAATTTACACAAGCACAAAACCTAAGAGAGAATTTTTACAAGATGTTTTATAGATGGCATTTAGATCCTAAAAAGTTAGCATGTATGTATCCAAATCAACCACCTAAGTGTTGGAGATGTGGTAGTGAAGAGGCAACTTATTATCATATATGGTGGACATGTAAAAATGTTAAAGCCTTTTGGATAAAAATATGGTGGATTTTTCAGAAAGCTTTTAAGAAAAAAATAAGATTTACTCCGCAGCTATTCTTATTGGGGATTATTTCGGATTGTACTGTTATAGAAACTAAATTAATGTTACACTTAATAACGGCAGCCAGACTGTTGGTGGCGCAACACTGGAAGAAAGAAGATTTACCTACAATAGAACAATGGATACTTAAAGTAATGGACGTAGCTGAAATGGCAAAAGTTTCAGCATATTTGAAAGAACAGTCACAAGAAAAATATATTTTGGAATGGAAAAGATGGATTGATAATATTCAGAACAAATATGGGACTAAAAAGTTTCAAATAGCATATGAATAATTTTTAACAATTATAGAAGTCTTATTATAATTACTTTAGTTTTGTTATAAGGGAGTTAAAGGGTGGAAGGTTTGTTAATGTTGTAATAGATTGCTATATGTAATACCCTGTATTCTGCTTTGGGAAGTCCGGGGGGGAGGGAAGGGGGGAGGGTTGATGGGGAGGGGGGTTTATTATTAAAATTTTGTAAAACTTTTTAATAAAATAAAAAAAAATGCCATCCACCCAATAGCAACCTTTCTTCAACACATGAAAGTCCTTCCCAGTTAAACCAAAGAAAGGTGATGAGCATCCGTATATGCCTCACATCCCATGCCCTATTCTTCAATTATTTATCATGCTGCCCCATTTTTCAAAATTAGGCAGAACTTCATTTGAAAATGCTGATGGAATCTTAGGAAAGATTTCAGCTCCCACAACACTGCCCCCAACTGGTGACTTTTAATTTTCCCTACAGTACTTTTCTATTCAGCTTCAGTTGTGTTCTGTTCTGCTATTAAAGTAGCAAGGCAGTCCACAACTCTCTGACAATATATAAGGCCATCAGGTGGCTGTGCTTCTGGGCTCTCTTCCATGTAAATTCTCTCCATGCATTTCTTCTTGTTTATTTGTGCTGCTTTGTATAGTTGGAAGCACTAAATGAGTCCCCTCCCATAACAAATTTACGTGGGAATTGTTCAAATGAGCTGTTGATAATATTACCAATATTTAAGTAAGGTTTCATTTGGTTATTACAGTCTTATCTAATGCTTCCCACATTTTCTATGATAGAACTCAAAACAGGAATAGGGCTCCTAAATGGTATTCTTTCTAAGTTTTCACCCAACTCAGAGTTGCATAGCTGCAGCCATCATGCTGAACTGTGTACCATTAGACCAAGCTAGAAACCAAACGGTAGAATTTTGAGTTTAGAACCTTGCCAGGCTCAAATATTGCTAGGATTAATTTGAAATGAATAGTACCAATTCAACTGTCCATCAATGCAAAACAACAGTGCATGCCTCTCAGCACTATAGACTAGATTCCACTATTATAATTGCCGGTGTGCGAATGTCATTAAGTACATTTCAAATACAAGTGCAAACATTCCTGTATTGCCCTAAGAACAAGGGGAAGTAGGACAGTGTCTACATCTCATATTGAAAAAGGTGAAACAATGTCCTAACCTTCCCTGCCAACATTCAGCCAACAAATACAAAAGGGGGCAACAGCTGTTCCTCCCTTCCTGAGTAAAAAAAGTGATTAACCTTTTGGTTCTTTAACTGTCTAATCAGGATTAAATCAAGCCAATTAATACAAAATTCAACATTTAATGTAACCTTTTTCTTATATCTTCAAATATACATATGATACTGGTAAACAAACAGCACTATTGCCGACCAAAAAAACCTCATACGAAGGAGAAAAAAGAAGTGATGTTCAGAATCTGACCAGGTACTGTAAATAGTAGTATTTCAATAACATAATATTTGGTTATTGTTCTGAGCTTTCAGGACAGTTTTTTGCTCGTGGTCCCTGTGGTTCTTTTGACAAGGCTTTTGAGAAATGGCTTGCAATTACCTTCTTCCTGGGGATGAGGGAGAGGGACTAGCCCAAGGTCACTTAGCTGGCTTGGAGCCTAAAATGTGATTAAAACTCAAGATCTAATGGTTTCTAGTCTGATGCCTTAACCATTTAAACCAGAGGTCCCCAACCTTTGGGGAACCAGGGACCGGCTCCGTGGAGAATGGTTTTTCCGCAGACCAGAGGGGGCAGGTTTTGTGTGCTGCTTGCATCCCATGGATAGGGCTTTGCTTGTTTGTGTGGACCAGTTTCTGGCATGCCACGGCCCGGTTCTGGTCCATGGACTGCAGGTTGGGAACCCCTGATTTAAACCAAAGTGGCTTACACAACAGCATATACAGTGTGTGTATGGGGAGGAAAGAAACCTTATAAAATGTAGGGACATATTTATGTCTAAGGGGCCATTCCAACTTCTTCCAGGGATCTCTAGCTGATTTAAAACTAAGCAAACTTGTGGCTTTGTGATCTGCTGCTTTTTGTTTCAACAGAACACAGGACAGCCAGCCAGAGTTAATAGCGAGGCAACAGCTTGTGCTGGCTTAAAGGTGCAGCCAGAATCACAATTGCTAGTTTATTCTTTAAGCTAGAGACTCCAGGAAGACTGTTGCCTAGATAATGAAAAATATTTTCACTTGGGTTTTTAAAATTATTTTTCATCTTAGGATTTCCCCCAAATAAATATTCTTTTATGAATTTAAAAAACAGTAATTATTCAACCTATTATGCATTCCTTCTGGGAAAATGGTCCAAGAAAAGTCAACAAATAAATTCATCCATCCAGATAATAATGCACTTCTCTTTCATTCTGTTAAAGTGAGAAGTGGCTGCTGTTTTCCAGGGCTTTAGAAGGGATTTGCCAAAGATATAGTATGTGAAGCCACTCAAGGACAGAATTTGTGGCTATATGATGCTGCTAAATGGCAGTCAAAAAGCTCCAGGTGATAGATGGAGCAGTTGCCTTTCTGCTTGTAGCATTCTCGCAACTACTCAGTGACTAAGTGTGTAAAGCTATATGAGGAAAAGTATGGCTAAATTCAGCATCCTGTATGTAGCAAAGGAAAATGATCTGAACTACTGTAAAATACTGTAGAGAAAGCTTGCTCATTTTTATGAAGGAAGTGTTCTGTACCAGCCTGCTACCGGCCCTGCAGAAAAGGCAGGGACAACCCCTTTTACAAGAAGGCAAGAGGCTGGAATTACGCCTGCCAAATTTATTGCTACAAAAACAAATAGAACAAGACACAAACCAAGAAACAGGAGCTTTTCAAGCGGTTGCCTTCAGCAAACCAGCCCTCCCACGCATTCCCCCTTAAATACAGTTCAGGGCATGGCTTCTCTCTGCCTCCTTCCGAGGAGCCCCATTGCCTTCCTCTGTTTACTCCTGATTGACTGCCTCCTGCGTCGGGCATCCTTGAACAGGGCCAGCTGTGGGTCATCTTCATCCACGCTGTCAGGCTCACACAGCTGGGTCTGCGTCGTGACCAGGTGAGAGGGGCCTGGCTGAGGGCTCTCATCAAGCTGTCCAACCCCCTCAGCAAGCTCCTCCTCCTCCTCTGAGTCGTCCGACCCAACTGCCGAACCCACAGGCTGACCCTGAATCACAACAGGAAGATAATAAAATAATACAATTGTAGAGTTGGAAGGCATCTCATGGATCATCTAGTCCAGGGGTCTGCAACCTTCACAACTTTAAGACCTGTGGACTTCAGCTCCCAGAATTCCTCAGCCAGCTATGCTCTGCAATTTGAAGGAAAATTATTTAAGGACTGCCCATCCTTTTCTGTCAGGTGCAAAGAATCATTTGTTAGATTGCAGCATAGAAGACTTATTCAGGCCTACTATACACAAAAATCTAGTCAACTAAGGTTCAACACTAAATTGGTGCCAGATAAGGGTTAATGAAATTCAGGAGGGGTTGAACTTGGATCATTTGTGGAAATGTAACAACTCTAAACTAATGTTGCACTTAACTCCACCTTCCAGCTCTGTCTGCTCTTCTCCTACATTTCTTAAACACCTCCAAAGATAGAGAACTCACTCCTTTCTAGGCTGACTTTCAGTTTTAGAGATCTCACCATCATGAAGTTTCTCCTTAAATGAAATATAGGGAGCTGCAACCTATTCAAATGCCAATCTAGCCCTCATCATGCACTGAATGGATAACGTGTCATTTTGTCCTTCCTTTCATGCATTCAAAAGTGCCTGGTATCTCCACATACAAATGAGAATAACTTGCTGCAAACCATGGAGAAGTGCTGACACTCAGCCTACCATGTGCAGCCTGAGGTCTTAGGATCTCCTGAAACCTACTAGTAAACTGAAACTTGGTTTCATTCCTTCTCGCAAGTACCTTTAAAGAATGGGATGATCTTCTCATAGTCCCAGAAACTAGTTTCATTCATGCATTGTGTTGGTGAACTGAGTTGCACAGCTATTTTCAATAGAGACCCTGCAGACTTTAGCATTCCACCTGTGGAGGGCCAATAGCATAGCACAGCTTTGCAGTGAGAAGAGCTTCTGTATGGTTACCCGCTGGGTGTACATGTGAAAATATCACTAAACAAGGCCTTGTTGTTGGAAAAAGCAGGGAAGAAAAAAAAACTACTTCTGCTTCACTAGGAATGAGGACTCTAAAAATGGGAGTGAAAGCCCAGGTCAAGAAGCTCTCAAGGAGGCAGAAGTGAGGATAGCAAAACCTTCCCTGACATGCCTAAATGCAAATGTTCATCTACGTGGAGAGCAAATCTGCTCTAGACCTGCTCTGATGTAATGAAAGTAATTAAATGCTTTCCTTCTATACCACAGGTGTCAAAGTCGCCATGTCACGTGATGTGTCGCGATGTATTGCAACTTTTTTCACATTGCTGGAGCTGGGGTGGGCGTGGCATCTGTATGATGCGACCGGCCCATGGGCCGGCAGTTTGACACCCCTGTTCTATACTCAAAGCTTTCATCACTGCAGATATCTTTTCTGAAAGTTAAAGGTCATCTATCTGACTTAGGAGGGAAAGAGTTCATTCTGCTGAGGCTTACATTGGGACTTTTAACCCATTTTACAATACTTAAACAGGTCTCTCTCTCACTCTCTCTTTCTCTTTTCTTTCTCCCCACCCAATTAACTTCCTCTTTCCTCCTCTCTATTCAGCTTTGCTCCACTTTTTACCTTTCCTTTCCTTTCCTTTCCTTTCCTTTCCTTTCCTTTCCTTTCCTTTCCTTTCCTTTCCTTGCCTTGCCTTGCCTTGCCTTGCCTTGCCTTTTCCTTTTCCTTTTCCTTTTTCTTTCCCCTCCCCCCTCGCCTCCCCTTCTCTAATTCAATCTTTTCTGTTGATTGTCTGTGCAAAAATGGTGTGGATGAAAGTGAATGAGTCTGTGTTTCTCTCTCTCTCTCTCTCTGTATGTGTGTGTGTTTGTGTGTGTGTGTGAGAGAGAGAGATCTTTTTCAGGTAAAAATAGTACTTCTTGCAACATAGAGAGCTATCATACTGCATTGTAGGGTGCAATTACCAACTGATGTAGATAAATCAATAAATGAATGAAAATGAAATTCATTTCAATCTGGAAAATTCCAACAACACACATTTCCAACTAGCCAGTTCCAGCAAAGAATAATAGCCCAAAAGGCACATGAACTAAATAAAACAGTTATAATGGCTAAGAAAACTAGATTTTCTTTGTCTATTTGATTTTAGTTATACAGGTGCTACTTGGTGCTTTTTGGAAAAAAAAGGGGGGGCATGAAATCCAGTTATGTAAGAATTCCAGGAAATCAATCAGTCAGAAACAAAGAGCACAATTCAGAAGCAGAGATGTTGTTGTTTTTTCTTCCCATCAACCTTATAAAAACAGCTCCGGTAACCAGCCCCTTCTTAAAATATCATCTTGAGCAGAGATTTCTGTCTGTCCCCAATAAGTCCATTGTCACTCTGCATTCTATGAACGAATTGGAAAGCCAAGCGATTAAGAAATAATGAAACTATTCATCCTAAAATGCCTGCTCTGTACCTGTCTGCTGTAAACAAGTGGGTTTCATTCCTGACTTTAGCAAGCATTTGTCTATTTTGAGAAGCACTGCAAAGGCAGTGATTCATTTCTGCACAATGTTGGCTATATAATTAGAGACAAAGGCGGCCCTCTTGGGAAGCAGCCACCGAGGAGCTGAGATTTGGTGTTTGTATAATAACAAATACCGTATGTTTCACAGCACTCATATAGCCAGAGGCTGACTTGATTGGGCCTATCGGATACCTGTCCCATGAACTCAGAGGCCTCTCCAAGATCCCCAAGTTCAGTAACACTAACCTGCAATTGTGGCGGGCAAACATGCCCATGTTGTAAAGTGACAAGTTAGCCAAGCCAAGTGACACATCAGCAGTTCTTTTTGGAGTCTTCGCTCAAAAGCTTACTTTGAAAACTACCCTTTCCTTCCGACCAAGAAGCTATTTGGTAGGAGAGCAGTTTTTCACGTAGAAACCTTTTTTCCTTTTTTTGTAAACCTGATAATTTATTCCAGATCTGCCTGGGACCTGCCCCATTATTTAATTGGCTGGGTGGCTTCTCCCACGAAAGTGGGCCTTTTTTATTTAGAAGTTAAGCTATATTGGCTTAACTTCTAAATAAAGTTAAGCCATATTGGCTGAAGAATTCTAGAAATTGAAGTTGCAAACATCTGGTGGGCATCAAATAAGGAGAATCCTAGAAAATATATGTAAAGTGTTTTAAACACATGAAAGCATTACAGAAATATTAACAACATTTAGAAACATCGGTGACTTCTCTTTCTTGACATTTGGTGACTTTCGTCATGATCACAACCAAGAAGGAAAAGATCACTATTCTCTGTGTTACAGTCTTAGCCTTATTCTTTATCTCACTCTGCTCAGAATAAATATTTCTTTTTTAAAAAAAACAGGATCATATTTAACATAAGAATTGCTTGATATACCGTAATAATGCATTAACAATATAGGAGATATGCTCTAATAAGATAAGAAGAGGCCTATGTGTCTCACACAACTTCTGCTTTCCCTTTAGCCAAGCAGGTTTTGTAACTGCCTTATATGCTCTTCTTCTATAAATCTTATTTTCTAGTTCACCGTTAAATAAAACTCAAGTGCACATCTTCTTCATTATGCCTCTGCTATATTACTGGTTTTTCTCAGAATCCCTTAACTTGATCCTGGTTGCAGAAAGTTTGGCTAAACAATAGCAGAAACCCTCTATTTAACTAAAAATTATCTGTACATTCTACTTTTAAAACATTGGACAGCCTCTTAGACAGTGGTGGGATTCAGCTGGTTCGCACCACTTTGGCAGAACCGGTAGTTAATTTTTTGTTTCCCAGGCCCAGAATGTACTTCTGAAAGCAGCATCCACAAAGACAACTGGTTGTTCACATATTTGAATCCCACCACTGCTCTTAGATCACAACTTCTCTTGAAGTGTGAAATGGCCATGTAGATGATACACTCAACTCCAGATTCTTTTTTTTTATTAAAAAGTTTTACAAAAACAAAATTTTACAATATATCCCCAAATCCCTCCCACCCCAAACCCACCCACTCCCCCCCCACTTCCCAGAGCTAAATACAGGATTATAGTTACAATAATCATATTCTAAATAAAAATTATGCATAATATACAATTAACCAAATTCATAATGCGCTTTAACTCTCTTTTAACATAACTACAAACAACGTACCAATAATAATATCCCACTAAAATCTACTCATAAGCTAAATGGTACTTTTTAGTCCCATATTTGTTTTGAATATAATTTATCCATCTCCTCCAAACTGAAATATATCTTTCCTGTGAATGATCCTTGAGATAACCAGAAATCTTAGACATTTCTGCAAGATTCGAAACTTTAAACACCCATTCTTCTACAGTGGGCAAACTATCCTTCTTCCAATATTGTCCCACCAGTAGTCGTGCTGCCGTTATCATGTTCAACATCAAGTTAGTTTCTTTAACATCACAATCTACAACAATGCCCAATAAAAACAATTGCGGGGAAAACTTTATCTTTATCTTAAAAATCTTTTAAATGTTCCACCAAATTTTAATCCAAAAAGCTTTTATGTTTCTACAAGTCCACCACATGTGAAAATAGGTAGCTTCTAAACTACCACACCTCCAATAGATTCTTGAAAGATTCTAAGGATGCTTAAGCAGTACATTAAAGTTATAAAACATCATCAAATGAAACTAGGAACACTCTGAAGGACTGGGAACTGTTTCCTCTGGCATTCTGCACTTGAAAAGATTAAGTTTATCTGTTATAGTTGGCTTTCTTGGTAAAGCTTGGGGAAAAGTTGATGCAAACCAGGCATTAAAATCCTAGAATCATCTCTAGAGTGCAGAATCAAATAGCAGAAAGAATACGATAAAGAAATGCAACTCGTTTCCATTATTCCTTTGATTTATAGAACTCAACTGCTAAAACAGAAAAATAGCTACTTTGAAAGCAGAAGACTGACATATAGGTAACATTCTACTGATTACCACTATATGTGCTCTACATCCAATATTTTGTTAGGTAAGGAGCTGCTGTCGTTCCCAAGGAACCCTGAGAGTCAGCTGCCATATTTCTGTAAGAGGGACTGTACCAATGCTGTACTCAATGCATATTTGCCTTCTATCTCAAAACTATTTTGAGAATGCACATTCAGCTCATATATATGATAAATATAATAGAAAGAAAAGCCAGAGCTCTGTAATAAATGTGGCCCAGAGAAGCCACCATGCAGTTAGCTCAGAAGGCAGCAACTGACTTTGCACTGTGTAAAAATCTTTCTGGAGTTGGAGACAGAAGAATGACATCTGGTACCAGACTTATAAATGCTGATTTAAGAGTACAGAAACTCTCCTTCTTATTCCTGAACTCCCTACTTTGCATAAGTTCCAATAAACAGTGGTCATATCCGATATCATGGCACAGTTGAATGATGGGTAAAGGTAAAGGTAAAGGTTCCTCCGCACATGCGTGCTAGTCATTTCTGACTCTAGGGGCCGGTGCTCATCTCCATTTCAAAGCCGAAGAGCCAGCGATTGTCCGAGGACGTCTCCGTGGTCATGTGGCCGGCATGACTAGACGCCAAAGGCGCACGGAATGCTGTTACCTTCCAACCGTAGTGGTCCCTATTTTTCTACTTGCATTTTACGTGTTTTCGAACTGCTAGGTTGGCAGAAGCTGGGACGAGTAACAGGCGCTAACTCTGTTACACGGCACTCGGGATTCGACCCACCAAACTGCCGATCTTCTGATCGACAAGCTCAGCGTCCTAACCCACTGAGCCACCGCGTCCCTGTGAATGATGGGTAAGAAACCCCAAATAGCCCCTAATCTGTCAAGTACCTCACACAACCTTTTTACCTTAGAATGCATGAGGTTGCTGGGGAATTAGGAAATCAACTGCTATTGCTATGGTAATGATAGTTCATCACCCTTCAATGCACAGAACAGATGAGTACACAAGCAAATTATAGGAAAGAATTGGAAGCAAACTGGCTTTCTTTCCATCACTGGGGTTTGTTCAGGTAAGAGAAGCCAAAGGACTTTTCAATTTTATTAGCCTTCCTACAACTACCAATGACAAAAGAAATAGAGGGGTTTTGTTATCTATGGATTTAAATTATTAATTTAAATATCACATGTAAGCCATTATATCTGCCTAGAGAAATTACTGTGGTAATTATTATAGTTGTTTACATTCCACCTGATGCCAATGTCAGCACGGCACTTTCCAAGCTATATGACGTCATCTCCAGGCAGCAGCAAACTCACCCAGAGGGCACTCTTGTCGTGGCTGGGGACTTCAATCAAGCTTGTCTAAAGACAGTTCTCCCCAAATTTGTGCAGTATGTGCAATTTTCCACCAAAGGAAGAACACTCTAGACCGCATGTATTCTAATCTGAAACAGGCATACAGAGCATTCCCCCTCCCCCACCTGGGTACATCCGACCATCTTTCACTCCTGTTGTGCCCAAAGTATGTCCCTCTCAGGAAAAGAACTCAGACAGTCACGAAAAGGGTTAAAACCTGGCCAGAGGGTGCTCTCAGTCAGTTGCAGGATTGCTTTGAAACCACTGACTGGAGTGTATTCAAAGATCAAGACCTGAACGTATACACGGATGCTGTGCACTGACAGTGTGCACTGATAGTGTGACAACAGAAAAGTGCATTAGAGTTTACGGAAATTGCAAACCCTGGATGACTGCAGAGGTACAAACACTCCTGAGAGCCCGGGATTCTGTCTTTAAGGCAGGGGACAGGGACACATACAGAGAGGCCAGGGCAAATCTCAGAAGAGGCATTAGGATGATGAAACAACAATATAAACATAAGGTGGAGAACCACCTAGCAGACAACAATCCGAAGCAAGTGTGGCAGGGACTGCAGCACCTAACCAACCACAAGGGCAATACAAGGAACACGGTTAATACTGATGCCTCATTGGCAGAGGTGCTGAATATCTTCTTTGCTCGCTACGAGGTGAAAAGACTGTAGCCTCTGCTGGCCAGCCTTCTGATTCTCAGCCACTCACCCTGCGTGATTATTGTACTGAAGGCTGTGAATCACAGCAAAGCTGCAGGCCCAGATGGGGTGCTGGGGATAGTGGTTAAGAACAGTGCCGACCAATTAGCAGGGGTCCTGACAAGGATCTTTAACATCTCCTTGCAAACGGCCTGTGTACCATTATACTTGAAAGCAGCTACCATTGTCCGAGTCCCAAAGAAAACAGCAGTTGAGTGCCTGAATGACTACAGACCTGTTGCATTAATGTCTGTAGTGATGAAATGCTTTGAAAGACTGGTTCTCCAACATCTTAGGACATGCCTCCCACCGGACTTTGACAAACATCAATTTGCCTACAAGGGGAACAGGTCGACAGATGATGCCATAGCTACTGCTCTACACTCTGTAGCAAGCCATCTAGAGAAACCTGGAAGCTATGTCAGGATGCTTTTCATTGATTACAGCTCAGCTTTCAACACCATTTTGCTGAGCACTCTCATTGAAAAGCTGATTGACTTGAACTTTCCCCCCTCCATCTGCGATTGGATTCAAGACTTTCTTAGGGACCGGCTACAAACAGTGAGGGTTGGGTCTGTTTTATCCACCCCCCCTGAAGCTTTGTACCGGCTCGCCACAGGGCTGCGTGCTTAGCCCCTACTGGTACTCATTGTACCCATATGATTGTGTATCATCCAATCCATCTACTGCGATAATTAAGTTCGCAGATGATACCACCGTATTGGGTCTTATTACAGGTGGAGATGAAACAGCATACAGGGGTGAGGTACAAAAACTATCCATATGGTATTCAGAGAACAACTTGCACCTGAACATCGGCAAGACGAAAGAGATGGTGCTAGACTACCGGAGGAAAAGAGAGGAACTTGCCCCACTTTACATCGGGGTGGGGGCTGTGTGGAGAGAGCTTCCTCCTTTAAATTTCTGGGAGTCTACCTCTGTGAAGATCTTACCTGGAAAGTCAATACAACCCAGGTGGCCAGAAAGGCCCAACAGAGACTCCACTTCCTCAGGGTCTTGCAGAAGAACAGGGTAGAACAATGGCTAATGACCTTCTTTTACCAGTCTACTATAGAGAGCGTCCTCTCGCACTGTATTGTGGTTTTATATGCTGGTCTGACAGCCACAGATAAGAAAGTATTACAGAGGGTGGTGAGCACAGCACAAAACATTGTGGGCTGTCCCCTGACACCACTGGATGACATCGCCAGGGCTCGCTGCCTTGGAAGAGTGAGGAAAATTCTCAGGGATGACTCACTCCCTGGTCAGTATCTCTTTACTCTCCTACCTTTGGGTGGGAGATATAGGAGTATAGCCAGCTGTACCAACAGGCTGAAGAACAGCCTTTATCCATGGGCTGTCAGGCTCTTGAACAGGAAATAATTCTATAATTTTATGTATGATTGACTTGCGAGGCCAGTGTGTTGTGCAATTAGACCACATGGTGTAACAAGATGGTGGGTTTGTTGTCACTGTGAGTTGGGGGAGGCACGAAGGGAGGCTCAGCCAATCTCAATGTATACATGGTTGTACTTTGACAATAAAGGTTCATTCATTCATTCATAATAGTTGTGTATTTAGCTGCTTGCTTGGCTTCAACAAAATATTATAGGAATGGTTTTATGTAGTGGTAAAATAAAGATCCCTTTAAGATCAACTTCACTCCTAGTGAATTTGGGACCCACCCAAATAACTTTTATGAAAAAAATTTCCCAGAAATTTCCAAGTGGCTTTCCAAAATTCTGAGCTCAGCTGTGGTCAGATAGATACTGCTACCTAGTTTGAAGTTTAAAATGAGTTGTCTCAATGGTAAAACAGAAAGATTTCTTGTCTTTCTTTTAAATATCTTATGAGGTACCAACTATCTCATAGATGGACTGTAGGACTGACCTAATATCATAGGAGCTTCCTAATGTAAGAAGGCACCATTATTACAGAGTGGCACTTGTTGGAATGTCAACAGAGGTGGAGCAAGTTGAAGAGAAAATCAGGTTCAGCTCTAACACAACCCCGGTTAGTCCCATCTTAGTTGTCCTCATGCCGTATGCTATGCTTCAGTCCATAACCAAAGACCTTCTGAAGCAAGAAAAAATTATCATGCCTGTACAGGCCAAGGGATGTCTGTCTTCTTTAGTGAAAGCCTACCTATGAGTCAAATGATGTTCTAAGTGTCTGGACTACCTCCAACTGAAGTGAACAAGGCTACTCAAGAAACTCCTTTAGAGGGTTGTTAATTTCAGATCTAAAAGGAAATATGCAAAGGAGACAGTAAAGGAGGGGGGAAAACATAGTGCTTCCTGCAAACTTTAAATAACTGAACTGACTGTTCTAGTTTCCAATTAAGGAATGTCTTCATGAGGATTATCCAGGCATGGTTCATTTATAGAGGGCAGTGAGGTAAGATTGTTTTATGCTTTCTACTTTTTTTGCAAGCTATGTTTGCACATTTTAGCACAATGTACACAAAAATAGCCTCAATATTTGAAAAATTGTGCAAATTTCATCTAAAGTCCCAAAGAAAATAGAGGAGCACACACATTCTCTTTCTTTATGTCTTAAGAATGACTTTGTAAACACTTCTTGCACAAGAGCATTCTTCATAGATCCTTTTGATCTTCAGGGTTCTGAGCCATATGCTAACAGCAATAGCACTTAGACTTATATACCACTTCACAGTGCTTCACAGCCCTCTCTAAACAGTTTACAGAGTCAGCATATTGCCCCCAACAATCTGGGTCCTCATTTTACTGACCTCAGAAGGGTGGAAGTCTGAGTCAACCTTGAGCTGGTGGGAATCAAACTGCCAAACTGCAGGCAACCAGCAGTCAGCAGAAGTAGCCTGAAGTATTGCATTCTAACCACTGCGCTACCATGGCTCTTAATATCTCTATTAGAGTTGTAGTAGGAAGAAATGAACTGACTCTCTGCTTAGTCCAGTACTAAATCATGTGAGTTGTCAGCCCAAAGTGCTGAAGGGATCTACTAGCCTTAATGTCAAAAATACTGATCTGTCTGTTTTCCTGTTCAGGAAGGGTTGCAGCTATTTTTCTACTTTGCACTATCCAGTTTTCAATATAAATTAGCTCGGATATAGCATCAGATTCTGCTTTAGTAGGTATCAGCAAGTCTTGTGGGTCCTCCAAAGTATGCCCTCATAATATCATTTTTACAAAGCAGGCACGTCTATGATTTTCTGCCATAAAAACAAAATACAAGCATATAGCATGAGCCTGAAATTGGTTACTGCCAGAAGCAAGGTAGCAGATGTGATGAGATTACACACGGTTCTTCACCCTGCTTGCTCTCCACAGAGAGATACAGGATTGGTTGATATTTCTGTTTCCCCCCCTAAATGGACAGAATTACCTTCATGCTGCAATATTCCACCAACAACCCCTATTCCCCCACCCCATATATGCAGAATTTGGTATGCTTTTTCGGATGCTTTTGTGTAATTTTATTTTGGGAACTGTTGTTCTCTCTCCATGGTTCTTCTGCTATATGGAAGACCTTGGATGATAAACATTTATGCCTAACAAGACAGTAGTTCTTTCCCTTGAAATGTTTCTTGGTGAGCACTGATTTGCATTTTAATCTTAGGCTAATAACGACAGTCATCATCTCTACCCAGTCCTAGTGAATAATCAGATTTGCCTGAACAAATTGATGAGAAAGTGGTGTCATGTTTTCCAAATCATGTTTAGAGCATCAGTTATCCTGAGGTCACGGTCCTTTACAATTTGCATCAAATTCACATTAACCACCATAGTCTGGATAGACAGATAAACTTTTGGAGAGAAAAAATGGAAGTGAAAGGAAGGGCTTCTAGTTGATTAGGATCTCATGACCTTTTGTTCTTTTCAATCTGGGGAAAGAGTCTGTGTAAATAAATAAAAAGAGGCTGATAGAAGTGATTTCAGACTGCAGTGAAGAAGGAAGGTGCAGGTTAAACCAACCAGTTTGGTTCATGTGTTGCCTTAAGTTAAAATTTGACTTGTTTGGTGTGATGTATGAAGCTAGCATTATGATTTATAAACAACAATTTATAGCTTAACACATTTCATGACTTACAGTAATATAATTTGACAGCCATAATTTTGCATGCTAAATGATCTAACCCTGTTTCTTTGTCTGTGTAAATTATTTGGAGAGCCAAATCCACGCAATCTGAATATATCTGAATATATCTGTAGGGTGCCAGTTTGTCTTCTTGCGTTCCCATGCTGAGTAAGAAATGCTGAAGTAAATTTATTTATTTATTTAATTAAATTTGTATGCCTCCCATCTCATATTCAAGGTGACTCTGAGCAGCCTACAACATAATAAAACATACTGATATAAAAAAATTATAAGCATTAAAACAGATTAAAATTACACAAGATTAAAACAAACTTTAAAAAACCATGGAGTGAAAAGGTGGTGGGGACTTCTCTGTCACAGCACCAGCCACCTACAACCAACAGCTTTTCCTTCAGGGCCCCATGCCAAATTACATTTCTTAAGGCCAGGAAAGAGAGGGAGCAAGATGTTCCCAAGGATTGGTCCATGGCAGAAAAGGCTCTTCTCCTGGACTCCACCAGCACAATGTCTTGGCTGATGGGGTCCACAGTAGGCCTTTTCTGACAGCATGAATGGGGTGGCCAATCCCACTGGGGAAAGACAGCTCCTCAGATATCCGGGACCTATGCCATAGGGCAGGGGTAGGCAACCTCGGCTCTTTTATGACTCATGGACTTCAACTCCTAGAATTCTGGGAGTTGAAGTCCACGAGTCATAAAAGAGCCGAGGTTGCCTACCCCTGCCATAGGGGGTTTTAAAGATAATGACCAACACCTTGAATTAGACCAGTGTAGCTCAGGGCCCTGTGAAGCTGTAATGCAATCACTTTTGCAGACTGTATGGAAGTTGTCCAGTTAGGTGGGGTCTAATGATGGCTTCTCAAGGAGGGGGCAGACACCTTAAAGGGTTTGCAATAGTGGCAAATATCTGTAGCTTGTTTGTTTTCCAAACTTGTGGGTTGGTTACTGAATGTTTTGTTACCAGGATAGGTAACACCGCTGAAGAGGTTACCTAGTCTGGTTATGAAATGTTCGGAAACCAACTCACAAGCTTGGAGAACGAATCTTCACCCTAACCTTAAAGGGTGTCAGGAACTCCTCCTCCTGCAGTGATGCATTGATCATTCTATGCCCACACAGAAGTCAGTTTTCTAGAAGTTTTTTTTAACCAGGAAGGACAGACATCTAATAAACAAGTAGTTGTGCTAACAGCCCCAAAGGCCCTGTCTACTTCCTCAAGTCTAACAGAATCAAACTGCTGCCAGAGAATAGAATAGAATAGAATAGAATAGAATAGAATAGAATAGAATAGAATAGAATAGAATAGAATAGAATAGAATAGAATAGAATAGAATAGAATAGAATAGAATAGAATAGAATAGAATAGAATAGAATAGAATAGAATAGAATAGAATAGAGCAGGAAGGGACCTTAGAGGTCTTCTAGTTCAGCCCCCTGCTCAAGCAGGAGAACCTCTACCATCTCAGACAGTCTAGTCTCTTTTAAAAAACTTCCAGTGATGGAGCACAGACAATTTCTGAAGGCAAGCTGTTCCATTGGTTAATTGTCCTCACTGTTGGGAAGTTTCTCCTTAATTTCAGGTTGCTTCTCTGTTTGATCAGTTTCCAACCATTGTTTCTTGTCCTGCTCTCTTGTGCTTTGGAGAATAATTTGACCCCCTCTTCTTTGTGGCAGTCTCTCAAATACTGGAATACTGCTATCATGTCGCCTCTATTTTTTCCTTTTCTTTAGACTAGCCAAACCCAAGTTCTGCAGCCATTCTTCATATGTTTTAGTCTCCTGGCCTTGGATCATCTTAGTTGCTCTTCTCTGAACTTTTTCCAAGGTCTCAACATCTTTTTTGTGACCAAAATTGGTTGCAGTATTCCAGGTGTTAAGTCCGTACCCCGAACATCTTTAATGGACTTACTCCATGCTTGGATTCCAACCTAGAATGAATCTGAGTGATTATCCATAAGGTATTACATAAACTCCTCTACGTGTCCCTGAAGGTGATTGTCTGAGTCCTTCTTCCTGAGATGGGCCTGGGTAACTTTGAACAGGGCTGACAGGTGATAGACTGTGGATGCAATGTGTGGAGAAATACTAGCCTTTCACCACTTTTATTACCACAAGGTAGGCACTTAGTAGCAGTCTAACCTGTGTACTGTTGGCTTCATTCTTTGTTTCCTCCAGTGGCCCTTTTCAGCATCCTCAGCTCCTCCATGAACCACAGAGAGTGTCAGTGCCAATGAGCAGGAGAGGTGCATCGGTGAAATCATGTCCAGGGCTGCGGATGCTTTCTGAATCCAGGTTGTGGCTCTGTAGCCTCTGCAGGAGTGTGCAGCAGTGTCCCTGGGATCTTCCCTAGCTCCCTTTGGAACCCAAATGGATCCATGAGTCACCAAGGGGGTGGACCATTTGAATAGATCCTGCATCCCTGTGGGGAAGGGAGTCAGATCATGGATGACCTGGGATAGGCCCATGGAGAATATCAGAAGAACAATGGAAAAGGAAGACAGACCAACTACACATCAGTTTTTGTGCTTCCAGGATACATACTCTTGACACTAGATCAATCTTTCTCAATCTATTATTTTCCAAACATATTGTCAAGGGGAGTGGGGGAATGGCACATCCATTTGATATGCATGTGTGCATTTGTGTGTGTTGATATACATGCAAAGGAGCAAGATTTTGATCATGCTGACATACCCACCATTCTTGCTTTTTGGCCTCCTCCCTCTGAATGTCCCTTTTTGTCATTACAGTTTGCAGAATAATTAGTCAAAAGGGGCATTCAGAGTGGATTTTATGCTATTATTATTATTGTCTTTGAATTGTCCATGGATGTCGTAATGCTATTGTATTACATACTAGGTAAGCCAGTGAAAGTCAATCAGTTATGGTGGGGGGACTATGTTAATAAATAAATAAATAAATAAATACACTCTTTAAGCCAAAATCTATTTTTGAAATCTTTACTGATGAAAGTGAAAGATGGAAGCCACTTAAATAATTTATCATTCACTTTTTATTCTTCCAATCCCATGGAATATGGGCAAAAAAAAAATCTGTAAAGGTGCTCAAAACTCTGTCTGCTAGCAAAATAGTACTTCAAATGCTAAACACAACAGGAACAAATTTGGCTAGGTGGGGAAAAAAAATCTGACAAGATAAAGATTAAAGAGCCATGGTGGCGCAGCAGATAGAATGCAGTATTGCAGGCTAACTGACTGTTCACTGCCAGGAGTTCAATCCTGAGCTGCTCAAGGTTGACTCAGCCTGCCATCCTTCCGAGGTCAGTAAAATGAGGACCAAGATTGTTGGGGGCAACATGCTGACTCTGTAAACCACTTAAGAGAGGGCTGTTAGCATCTTGAAGCACCATATACGTCTGAGTGCTATTGCTGTTAAATTTGAAAATGGGCCAGGTCCAGCCAAGGGCTGTAGAGAAAATCATTCCAGAGCATTTTCCCCCAGAGCATCCCTATGAATACTGCCTGCTCCATTCTGAACCCCCCTTTCCCCTCTCCTCCAGATTCTGTGGCCCAAAGAACAGCTGCTATTATGGGGTTAGAAAGAACTTCAGAAGGTCCAAAGAAGAACTCAGTTTGCTTTCCTTGCCTTGTTAATGTATGGACTGCATACATTAACATAGAGTAGGCCAGGGGTGTCAAACTCAATTTCATTGAGGGATGCATCAGCATTGCGGTTACCCTCAGGGGGCCGGGTGGGTATGGCCAGAGTGGGCGTGGCCTAATGGGTGGGCGTGGCTAGAGTGCGTATGGCCTACTGGGTGGGCGTGGCCAGCTCTACATCGTTGGCATCAAGGGTGCCTATGGGGGCCTGGGCAGGAGTGGGACAGATCTGAGGGTCTCTGGCAGGAGGAGGGTCTCTGGGCCAGGGCCAAGACAGTGGGGGCCGTTCCCTCACTGTGTCCAGGATGGCTTCGCGGGCCGCATGAAACCACTTCGCGGGCCGGATCTGGCCCCCGGGCCTTGTGTTTGACATGTCTGGAGTAGGCCAACTGAAATCAATGGAACTAATTTAAAACTTCCTGATTTTAATATATTCCATATATTATTTCAATTGTATCTCTGGATCCCATTTGAATCTGGAATTAACTTGTATCAACAAACCAGAGCAGCTCAGTTTTAATACTGCTGAATGTCAGTTCCCCATCTTTACCTTTGATTCAAAGAAATATACGCACAGAAGAAAATGAAAGCAATCTGAAGCTGAGGATGATGCCACAGAATTATTTCTCACAGCACTTTTGCCAAGGAGAAATCTTTGTGGTTGTCATTTTTATCACTTCATCTGTATTTGTAGTTCCAGTTTACACAAGTATTATTCTGAAACCTATGGAAGAAAGGAAATTTTCAAACCCTTGACAGCAGGCACATGTTCAGAGTATATAACTGTTTCACTGTTTTAAAATGACCCTTACATCTCAGTTAATAACTGCTATAAAAGTCCTAGGTGAAAACCGCCCCAGCAATCTTTTTTCCACTTTTTTTCACAGACATGGAAGATTGTCAGAACATTATCATTATGTCTCCTTTAGATCTTTGTGTGACTTCTTGTAATTTGGTGATATCTGACTCAGCTGACTGGAAGGCAAGTCCCAGCCATCATCTTTTAGTATTGAATCTCCTCGTTGCTGAATGCTGGCTTTCATTCTTATAGATTAAAAGAAGTAAGAAAAAGAACAAAACAGAGAACCAAACAGGATCATTCTCCCAATTATAGAAAACAGAGCAGATAGGCCATCCATGCTGCTGAATTAAAATGTTTTTCTCCCATCCTTGAATCGGCAGAAAACTGTGGCAGCAGGGCACTTACTGTCCCCCATTGCTGATACCTTTCCTGTTTCTTCTTTGTCTCTTTGAGATACCACCAAAGGGTGCTGTCCTGATTATGTGTGTGCAGAATACAAAAAGCACATTTTGGATTCTTTTTCTTTGCTTAACCGGGTAGGAAGCAAATGCTGACTTTCAGATCCATCCATGTTGTGTTTGGGAGGCAATCAGGATGGGGGAAAAGTTGGCTCCACTCATGCTTTTTTTAGGCACTGAAAATTGTGCCTGCTAAAGAAGTAGCATCTGATTTCTGAATCCTGTACCAGTTAACAAAACAGCTACCTGATACATTTTGCACTACTTAGAGACTATGTTGGGAATCACAACTTCCCTATTGCTCTTCTGAAGTCACTGAGAGTACGCTGGGAGGAAAAAGTATGTATTAGATTAACTGGAGAGTTGCATTTGCAGAAACTGGAAGATGAGACTTGGTTTTGCAAAGAGTTAATTGGCTGGCCTTGGATATTTTTCCTGCTTGCTTGCGGTACTGATTGTCATCTTTAATGTGGAAAAAATGGGAAAGGGTTAAATATGTGACTAGGGAATAATATTATCTATGTTTAATTTAATTTAATCTAAAGAAAATCAAATCAAAGTTTTGTGCTGGTCTGGCCAAGTTTTTGGAACGGCGCCCTAAGCACACGAATCAAAGGGCAAGTATGGCCCTCAGCATGGAATAAGTTCATAAAATTGTAGAATTATGGAAATGGAAGTGACCACAAGGATCATAGGATTAACCACTGTAGGAAAGTTTAACTGGCTTTAAGTTAAACTTTTCTTTAAAAGTGGCTGTCCAGGAATAGAAAACCTATAATTTCTGTGGGCAGATTCTGTTTCTGCCAGGAAATTCATCCTTATAATTAAATGAAATCTAAGTGGTTGTAATTTGTACCCATTATTTCTGGACTTAGTTCCTGTGGAACTAATGGAAAATAGTTCCTGAACATCTTCTTTGTGCCACTCTTTACGTATTTGAACACTAATGTCTTGTCTCTCCTCAGTTTCTTCAGACTGAACATCTCGGATACCTTTGTTGCCTCCTCTGTGATTTTTAACCTCTCATTAACTTTCTGCAAGTGTGGTATCACACACTGTATGATATGGTCTCACCCATGCAGAATAGATAGGAATAAAGACTTGACATTTCTTTGTTAGAAATGTTTATTCTAAAGGATTAGGCCTTCTAGTTGTTGTCTCACACTATTGTTTCAGCTTGTGTCAATGAACACACCTAATTCTTCTCCAACACAATGCTGTAGAATGAGGGCTCTATATTTACCTTCCTAAATGAAGATTACATTTATCCCAGTTGAAAGTGATTTTGTTCCTATTGATTTAGTCCTTCAACCTGTCCAGACTAGATTACAATCTCATTCTGTCTTCTTGAGTGTTGGCCCTACCTCCAAATTTTATGTCATTGGCAAATTTGAAATTAGTTGACTAATTCTGTTATCTAGGTCACTGACAAAAATGTTAAATAATAATGGTCCCAAGGCGTAACTGTGTAGGACTGCACCATTGCACCATACACTGAATCTATTGAAAATATAAATGTAATATCAAATATAAAGCACCTTGTAAGCTGAAAAAAATCTACCAGTGTAGAGGACAAAGGTGTCCTAGATATCTTAGTGTCATTGGTCAATGACAGCATTTTGAAGGCAGTAAGTCTGGGGAATAGAATAGAATAGAATAGAATAGAATAGAATAGAATAGAATAGAATAGAATAGAATAGAATAGAATAGAATAGAATAGAATAGAATAGAATAGAATAGAATAGAATGGAATGGAATGGAATGGAATGGAATGGAATGGAATGGAATGGAATGGAATGGAATGGAACGGAACAGAATAGAATAGAGCTGGAAGGGACCTTGGAGGTCTTCTAGTCCAGCCCCCTGCTCAACCAGGAGAACCTATGCCATCTCAAACAAGTGACTGTCTAGCGCCTCTTCTTAAAAATCTCCAGTGATGGAGTGCCCACAATTTCTGGAGGCAAGCTGTTCCACTGGTTGATTGTCGTCACTGTCAGGAAGTTTCTCTTTAATTCCAGGTTGCTTCTCTCTTTGATCAGTTTCCAACCATTGTTTCTCATCCTTCCCTCTGGTGCTTTGGTAAATAACATGACCCTCTCTTCTTTGTGGCAGCCCCTCGAATACTGGAATACTGCTGTCTTGTCTCCACTATTTCTTCTCTTCTTTAGACTAGCCAAACCCAAGTTCTGTAGTCGTTCTTTGTATGTTTTAGTCTCTAGGCCTTTCATCCTCTTAGTTGCTCTTCTCTGATTTTTTCCCAAACTCTCAACATCCTTTTTGTGATATGGTGACCAAAATTGGTTGCAGTATTCCAGGTGTGGTCTTACTAGGGTTTTATAAAGCAGTATTAATACTTCACGTGATCTTGATTCTGTGCCTCTGTTTATACAACCCGGGATTGTATTAGATTTTTTTGGTTGCTGCTGCACACTGCTGGCTCATAGTCAAATGATCATCCACTAGGACTTCAAGGTCCCTCTCACAGTTACTGTTTTTAAGCCAGGTCTCATCTAATCTGTATTTGTACCTTTGGTTTTTCCTGCCTCAATGTAAGACTTTGCTTTTCTCCACATTGAAACTCATTTTGTTGGATAGGGCCCATTGTTCAAGTTTGTCAAGATCTTTTTGGATCTTGAGTTTGTCTTCTGGGGTGTTGGATACTCCTGCCAGTTTGGTGTCATCTGCAAATTTGATGAGCCCCCCTTCAATTCCCTCATCTAAGTCATTTATGAAGATGTTGAAGAGTACTGGGCTTAAGACTGAACCTTGTGGTACCCCACTGCTTACTTGTCAACATTATGGTCTAAAGTGTAAGGCAGGACCAACAGACAAACAACTCAGCAAGTCTGAGAAATAAGCCAAATGTCAGGGACAAAACATAATCCTGGAAGTAGCATCTAGGTTCCATTCAGACATTAAGCCTAAAAATAATTAAGAACTCACACAGATGGCAAAGAATAACCAAAGACACAGGATTTAATTGGGTTTCAAAAAGAAATTATTGTTCCAAAGAAAGCACTCTAACTTCCAGCCAAAATATTTTAATGGGCAATTTGGATAGGTAAGCACAATGACTCCATATGTTGTATATAGCATGTTTAAATGTGTGAGAGCAAGCAACTAAATTTCATTTTTAATGTGAGCCATTATGCCCACAGTAAAAAATGACAATAAAGGTTATCTATCTATCTATCTATCTATCTATCTATCTATCTATCTATCTATCTATCTATCTATCTATCTATCGATTTAAAGGTACAGTACTTCACTAAGAAGCTCTCACCAGAACTTTACTCCATGAGGGATATAACTCCAGCAGTTCCTGGGACCTACAAAACCCTGCATGCCAGAGCAGCAGATCATGCAAACCAATACTACATAGCAAGGAAATAAACTTTTTCTGCTTTGTTATAAATTTGGCTTCAGGAATGTGACCTTGTAAATCTTTCTTTCCGTGGGAAAGAAAGAACAGAATCCCATGAAGTCAGTCAAGCCAAAGAAGAAATGTGTGTCTTATGAAACACATCAGAGATTGGTCTGTAAGTACTTCAAAGGGCATCATTTATTATTATTTATTTTAATTCCATTTATATCCCGCCCTTCTCTGAAGACTCAGGGCGGCTTACAAGCTTAGCAGTAGCCTTCATTCTATGTATATGCCTGCTTATTAGGGCTTTCACACACACCCCCAAGCGGCATTATTACAAAGTCAGCTTAATTGCCCCCAACAATCTGGGTCCTCATTTTACCTACCTGGGAAGGATGGAAGGCTGAGTCAACCTTGAGCCTGGTGGGATGCGAACCTGCACTAATTGCAGGCAGCTGGTGTTACTTAAGGAGGCATTAGCCCACTGCTCCACCAAGTTGTTGCCCTTATGGGAAGAATAGCTATAATAGAACAGGAAAAAATAGAATTGAAATGCATATTAAAACAATATCATTAAGTAGATGTTGTATCTCTTTGTGGTGATTGGAAGATCACTTATCCATGTTTACAATGCTCTCACCTTTGGATGCCTCAGTGATTATTTTTTTTTACTAAGAAAATGATCTTTTGTGTTTTGCTCAAGAGAAAATAACATGTCCCTAGTATTGAATTAATAGAAGCTTCCTAATTCAATTTTAAAGTTGCTTTTCAAATTCGAAGTATAGAAAGCACTAGGCGGATGTTCCTCTCTCAATTTTGGTCTGTTAGCTCAAAGCACAATATGACTTTGCCTGCTGTTCATCTTATTTTTGGTTCCATAAAAACCACTATTACAAGAACTGCACTGGTTGCCAGTTAGCTATTTTGTGGGTTAAATTCAAGGTGACAGTTGTCATCTTTAAACCCCTTAATAGCTCAGAACCTGGGTACCTCTTGGACCACTTATCTCCAATAGATAATAAGCTCTCCAAGCAATAAGATCTGGCAGCATAGTTTTCCTTCATATTGCTTCTCTCAGGGAATAGCTTCTCGTGAGAACATAAAAGTGAGCCTTCTCAATTGTTGCCCTTCATCTGTGGATTCTCCCAGGTATCCATATGGCTTGTTTCCTACTGGTTTTTAGGAAACCCATTAACATGTGATTATTCCAGCAGACCTTGGGGATGGCTGGTTGTGATTCTACAAGATCCAATCTGGGTCAGTCACTGGAACCAGAGGTTTAGTCTTCCAAGCTTTTAGACTTGTGCTGGAACCCATCCTTGGGGAACTTCTCTCTACCAGAATCTGTTGGATCTTGCAACATTATCCTGGGACACATATATTTGCCTTCATTCATGGTTTATACTTTTGATTACTCCTTCTCCAATATTTCATGCTTTAACCCAATTTTCAAATATTGGGATATATGTCATTCTTTGTGGCTTGTGTTTCCAGTAAAACAAACAAATGGACGAGGACTTTGGAGTCCTAGTAGATGATCGCTTAAATATGAGCTAGCAGTGTGTGGCAGCAGTCAAAAAGAGTTAATACAATCCTTAGTTGTATAAACAGAGGCATAGAATTAAAATAATGTGAAGTATTAGTATCACTTTATAAAGCCTTAGTAATGCCATACCTAGAATACTACATCCAGATTTGGTCACCACATTACAAAAAAATATGTTGAGACTTTGGCCTGGAGACTAAAACATATGAAGAATGGTTATAGGATTTGGGTTTGGCTAGTATAGAAAAAAGGACTAGGGGGGGGGGACATGATAGCAGTATTCCAGTGTTTGAGAGGCTGCCACAAAGAAGGGGATCAACTTATTTTCCAAAACACTCAAGGGCAGGATAGGAAACAATGGATGGAAACTAATCAAGGAGAGAAGCAACCTGGAAATAAGGAGAAACTTCCTAACAGTGAGGACAATTAACCTTGCCTTCAGGAGTTTTGGGTGCGACATCACTGAAGGTTTTTTAATAAGAGACTGGACAGTCTCTTCTCTGAAATGGTATAGTGTCTCCTGCTTGAGCAGGGGGGTGGACTAGAAGACCTCCATGGTTCCTTTCCAGCTCTATTCTGATTGAAATAATAAAAAAAATGGGAACTATCACTTGTAGATAAGAAAAGAAGAAATGGCAGTGTGAGCTTCAAGAACAGATTAAAATGTACATTGTGACCTTTCAGACTGCCATGTGGTGGCATCCTTGGGCTTTTAGAGAGAGTTTGTTGCTAACACTGATCTTAGAAATGAATGCTTATGTCTTCTTTTTGTCCTGGTCTTCCTAGGAAGAAGATATGGCCAAATGAGACTGACATTTAAAGAAATATTAAGATTGCATTACTGAAATTATGTTGAATATAGGTGGCCTAATCATTCATGCAAAATCGATCATTTTTCACTCAGTAATATCCACAGAACATTTTAATGAAGGCTTCTTGGAAGAAGAAAACAAATGTCCTTTTTCTCCTGTGACATATCTGCCTGCACCAAATGATACATAATGATATTTTCATCTCTTCCAATTAGATTTAGTACATTTCCATCTTTGATCCATCCATTTCAATACTCATTCATCAAAGTATTCTTAAATGGAGACAAGAATAGATATATATGGAAATCATTCATATGTTGTCTAGCATAGCTAAAAATGTTATTCCTCCTCAAGGAACTAACTGATCAGACAATGCTTGCTGTTTGCATCCTCTTTGGCAAAATGAGAGAGATCCAAAGCAACACTGTAGGATCACTTTCTTGTCAAAGGAGACAATAGTATTTTAATAAATATAGTGTTAAAATATGTTGAATTGCAAAAATGCAGAACAGAAGTAACGTATTTTACAGAACAGCCTCCAATTAAATTGTCTAATGGTGATGAGTTATGAATGTTGTCCAAAACCTTTACAGGTTCCTGAACTAAATCAACCAAAATAAATTAATTGTTTTTCTGTTCTTATAGCACCTTTAAAAAAACCCCAACAAGTTATGCTTTCTCCATTCAATCTTAATCTAATCTATGGGAAAATGTGGAAAACTCTAGAAAAAAATCTATGAAAAATTGAGTATTCGGTGAGAATAACTGGTGATCAAAAATATATTTCATCAACTGTACTTTTCTTAGGCTACCATGACAAATTGATCATTAGGTCCAACATAAGATGCCTATCAGACACAAGCAACAGTATCCACACACGTAGAGTTCAAGCTAACTATTCTATTGTATTCTGCCTATAATAAAGGAATCTCCCCAGACTGCTTGGTGTGTGTGTGTGTATACTGTATCTGTCCTGGATCTCTTGTGGCTGTGCAACAATTCAAGGCTAAGACCCCACTTGAATCTTACCCCTTACTTGTTTGGACATTTCTCAGCAAAGCCCGAAAAATATTTATGAACTGCCATCTATTTTTTATCCTCCATACCAGCATTTCAAATTTAAGATGTTTTATAGGGTGATTCTATCAATGTTTATTCAGAAGAAAGCCACATTATTTAATGGCAGGACTGTGAAAGTTCACAATAACTGGAAGGCACTACTCTTCATTTATAGGGTTACATGAAATCACTTTGCTCCTCACTACAAATGTTATTTCGTGGTGGTGCCACAGTGGTTAGAATGCAACACTTAAGGCCAACTCACTGCTCACTGCCAGGAGTTTGATCCTGACTGGTTCAAGGTTGATTCAGCCTTCCATCCTTCCAAGGTCAGTAAAATGAGGACTGAGATTGTTGGGGGGAATATGCTGACTTTGTAAACCCCTTAGAGAGGGCTGTAAAGCACTGTGAAGCAGTATATAAATCTAAGTGCTATTGCTGTTGCTATTCTCATGAACAATTATGCTACATAAACAAAAGAGGAACAACCAGCTCACAAAGATTCCTGATGGGCAAAAAAAAACATGAGATCTGTTTCCTTGCCTGATCTATTAAAAAAATGTTCTCTCCTTAGAACAACATAACACAAAGAAGCATTTGTCTATTGAGATTCACAGTCATCCAGGTCATGGTTGTCCCAAAGGTGTTTTTCCAAAAGACAACTGGACTTTGTTTTTCCAAAGTCCAGTTGTCTTTTGAAAAAGGACCTTTGGGACAACAAAAAACAAAGCTCAGTTGCCATTTGAAAAAGATCCTTTGAGACAAAAAAGCATTGTTCATGTGCCTACTTTTAAGCAGCCACATCTAATCTGCTTTTGGAGATTCATTTGCCTTCTCGCAAAATGGTCATAGGTCACTTTTTCCAGTGCTGTTGTAACTTTGAACAGTCACTAAATGAAAGGTTGCAAGGCAAGGACTACCCATAATAAAAAAAGGGAGGCTTATCTCTGTAGCCAGTAGCTTTGCTGGAATAGCCAAGCACCCTTTTCCACCATTCGGATTACTGAACAGTTCTGAGGAAAGTAGTAAATTTTCTTCTCTCCCTCATTACCCTGCAATAGACATATTTACCAACATACTGCTTTGTCATACATTTTGGATCGGGTGGCAGTAGGCACAGATAAGCAGTGTTTATTTATACATCATTTGCTTGTAGTACCAACTGCCAAGCATTCTGGGTGGCTTACAGTTAAAAAATTAAAAATACAAAGAAATCACAAACAGTGGGAAGATGAACACATAAACCAAATAAATGAACAAATCCCTAATTCCATTTTACAGTGATTCAGTCACCACTCTGCTCTAAAACCTGAGAAAATAGCCAGATCTTTAATACCTTCCTGAATGTTATCAGGATGGGAGCTATTAGGATGATCTCTGGGATGATATCATGGGGAGGAACACTTCTTGGATCTCACAAGATGACACTGCTTAAGCGACAGCACTGTATGTGCCCACTTATATGAGCAGAAACAACTGGAGACAGGCTGTTCCTCAAACAACCAAGTTCTATGCAATGTAGGGCAATGAAGTAGACCAGAAACTACTTTTTGGAAAGCTTTAAAAAAGTGGGATAGACAGAATCATCATCAGATGGATTTTTAACTAGCTGACAAACTGCACTCAAAGAGTAGTCCTTAATGGTATTATCTCTACGTGGAGGGAAGTAGGCAGTGTAGTACCACAAGGTTCTGTCCTAGGCCAAGTACTCTTCAATACATTCATAAACAACCTAGATGAGGGAATAGAAGGGGAACATTAAATTTGCAGATGACATTAAGATGGCAGGAATAGCCAACACCCTAGATGATAGGCTTAAGATCCAGAGGGATCTTGACAGACTTGAACACTGGGCCCTATCTAACAAAATGAAATTCAACATAAAGAAAAGTAAAGTCTTACACTTAGGCAAGAAAAACCAAAAGTACAAATATAGGTTGAGTGAAACCAGCAACTGTGAGAGGGATCTTGGAGTCTTAGTGGACAATCAATTATATATAAGCCACACTGTGTGGCAGCAACCAAAAAAGCCAATGCAATCCTAAATTGCATTAACAGAGGGATGGTGAGCATGCCCAAGATGGCGGACGTGCTCGGCTGAGCTCCGTGCGGAGCTCCGGCAATGTGGCGACCTTTGGGAGCCTCACAGGATTTTCCCCTGTGATGGACATGGGATGGGGGACGAGGTGAGCTTCTGGATTATCATCTTTTGGCCCCGTGAATGCCCCGCGAGCCCCGGAACACCCCGTGAGCCCCGCGAGCCCCGGACTCTCCGAGGTTTTCCATCTGAGCCCGGAAGAGTTGCTGGAGGCCCTAGAGGACGCGGAGGAGCTGAGTAGTTCCCCGTGTGCACGACCAGCTGTTTGTCGGACCGCGGGGGATCGGCGGATTCGGCAAATCTTAGCGGAGGAGGCGGCTGGAGTGCCGGGAAGATCTAGATATTTTTCGGAGCTCTGCTCTACGCGGCGCCGACCAGTGAATGTTGATGCCGGGGGAGTTTGAGAATTTTAAGAACCTGACTAAGAACTCGTTGGAGCCGGGCGGAGGATTTTGGAGGCCTACGCTCCGCCGACCAGCTGATTGCCGGCCCCTGATGGACCAGCTGATTGTCGGCCAGCTGATTGTCGGCCCCAGCTGGAGTCTGCGGATCCTGGTGGTGTTCTGAAGCCTGCGGAGCCCGGGACAACTTTCTAGAGCTTGGTGGTGTTCCGGAGCGCCTTTCAGCTGCTTGGGAGAGCCGCGTGTTGACTGACTAACTATGAATCGCGGCTTGGAGCAGCGTTGGCGTAGAAGTGTTCAAGTGGTGGAGATATTGCCTGGCTGGTGTCTGAGATGGCTGGCGGCGAGGAGAGTGGAGTACCGCGGCCTCTCTGGTATGGTGACCTGGCCTGGTGGGGGAATGCGGACGCTGATGCCTCGGACGTTAATGAGACATAATTTTAACCTCTGCGCCGCCAGAAACTGACTAGACCATGTTTTGTGGTTCGGTTGAACTACCATGGTCTTGGTTTCCCTTCCTGGCCGACTATTATCTGGTCCTCTTACAACATGACTTTGAACTGTAACCGGAGTTCTCCTACCATTCTGTATCTCTACAGGCTTATCAGCCCTGATGTATTCCGCTGACTCCCTCGCTCTAATTCCCTCTTCTCTCCTCCCCCCCCCTATAATTTTGGAAGGCCCGGGGTACAACCACTGTGGGAGAGTGGTTAAGTTTTTACATCTGCTGCCTCCCAGAGGTGAGAGCTCTGGGGGGTATTGCTCCCCCGGTTTGTATGTACCAGGTTGCCCCCCCGGCTTTGACCGCCGTGAGAGGGCGGGATTCGATTCGATCTGTTCCGGGATTTCCCAGCTCTAGTGGCAGTGGAGCTGGGCTGGCTCTCTGGTCATTTGCCTTCGATTTATTTATTTTGAGATCCTCCCATGTTGAGTTGATCTGGTCTGCCTTGCTGTTTTTTTGTCTGTCGGACTTGTTAAGATCATGCGTCTGACTTATTCGAGCACGACCTTATACGCTCTCAGGGGGGCCCCCCCATCCTGGGAGCGACCCGCCTTACTTTTTACACCTCCTCTTGATGAAGGGCCCGAGTGTTGGGACCCTGAGAGATGGCTGGGCATGGGTAGGGGCCTCCGATATAAGCCAAATAGGAGGCCCCTGGTTAGTTTTTTGGTTAAATTTTTTAGGAGGTTAGGGAGGGGGGTGGGAACTTCTTTTGGTTGTTCGGATATGGGGGGCAGTCCAGCAACCACTGTTCAGGCCAGGGCCGGGATTGATCGCGGAGGGGAGGAGCGGGGGTCGGTCGCCCCTGGGGCTCCAGGGCAAGTCGTGGGAATGCCTATTCCCACGACGTTAGGGAATGGCAGCAGGTGCAGGAACAGAGGGCCGTATCGATCTCAGGGAAGGCCTCTCCGCTACTTGCAAGCGGTGAGGCGTTCCGACCCTCTTGTTCTACCCCGAGGTCCCGGGAGTGAGGATGTGCAGCCGCCTGAGCTCCGGCTGGTGTACCTGAATGCCAGGTCTGTCGTTAATAAAGCTCCTCTCGTCCGTGACTTGGTTGAGGGTGAGCAGGCGGACCTGGCTTGCATCACGGAGACTTGGTTGGGCCCAGAGGGCGGTATTCCTCTGGCTGATCTTTGCCCACCAGGTTTCCGGGTGCTACACCGGCCTCGGGCTCAGGGTAGGGGTGGGGGAGTGGCTGTTGTTATGAGGGAGACCTTAGCTCCGCGGGAGGCCACCGTTCCGCAGATAGTCGGGTGTGAGTCTCTCTTCTTGAGATGCGGCCCTGGTGCGCAGTTGGGCTTGCTGCTGGTGTACCTTTCGCCTAGTCACGCAGCAGCAGCCCTGCCTGAGCTTCTCGATGTCCTCTCTGGGTTGGTGGTTGAGTTCCCGAAACTTATAGTTTTGGGGGACTTCAATCTACCATCTCTGGGAGGATCATCTGAGTTGGCTCGGGAGTTCATGGCTTCCATGACGGCCATGGACCTGACGCAAGTAATTTCAGGACCGACTCATGAGGGAGGCCACACCCTTGACCTAGTTTTCTTATCTGGTCGGTGGTTAGATGACCTTGGTGGGGGCTCTCCAATTATTATGCCCCTGTCATGGACCGATCATCATCTCCTGCGGCTGGTCTTCCGTTTTGCCACCCCCTGCCGTGGGTGTGTGGAACCAGTTAGATGGTACCGCCCCAGACGCTTAATGGATTCCGCGAGATTCCAGGCAGCGCTGGGGTCCCCACCTGCCTCCCCCACTCACAGCTCGGCAGATGCCTTAGTGGAAGCTTGGGAAAGGGCAGCCACTGAGGCTCTTGACCGAGTTGTACCCTTGCGGCCCCTGACCCGATGCAGATCCCGTCGAGCTCCATGGTTTTCCGCGGAGCTCCGGGAGATGAAGCGCCGGAGACGGGGCCTAGAGAGCGGTTGGAGGTCCAGCCGATCCGAATCCGACCGATTGCGACTAAGAACCCATATTAGGTCTTATCTCGCTGCGATGAGGGTGGCGAGGTCTAATCACTTCGCTACCCTTATCGCGTCCGCAGATAATCGCCCGGCCGCTCTGTTTAGGGTGACTCGCTCCCTCCTTAATCAGGAGGTGAGGGAGGAACCCTTGCAGGGTCGTGCCGAGGAGTTTAACAATTATCTGTCGGACAAAATCACTCGGATTCGGACCGGTCTGGACTCTGACTGGGCAGAGTCTGGCGATCAGGACGCGGGTGGTCTTGTCGATATCACTTGGGAGGAGTTTGATTCTGTAACTCCGGAGGAAGTGGACAGGATTATGGGGAGACTGAGCTCCACCACATGTTTATTGGACCCGTGCCCTTCCTGGCTGGTTTATGCAGCCCGGGAGAGGACACGCAGCTGGTTCCAGGCAGTTATATCAGCTTCTTTGAGTGAGGGCAGCTTCCCTGCCGTCTTGAAAGAGGCGGTGGTGAGGCCCCTCCTCAAGAAGCCTGCCTTGGACCCAGCTGTATTGAACAACTTTCGTCCGGTCTCCAACCTTCGCTTTCTTGCGAAGGTTGTTGAGAGTGTGGTGGCGCATCAGCTCCCTTTGGTCCTGGATGAAGCGGATTATCTAGACCCGTACCAATCGGGTTTCAGGCCCGGGCACAGCACGGAGACGGCATTGGTCGCGCTGGTGAATGATCTCTGGAGGGCTCGGGACAGGGGTCATTCCTCTGTTCTAGTCCTATTAGACCTCTCAGCGGCTTTCGATACCATCGACCATGGTATCCTGCTGCGGCGTCTCAGGGGATTGGGAGTGGGAGGCACGGTTTTACAGTGGTTCTCCTCCTATCTCCAGGGACGCTCGCAGTCGGTGTTGACAGGAGGGCAGAGGTCGACCGCGAGGTCTCTCGTTTGTGGAGTTCCTCAGGGGTCGGTCCTCTCGCCTCTCCTGTTCAACATCTATATGAAACCGCTGGGTGAGATCATTCGTGGCTTTGGAGTTGGGTATCATCAGTACGCTGATGATACCCAGCTTTTTCTTTCTACCCCAAACCACCCCAGTGATGCCCTCAACGTGATGTCCCGTTGCCTGGAGGCGGTTTGGGTCTGGATGGGGAGGAACAGACTTCAACTCAACCCCGACAAGACCGAGTGGCTTTGCATACCTTCATCCCGGGTCTATTCGGATATTCCATCTCTTTCTATGGGGGGTGAATTATTACCCCCCGTAGATAGGGCTCGCAACTTGGGAGTCCTCCTAGATTCGCGGCTTACCTTGGAAGATCACATGGTGGCTGTGACTAGGGGGGCTTTCGCCCAGGTTCGCCTGGTGCGCCAGTTGCGGCCCTATCTAAGCCGGGATGATTTATGCACGGTCACTCACGCGCTCGTGACCTCTCGTCTAGACTACTGCAACGCTCTCTACATGGGGCTTCCCTTGAGGACCACCCGGAGGCTCCAACTGGTACAGAATGCAGCCGCGAGGGTTGTGTTGGGAGTCTCCCGATACTCCCATGTGACACCTCTGCTCCGTGAGCTGCATTGGTTGCCAGTTGTCTTCCGGGTGAGATTCAAGGTGCTAGTAATGGTGTTCAAAGCCCTCCATGGCATGGGGCCGGAGTACCTCAGGGAACATCTGCTGCCGGCATCAAGCTCCCTGCGCCCTGTGCGTTCCCACAGAGAGGGCCTCCTCAGGGTGCCACCGGTCAGAGAATGCCGACTGGTGGCTCCCAGGGGGAGATCCTTCTCTGTGGGCGCCCCGGAGCTATGGAACCAGTTACCGGTTGAGCTCCGGACGGCGCCCGATCTGCGCTCCTTTCGCCGCGATCTGAAAACATACTTGTTCGAGCAAGCCGGCCTGGCCTGAGGGGGGATTGGTGGGGTTTTTATCATTTTTATTGGGGTTTTTACTATGTATCAATTGTATTTTAATCGGGCATGCATTTAATTATCTTTTAGTTTTTGTAAATTTCTGTGTTTTATTCTTGCCCTGTACACCGCCCTGAGTCCTCCGGGAGAAGGGCGGTATAGAAATATTAATAAATTAAATTAAAATTAAAATTCAATCAAGAGCACTTGAGATACTAATACCACTCTATAAAGCCTTAGTAAGACCACACCTAGAATACTGCAACCAGTTTTGGTCCCCACACTATAAAAAAGATGTTGAGATTCTAGAGAAACTGCAGAGAAGAGAGACAAAGATGATTAGGGGACTGGGGGCTAAAACATATAAAGAACAGTTATAGGTACTGGGCAAGGCTAGTCTAGTGAAGGGAAGGACCAGGGGAGACATGATAGCATTGTTCCAATATTTGAGGGGCTGTCACATAGAGGTTGGGGTCAACCTATTTTCCAAAGCATCTGATGGCCAGAAAAGGAATAATGGATGGAAACTGATCAAGGAGAGATTCAACCTGGAAATAAGAAGAAATTTCCTGACAATGAGAACAATCAACCAATGGAACAGACTGCCTTCAGATGTTGTTGGTTCTTCATCACTGGAGGCTTTCAAGAAGAGACTGGACTGCCATCTGTCATAAATGGTGTAGGGACTCCTGCTTGGGCAGGGGGTTGGACTACATGACCTACAAGGTCTCTTCCAACTCTGTTATTCTATTCTATCAGCACCTTGAATTCATCTCAGAAATCAAACAGTAAGCTGTGCAGCAGTAGGATCACATGAACATAAGACCTGTCCTTCATTATGTTTAGGACCAGCTTAGCTTCCAAGCCATCTTCAAGGCCAGGTGCATGTAGAGCATATCACATTTCTGTTTTACTTTTTTTTACTTTCATAACTGAAAAACATAATACTATTTCCTTACTGTTGTTTTGTTTTTTTTCAATAGAGCATCTAACTGATGTAACCTAGAGTGCATTGTGAAATATTTGCCAACTTATTTTCATCTAAGTTCTCTAGATGAGCAAGTGGAAGATAGACAAGGAAACATGTGTTTATACATAGGAATGGAACTTCCTTGAAGGTCTCTAGCATTTGTTCAAGGATGTCATATCCTGATTATATTTTTAGATCTACTGCCCTTTTCTCTTTTCACTCCAGTCAAGAAATAGATTAAATCTCTTCATACCTCACTGAGTCTGGGAAAATAAGGTGGTTGCTCATGGTACAGATTTCCTGAAGAACAAACAAGGGGTATTTTAGCAGATGGCTTCATTATGATTTATTTGAAGCTATGCATTAAAGCTAATTTACATTTGCAATTTGGAAAAATGGGGAGGGCTGGATGGACGCCATCCAACAATCCTTAATTATCATCATCATTTCCCTTTCCTCTTTCCTTTCCCTTTCTGCATGAAAACCAAGGTAAAAACATATTACAGTAATCGCTCTGGCTCAAATCAGCGTACTATATATTTCTAGCCAATCATGCCACCAATTTTGCACTTCTTATTTTGAAATGGTGCTGCTAATATACTTCTAAATGGCTTGATAGTTCTAATGCCATGTCTCTGGAGCATGAAGTAGACAAACACAAACACACCCAAATCCATCATATGATTTATTTGGTTCTGGTTTAGCATTCCGTGTGAACCTATCTTTATTGTTTACTCTGTAAATGTGGTTTAACAAGCAGTTCTGTCATTCTGAATTGTCAGGCTGTGGCTATCTTTCATATACTCCCATCTACATTATTAGTTACATAAAATGAACTGAGAATATGGGTTTTTTTGTCCATTTTCTCTTTCCTCCTAAAGTTGATGTTTGTTATTTTTTAAAGACCTCCAGCAGCTAGACTAAGGCTGCAGTCTTATCATCTGGCCTTTTTTTGCCAAAAAGCAACTCCCTACTGGTTTCTGGTGATGGTTGCAAATGCAATGAAATATGCGTCATTTCTCGGTAACGAGGAAGGATGGCCTGAAAGAGCCATCTGCAATATTCTAGCCAGGAAAAAAAAATGAGAGGAGGACTTTGGTAGTTATTCCAGGGAAAGGATAAATTCAGTGGTGAGACTTTAATTGCTTCTGAATAGCCTAGAAAAAAAACAACATTGTTCTTTTAATTGCTGGTGCCATAAAACTGTTAGTGCTCTGTATTTTATCTACTCTGGCCTAAATACAGATTTTCTAAATGCTAGAAAATTTGTCTTTGCTGTAATATCTTCCATATACATATTTTTGCTTCAACTCCTTGATAATAATTGTTTATGATAGTGTTTGAAAATATGTTTATATTATTGTCATTATATCAGACATTGCTTACTTGTGGCCTTTTCCTATTTGCATCTAACCACAGAATGAATATCCTCTGATAGCATCATTGCTCTGCCATATCCCAATGATGTCACCTTTATCATGTCTCGTCCTTAGATCACTTCGGACCAACATAACTTTTTCCCCTTAAGACAACACATCAAGGTGAGGGTGTATCCAATCTGGCACACTTCACTGCTCATGCTGTCAGCTGCCCAGCCACATGAAGGTACAAGGTCATGCCCTTCCCACTCCCCAAATCATCAAAATTGTGTTCCACATGCCTTGCAATTGTCCTACCACTAAAACACCAACTAACATTTCACCCATCCATCTGATCCACAGGAGACTACAATTGATTAGTCCTACTATGCCTGAACGTATCTGGGATTTTAGTGTTTCCCCAATGGACTTCTAATCAATACAACCCATGGTTGCAATGGAGGACCTGCATAATTGCATCTATTCCTTAAAAAAAGGATAAGAATAGTGAGGTGCCATTGGCACTTCATTAGCTGTGAAGATCAAGGAGATCCCAGGATTTGGGGGAGGGGGGAACACATGAATTCCATCCAAATGAGGCTCTAGGACCCTCCTTCAAAATTGCACTGTCTAATTTCTTTTCCACTGCAGGAACTGGAAGATAATTGGATTGTCAGATGAAGGCATGGAAGGAGAGGGTCATGACACTGATCTTGGAGAGGCACAAACTGGCTTTACAGAAGGGACCAGAGAAGAAGGAAAATAAAATATGGGTTTGGGGTGGGCGTGGCTAGAGTGTGTATGGCCTACTGGGTGGGCGTGGCCAGCTCTACATCGTTCGCATCAAGGGTGCCTATGGGGGCCTGGGCAGGAGTGGGACAGATCTGAGGGTCTCTGGCAGAAGGAGGGTCTCTGGGCCAGGGCCAAGGCAGAGGGGGCTGTTCCTTCACTGTTTCCAGGATGGCTTCGCGGGCCACATGAAATCACTTCGTGGGCCGGATCCGGCCCCGGGCCTTGTGTTTGACATGTCTGTTACAGAGGGTCTCAACATTTTAAGAAGGCTGGCAGTAAAGGGTGCCATATTCTTCAAGTCCCTTGAAGATACCAGAGTTGTACAAAGACGACAGACTTTTCTTCTCACTCCATACTAGCCTCAAAGGACAAGCAACTGAATTCTGAGCACAGGAACAGGAAATCAGTCTGAGTTGGCATTCCATCTTAAAAACGAGACTGACATCTGCACAGATTCGGTGCTAAGGCCGAGCCCCACATTTCAAAAAAAAAACAACAACAATGTTCCTAGTTACTGCTGAGCCTGAATGAAATCTTTCTCTGCTTTTGGAAGCTCAGGTACGTCTCTCACCAGAACTTGCTTTAAGCAGCAGCCACCCAAAGATGATGTTTGCTTTGGCACCTAAGCATCAAACTGAAGCAGCATGTGGTCTGCAAAGTTAAAAATAGGAGTTATGGAAATAGATTCCAGAAATAGAAAATTGGATTGCTTGCCTGTGACTTCCGCCCCACCCCCCCACCCCACTTCCATCAGACAAGCTCCACCAGCCTCCTCTAGGATCTGGGGAAAAGATGCGTCCCTGCTTCTTTGTATTGGAAGGGAACAAGAAGGTTGGCGTTTGTTTACTGAAGACTGACACCCCATAATGGATGAGGCCTTTTCCTTCCTTAGGCCCCCTCCCCGTTGCTGCTGGAATAAAGAGAGGGCCAGCTGTGCCTGCACTGGGAGCCACTTTCTGTGACTTGGCACCTGTCAGGCACGCTTGATGGCTTGTGTTGCTTAATTAGGAGATGCGAAACTGCAGGAGCTGCACGCAAGCGATAAAGGTGGATCTTTTGTATAAGAGTGTATAAAAATAAAAAAGCAATTTCATCAGGCAGAGCTGAGAAGAGACAGCCTTTGCAATTTCATGCTGGGAAAGAATGGAAGCAGAGGAGAGGGGGGAATGCTGAAGGCACAGTGACGAAGGAGCCTTAGCCATAGAGAGAAATGGAGCAGAGCCAAGACAGCAAAATATGTACCCAGAGAACTCTGCCAAGAGAAGAAATATTTCTCACCCAAATAAATTACACTCTCACAGAAATAAGAAATTTTAAATCACCCCCCCCCACCCCGCTCTCCTTCCAGGCTATTTTCTTTAGATACTGTTTTCAAACATGTCCTAGTTCCACAGCAGTCAACAGCATTCTCTTTCCAGCTTCTGGATGGTTGCAGGTCCTCTTGAAAAGTGACTTTGGTTTCAGTGTCTCACCTGGAGGTCTCCTGACTAGAGAGTTCAGGAAGTTGAATTCCCAAGAATCTGGAGAAAGTTGGGTTGTTAAAGGCTAAAAGGTAAAGGTAAAGGTTCCCCCGCACATGCATGCTAGTTGTTTCCAACTCTAGGGGCCGGTGCTCATCTCCGTTTCAAAGCTGAAGAGCCAGCGCTTGTCCGAGGACATCTCTGTGGTCATGTGGCCGGCATGACTAGACGCCAAAGGTGCACAGAACACTATTACCTTCCCACCGTAGTGGTCCCTATTTTTCTACTTGCATTTTTACGTGCTTTTGAACTGCTAGGTTGGCAGAAGCTGGGACGAGTAACAGGCGCTTACTCTGTTACGTGGCACTCAGGATTCGACCTGCCAAACTGCTGGGGAAAAAAAAGTCTTCCAGCTCTTCAAACTAAAGAAACATGTTGCCAGGAAATATATTTCTTACATCTCACTTGGTTGCCATTGGGCTTTCAAGTGGCTAACTATTCCATATTTTTTCAGATTTTTTTTTAAGGTAAAAGCAGTTGGAAAACAAGATAATGCTATAAACTGAAGATGACACCATCTGGACGTTCTATGTAATTCTATGGTGAGGCAGTGACTGTATGAAAAAAAGCATCCTGACACTAATGCTCCAGGATAGGTTCTCTTTTAAAACAACTCCCATATATGAATGATTGATCTGAAAGTGGCATTTTCACGCAGCCAATAAGTAATTACCACACAAGAGTGTAAATAAACGCAGCCTAAGCTAGAAAGAGTTGCACTTAAGCCACTTGAATGTATTTGTCCATATTGTGTCCACTGTTGTGGGGAGTGAAAATTAGTCTGAGGCAGCGTGCCTGGCTGAGGAATTCTGGGAGTTGAAATCCACAAGTCATAAAAGGACCAAGTATGAAGACCCCTGGTCTGAGGAGTGGAAATATCCTTATTTAAAAGTCCCCAAAGGAAATCTGAAATGAACCATCCCATATTCATGGCTATATGCCTCACAAAAGAACTACTAAAATTCCTGCTTTCTTACCAATTGGGTCATATATACAGAATGTTTATAGAGTTGTTTTGAAAGTTTGGAGTTGCAAGGTATTGCTGATGATCTTTCCCCTTTTCATTTTGATTTCTGAAATCGTCTTGATTGTTGGTGGTTCATCCTCCCCACCCCCCACTCCCAAGTTGTAAGGCCTCCTTTTGCTTGATTTCTTTACTCAGCTTAGATGTCTTAAGTCAGAGGTCCCCAACCTTTTAGGCACCAGGGACCGGTTCCGTGGAGAGAGGTTTTTCTATAGACTGGAGAGTGCATGGTTTTGTGTGCTGCCCACATCCCATGGATGGGGCTTTGCTTGTTTGTGCAGATCGGTTGGGGATCCCTGTCTTAAGCGTCCTAAAAGAACTATTCCAAGCAACCATTCATAAATGGGAAGGGATGGGATGACTAAGCAGAAGGTTGTTCTGGAAAAGAAAAGAGAGAGAGACAGAGACAGAGAGAAAGAGAATGATAGTCATTTCCCTTGCTCTCTCAAAATATTAATATATGGTTTAATTTTATAAAACTTAATAGCTTTGGATTCTTGAGAGTCAGTTTGGTTAAGACATCAGGCTGGGATACTGTGAGTTCTAGTCCTGCCTGAGGCACAAAGCCGACCGTGGATCATCTATTTTCTTTCAGCCCTAAGAAGGAGACTGACAAACAGCTGAAAAAAACCTCGCCAACAAAATGTGTCCATGCAGTCTCTGAGACTCCACCATAATTGAATGGAAGAAAATAAAAGCACCAAATTCCAGACAAAATAAAGCAGTTCTTTATAACCCTTTATAATAAGGTAAAAGGTAAAAGTTCCCCCACACATGCATGCTAGTCATTTCCAACTCTAGGGGCCAGTGCTCATCTCCGTTTCAAAGCCGAAGAGCCAGCGCTTGTCCAAGGACATTTCCATGGTCATGTGGCCAGCATGACTAGATGCCAAAGGCGCATGGAACGCTGTTACCTTCCCACCGTAGTGGTCCCTATTTTTCTACTTGCATTTTTACGTGCTTTCAAACTGCTAGGTTGGCAGAAGCTGGGACGAGTAACAGGCGCTCACTCTGTTACGCGGCACTCGGGATTCGACCCACCAAACTGCCGACCTTCTGATCGACAAGCTCAGCGTCCTAACCCACTGAGCCACCGCGTCCTTTATCCTTTATAATAGGTTTATCTAATATATTTATTTATCTAACATCTCTATTTTATTTAATAAAGATATGCCATTATCTGACTAAATGTGATGTTGGCTCTTGTTGAGTCAAATATTTTTCTTAACCATTCTATACAAGAAGCAGAAAATGTGGATGAAATTCTCACAGGTGGCCAATTCCTGCAGTTATTATAGTGGAAAAGATGACCTTTCACAGACTATGTTTGAATGTCCTCTTTTCTGTCATACAAAGATTTGTCTGGTGGTTTGCAGCTTCACAGACAGCTTGGCAAAGGAAATTTTAAAAGGGAACTCAGTCTGTGATAATCTTTTTCCAAAGCAGGAAACAGGGACACACAGGTCAACAACATGGCAGATGTGTGTCTATGTGTGAATGTGTTTCTGAGGGTGGAATACAAAACACAGCAAATCTCTCTTTCACCTCACAACAATAAATACACTCAAAAAGAAAGAGAATGAAAAAAGTCTTAAACAGCTGGAGCATGATTTGGAAAAATAACAAGGAAAGAAACAAAAAAAATTATTAGGAAAATTGGAGATGGAAATTGCAGCTCACTACTACTGCAGCTCTCCTAGCTTTGATAGCTTTTCAAGGGAATTGGACAAAATCACATGGAGAGGCCTATTTTAAATATTTCACCTTCACATCATTGCCTGCCAGTGAATGGCAGGAGGAGAGCAGAGACAATTCCCATCATGGCCTCCTTGGGGATCCTCAGAAACTACGAGGGCAATTCAGAAATAAGCCTCAATTTGAATATCAATGACAGACACTTGCAGATGCAAAACGTTTAACATAATTGCTATTCAAATTGAGGCAGTTGTCTTAACGTCTTACAAGTTTTGAAATTCCTTAGGAGTAGTCGCTTGGCGCCAAATCTGCACTACATGGGGTTGATCAAAAACATCCCAACGGAACTGCTTCAAAAGTTCTTGGGTGCATCTAGCAGTGTGCGGGTGAGCATTATCATGAACCAACACCACACAGTCAGCATGCCCCGACGCTTGTTATGGATTGCTCGTCTGAGTTTTCGTAATGTTTCACAGTAGACTTTTGCATTGATGGTTGAACCATGCTCCATGAACTTCACTAGAAGTACTCCTGTGGCATCTTCACATTTGGTGAGATTTTCTATGGCACCATTTCCAGTGTGGTGTCGGTTCATGATAATGCTTGCCTGCACACCGCAAGACACACCCAAGAACTTTTGAAGCAGTTACCTTGGGATGTTTTTGATCACCTCCCTATAGCCCAGGTTTGGCACCAAGCGGTTACTACTAAGGAATTTCAAACCTTGTAAGACGTTATGACAAGTGCCTAAATTTGAATGGCGAAAAGTTATGTAATGTTGTAGTTTTCTAATGTGTATAATAAAAGTTCTGTATCTATGAGTGTCCATCACTGATAACCAAATGAAGGTTTATTTCTGAATTGCCCTCAAACAACGGCAGGTACTGGGGACTGCATGATACAATGTGACTTGAAGACTTGGACATGTGGGAGAGCCATCAAGGTTTCAGTGACAAGTATGGAGAGTGAAATGCTTCAGATCTGCGATGTTTTTGGAGTTTAGGAATGGGCAGCATGGGGCTTGAGGATTCTTTCTAGTGGCCCTCATGAAGGATGAACTGAAAATACCAGTTCCTGCCATTGTCTGGTATAGAACAGAGGAAAACTATAATGGAAGCCCTAAACCAGGCATACTGTATTTAAAATACAAAGTTATACCCCTCAGTCTCCCCGGATTGTGTGATGTGGCCTCACCCAATTTTCAACCCCCCCTTTCTGTCCCCAAATGTGGCTTCATCCAATTTTCAGGCTCCCTTTTCCATTCCCAAATAATAAGCTTGCCATTCCTGCCCCACCAAACACCTTCTCTTTCTCTGCTTCTGTGTTTGAAGCAGGAGTTAGCCTGGCCTATTTGCTAGTGTGATTTTGTATTTGCTTTAAGCTTGTTTGATTGACCTTGTCAGACAACTAACTGCACTTGGATGTACGCTATCTGATTCCTTGGGACTGAAAGGATGTTGAATTTAGTGAAGTGGCACTTGAGCTGAAATGGCAGGAGCCATAACTGAGAGGTGATACAGAGCAGCCCATTCAAGAAACATCTTTCTTTAAGCCCTTCGGAAATGTCACAAGAGAAACACTTCAGACTTTTCATTCTTTCCATGAGCTCACCTAACAGGCTGCTAACATTAGGAAGGTTGGCCAAAGATTCCCAGCCCTACTCCACACACAGATGGATTTAAAAAAAACAACAACAAAAACTCAAAGTTATCTTAGTCACTTGCTTAAAGGGCATTTGAGTTATGATTAGACATCTAAAAAGGATAAATAGAGATTAAACTGAAAGAAGGAAGTTGGCAAGCTATTTCTCTCCCTATAATTTGATAAAATAAAATGAGGTTGGGATTCTTGGTGGGTCTTTTTTGGGGCGGGAGGGGTAAAGGTCATCAGTATTTGCTTTTAAAGAGATTATCAAGGTATTATTTGCTAACTACAATTGAATTCTCCCAGCAGCAACTATGGGGCCTTGTGAAATGATGCTTTTGTTACAATGGCTTTTTTTATTTACTAAAATTTATTGAGTGCCCATCTTACCACAGGATAACTCTGTGCGGTTTACAATCTTAAAAAAATAAAAACAAAAACTATACAGTTGAAAATTGAAATGCCATTCTCAGCAGATAATAATAAGAAAATGCTTATGTGAAGGAAGAAGCATGTAGATTAGTTGCAAAAGAAATGTAAAAGTTGCAGTTTAGATGGCACCTTAACCATAAATATATAGTATCTAAATCTAGTAGAATAGAATAGAGCTGGAAGGGACCTTGGAGGTCTTCTAGTCCAACCCCCTGCTCAAGCAGGAGAACCTATACCATCTCAGTCCAACAAGTGACTGTCTAGCCTCTTCTTAAAAATCTCCAGTGATGGAGCACCCACTATTTCTGGAGGCAAGCTGTTCCACTGGTTGTCCTCACTGTCAGGAAGTTTCTCCTTAATTCCAGGTTGCTTCTCTTTTTGATCAGTTTCCAATCATTGTTTCTTGTCCTGCCCTCTGGTGCTTTGGTGAATCACGTGACCCCCTCTTCTTTGTGGCATCCCCTCACTATTTCTTTTTTCTTTAGACTAGCCAAACCCAAGTCCTGCAGCTGTTTTTCGTATGTTTTAGTCTCCAGGCCTTTGATTATCTTAGCTGCTCTTCTCTGATTTTTTTCCCCCAAACTCTCAACATCTTTTTAGTGATATGGCTGCAGTATTTCAGGTGTGGTCTTACTAGAGTTTTATAAAGTGGTACTAATACTTCGCATGATCTTGATTCTACCGTATGCCTCTGTTTATACAACCCAGGATTGCATTAGCTTTTTGGGCTGCTGCTGTACACTGCTGGCTCATAGTTTGGGAAATTTTTATTCCCTAATCAAGGAGGACATGTTTCTTTCATTCATCAGCCAAAATGCTTCCAAATACTTTGTAGGCCTGCAATATGAAAGACAGAACCCAGAAGAAACAGGGATGAGAAGGGATGATGACAGCAACTGAAAACAATAAGAGTTTAAAATACAGTAACGATCTGTTGGTTCAGCAAAAATAGAGGGTTTTTTTCTTTCCCTCTTATTGTGTTCTGTTACAGTCTGTTGAAATCATTGTGGCCTAAAAACAGTTAAGGAAAGAGGAAATGCATAAAACATGATTTACCTTTATTTTCTATTTTTACTGCATCATGGTGGTCTACTTGATTTCCTGGGAGAGGATTTTGATTGCCTGAAGTTCATTTCCTTAAGGTGGGGTGGTGGGTAGAGCAGAAGAAAGCAAAAACCTCATAACAGAGTGTAGTAGCCTTTTAAAAAAAATTGTTAATGGGTTTTCCACCCGGTTGGCTGTTTAGACATTCATGCAGGCTTTCATAACTGGCATTACTGTCAGCAAGCATAGACTGGTTAGTGATGGCTGATGGAACAAAAGCATAGCCAGGGTGTGTCTATATCGGTGTGATGCTGAAATGATCAGGTGAGCCTTAGTGTAGGGGAAGAAAAACAATATTGTTTGCTGAAATGCTCAAGATACCTTTGCACCATAGGTGGCCCTCTTCTTGTTCATCTTTTGTGTCGTGCAGAGTACTCCTAGAAATCCCAGAGCATTCCTTGAGTGAGGAAGGTCATTTTTTCAGTCTCTCTTTGGCAGGCTTAAGGGATAAAGTTGGCTTCTTAATGTCTTAAGATGTCCAAATTGCTCCTGAATCTCTACTCTCAAATCCCAAAAAAGTCTTCGAAAGTTTCGCCCTACCCACAAAGCAAAGTCAAGATAGCAATCATACTAGATGGATATAAAAAGGATCAAGACTTCAATTCCATACACCATTTTGACTTTTTTGATGCTCTGTGAGAAACTACATGGATGGACCCATGAGGTCATTGGGAGACAATCAAAAACTCAAATGGGACAATCATTTTAAAATATCTTTGGAATGTTAGAACAACTATATATATATATATATATATATATATATATATATATATATATATATATATATATATAAAGGTAAAGGTAAAGGTTCCCCTGCACATGCATGCTAGTCGTTTCCGACTCTAGGGGCCGGTGCTCATCTCCGTTTCAAAGCCGAAGAGTCAGCGCTTGTCCGAGGACGTCTCCGTGGTCATGTGGCCGGCATGACTAGACACCAAAGGTGCACAGAACGCTGTTACCTTCCCACCGTAGTGGTCCCTATTTTTCTACTTGCATTTTTACGTGCTTTTGAACTGCTAGGTTGGCAGAAGCTGGGACAAGTAACAGGCGCTCACTCTGTTATGCAGCACTCGGGATTCGACCCGCCAAACTGCCGACCTTCTGATCAACAAGCTCAGCATCCTAACCCACTGTGCCACTGCGTGTATATATATATATATATATATATATATATATATATATATATATATATATATATATATATATATATATATATATATATATATTCACAATTCAAATTGCATCATCCATATAAAATTGTAGATAAATGCATATATTAAAAAAACAATAAGGTGTCATCTATGCTTCTTATACCAGGGAGTAAGATCTGTGTTTCTATTTCAAGGCAAGATTGTAAGAAGCATGTAGTGTACAGATCAGTGGTGGGATTCAGCTGGTTCTCACCACTTCAGCGGAACTGGTAGCTAATTTTTTGTTGCCCAGCCCGAGAACAGACTTCTGGAAGTGGCATCTACACAGAGTACCGGTTGTTCACATATTTGAATCCCACCACTGGTACAGATATAGTGTAGAGATGTAGTGTACAGAGTAATAAGTGAACATTGATTTATCTATTTATCATTCATTCATATTCAACTTACTTTTAAGTTAAACCCTCTAAGACAACTTACAGGAGAAAAGAAAAACAGCCAGTATGATGTATCATCAGAACCAAAAGTAAAGAACCAGCTCTTCTTGTTTTTTTAAAAAGCAGAAAGAATTAAGAACAATGCATTCATAGAATAATATCCACCTCCAGTCTCCTGCCGACATACTTGGCTCCGTGTATCTGGCACAATGAGTGAATCATGAGGTTTAGTGTTTAGCATTTTTGTGTGAAATGAAAAATAATAAAAAGAGGAACTATTAGGACCACTAACAGAACATTGAGTACTTGTGATTCATGAAAAAATATGACTTATATCACAATCCTGAATCTTAGTTCCTGACAGGAACAGCTTACATTTGTCATCTCAAAGTTTTTTCCAGTAATCCTCTGAAGTGCTGCCATATTCACTTTCACCACCGTGGAATGGTAAGCAGCTTCTAGCTGTGATTCTTTTGTTAACTGCCTTACCAAATTTACAGACATTTATGAATGGGCAAAGGAGAACATCACCATATTCTGTTTTCTCATCATTCTCATCAATTTTCCCTTTGCAAAACATCTAATGAGGAGAATCAAGCAGAATAATTGCACAAAGTGATTGGATTGAAATTCTTCGGGAGCGCCTTAAGGCTCCCTAGTGTGATGTGAGCCAGTCCTAAGGTCACAGCTCATTCCTTTAAGTCAGGGGTGTCAAACTCCGGGCCCGCAGACTGGACAGATCCTCTGGAAGCCATGCCCACCCCATTGCTGGCAATGGCAAAACTGTCCCGATACGTTGTGCGATGTCACGTGACATCGTGAGTTTGACATGTCTTCTTTAAGTATTACACTTGGTCATATACCTGCAAAAGGAGGGGGAGGTACATCTGAACCCAATCCTGTTGACTTAGATATATTCAGGAGTTGTCTAATTGACTCATTCAAAGGGAAACTAAACTGAATTTGAGTCTCCCTGAGGTTTCCTTGGTAATCTGGAACAGGAAGGAAGGAAGGAAGGAAGGAAGGAAGGAAGGAAGGAAGGAAGGAAGGAAGGAAGGAAGGAAGGAAGGAAGGAAGGAAGGAAGGAAGGAAGGATCCAACTCAATATAATGGTAGTTCCCACAAGCCCTGAACATTTTCTCCTCCCTCGCCTTAACTGGGAAAGCTGACTTATCAAAAGTTCCTAATTGTGGTATTAGGTTTAGATATTTTTTTCAGTCATTAAATGAGTTTTTATCCAAGCATTCTCCTTCAGCATCTTTCTCCTATCAGTTCTTAGCAGCTATTTAACACCTGAAAGCAAAACAGGGCCTGATATTTATTGTTGAGATCTATATGCACCCGCAACACTGAAAGGCAAGATAGTCCACGTTGTAAGGGATGGAGGTGGTGAGATTCTTCTGGTTCTCCTCCTCAGTGATAACCGCACAGGGCAAAATGATGGAAAAGACCTTCACATGTGTTTGATAGTAAATCAGATTAAATTTACTGTCTGCAACTATAGTCTTAATTCTTTTGTTGCCATCTATTGGTCAGCTGTATTTTTGCAGGCCAGAGTTTGTAGCCCTAGGTCAGTTTCACTTCAGAAAGGTAATTTTTGAAAGAAAGTTGCAGAAAAAGTTGCTGAAAGGTGCTGAGGTTTGCATGAACCACATTCCCAAACTGTCATACTTTATATTTGTAGTGTACCTATGAAATAATGAACCACTTTATTGTATGTTTTTTAATTGTAATTTTTTCCTCCATAAAATATTTCATGTTGTTTCTCAATGGAATTGTACAGCTTATATGATTTATTAAAGGTGGGAAAAATTATGAAGTGATTTATCTTCATCTGATTTTGTTTTTCATCTGAAACAGGAATGGCATTTTAACAGGAGTGTGCAAACCTTTTATATCCACTGTATATCAGCAGGGATTTTTTTTTTCTTAGCGTGGATATTACCATAGTTGCAAGCTTTACTCTGAAAAATCAGGAATCTAATAACTTAATAATGAAAATGAAATTATATTAGTCCTCTTAGTGCTTTTCAATTTTCAGAGGATCTAGTTCTCCAAATGCTCCTAATAGGAGACATAGATTGAATCATTCACTGTATGTGCTAACTTCTTCTAAAGCTAGTCCTCAAACTACAAGTAAAATAAGAAGAGTGGAATGAAGACACAAAAGTCAATAGTCATCAAATCACACATTGATACAAAATAAAAATTATCCATCAGATTAAAACATAATTCAACCACATTTAAATGTCCCAAACTCACTGCAATAAAATTACTTTCTTTATAAATTTTGTTTGGAGTAATTGTAATCTTTATGCTTTATGTAGTCTTAAAGTCTGTATAGTCCAGGGGTAAGCAACCTTGGCTCTTTTATGACTCGTGGACTTCAACTACCAGAATTCCTGAGCCAGCAATGCTGAGGAGAAAGGGAGTGTTTCCAAGCTGAGCCATGCTGGCTCAGGAATTCTGGGAGTTGAAGTCCACAAGTCATAAAAGAGCCAAGGTTGCCTACCCCGGTATAGTCAAAACTATGGTTTTCCCAGTAATATTATATGGCTGTGACAGTTGGAACATAAGGAAGGGTAAGTATCAAAGACTTGATGCTTTTGAATGATGATGTTGGAGAAGCCTCTCGAGAATCCCTTGGACTGCAAGAAGATCTAATCACTCAATCCCAAAGGAAATCCACCCTGACTGTTAATTTAAGAAGGACACATACTACAGCTGAAGCTCAAGTACTTTGGCCACACAGTGAGAAGGGAGGACTCATTGGAAAAGACCCTGATGTTGGGAAAGATTGGAGGCAAAAGGAGAAAGGAATAGCAGAGGATATGATAGTAGTTAGATAGTGTCACTGTTGCAATGAATATGAATTTGGGCAAACTCCAGGAAAGGGTGGAGGACAGGGGGCCCTGGCATGCTATGGTCTATGTGATCACAGAGAGTCAGACATGACTGAACAACAAGTCTTTGTGCTTCCTTTGTCTGAAATCTTCATTTCTGTTATCATACATTCATTTTTATAATTTTATACATTACCAGATACTATCCCTTGCAGATGATGATGATGATGATGATTAGCGTATGGTGTTGTCACATTCGCTAGGATACCACAATGCTATTGCAGAGTAGTAGTTTGGCTATCAGTTTACCAGATATGTTGTAGGACACACTTGCATACTTTCCAAGATGCGCCACAGAAGGGCGAACTGGCTTCACACCAGAAAGAAAGATGAGTGGCTCTTCCTGCAGCAGCATCATAGGCCCCCTCCATTCCCTGGAGCTGCCTCGCAAATGGGCACCTCAACCAGGAAGGTTCAGAATCAGCAGGAATCTGACTGCCTACATAGAGAACCAACTTGCCTCCTCGCTGAAGTGGTACCTATTTATCTGCTTGTATAGAACATGCTTTCAAACTGTTAGATGGACAGAAGGAGAGGCAACTGACAGGAGATCACCCTACCACACAGTGCTAGGATTCAAACCGGTGGAGCAGATACCATTTCTAGCATCATTAAGCTACTGAGCCACCACACCTGTTCCTTCAGATAATGATTTTAAGAGAATCAGTCAGTCAGTTAGTTGTAGTATTCTAGAGAGCAAGACACCATCATATTTCCACTTTCAGGGCTTCCACTTTGACAATTCACATGTTAAATGCTAAATCACCTGTCAGATACATTTGCCATCATCCATCTTTCCTCAAGGGGGACTTGTCCCTGACCTTATCCCTGTCCTTATTTGCTGTTGAACACAGCCTGTACACTAACATAAATAGTTTCAGAGGAGGTTGGTTATGCTGGTGGCAGTAGTCTTCTAGTCACTCGGATTCCTTTTACCTCCAAGTTATTGTCAAATAAATCTGATTCTATTTAATTGATTACACGTACTACTGTCTGTACAATATGCAGCAATTGTTCTTCAAGTAGACCTTATACATTTCCAATTAGTCAATAAATTGTCTAATCTTTATATGTACTTTTATTGATTATTGAATTTTAAATATTATTTATAAACATTAGAGTGACTGTTAGTAATGTAGAAAACAGTTATTATAGTTGGTCTTTTTAGTTGTTTAGCTTATAAGTTATATAATTCATTTACATACTATTATATTTTATATTATACCATTCTAGTCCCTATAATTACAATGTCAATATTAGACCTATTGTTAGGTGCAAGAAATCAAGAATCAAGTTTGTTCAAGTTTAATCAATGCTAGCTCACTACAAACATCTGAATTACCAACAGTCAAGAGAAATTGGCGGTAAATAAGAGTCAGTGGAATTCAGGAATAATAATAACAGGAAAATGTTACATCTATCTCAGCAAGGGCCAGGTTGTCCTGATGAAGTCTTCCTGTGACAGTCTGTCAGTCAAATATATCAGCAATCAGTTTGGTCATGCTGAACCGTGATAAACATTGTTCTTAACTGTTTCTATTAATGCATGTAATGCTACCTTGCTAGAAATTTGCTTTTAATTTTATTTCTTATCTAAACTAATAAGCATTCTCCTATTTATCCTGGGCCGAAGAATATTTGCCTTCCTAATAAAATGGTTTCATTATCATAGGTTTTGCACTACTTCCTGGTACATTTATCTAATTATTCAATAATTTTACTCTTCGAGGTTTCAAATAAGTTTATTTGCTCTATGGATCACTGAGGAAGCTTAATTATTAAATCCAAATACTCCTTCTATAATCCAACTGACAGAGGTTTGATAAAGCAGAGGCCCCCAACCTTTTGGGCACCAGGGACCGGTTACATGGAGAGAGGGTTTTCCGCGGACCGGAGGGTGTGTGCTGCCTGCATCCCGCAGATACGGCTTTGCTTGTTTGTGCAGCCCAGTTGCTGGTTGACTGATTCTGACTGATTCTGACATTCCTCTCACTTTAAGTAACAAGGTTCCTTTGGCATCAACAGGTCTGCATTTGTGTATTTCTATGATGTTAGTTGTATCTCTGTACACCTGGGTGCATGTGTCATATGAACAAGTGAACTCCATAAATTTAATCCAAGTGTAGAATTTGCTTGAATTGAGGAAATGATTGATAGAGGGATGAGAGTTTTACCTCCACATAGACCCAAGTCATTCTGAGCTAAAATAACTTCTGTCATGTGGTACCAGTTAGTGGTAGTAAAAAACTCGTAGCAAAATCATGTCTTGGCTAGGAAAGAGTCTAGTAGGCAAGAATAATGCTTTACTACCTTGCACAGTTTATTGGCATATTTATTTATTTATTTATTTTTATTTTTATATTAATGAGATGGTGCAAATAATTCAAACCCATGGGAATTTAAGCTTGTTTTTTTTATTTTGTCCCTTCCCATGAAATAGCTGACTCTTGACATGGTTTTAAAGCCAAGTGATTGTTCTGTATCTACACAATTTCATCTCTGACATGAGGATGCCTGGCTTCTAGCCTCAATCTCATAATCCCCTCAGGTGAACCATGTGGTTTGACTACTGAAGGGAGAAATCATCTGCTCTTCCTGCAGCAGATTCAGTTTTCAGATAAGCCTTCACTATGAGGCTGCTCTAGAAACTCAACCTTTCTCCGTTCTACTTTTCAGCACTGTAGTCACATTGGATGAGGGAGGTTTGAAACAGGAAGAAAGAGGAGTAAGTGAGTAAACCATTCCCCATTCTCTTTGATGACATCAGCCCTGATTGTACCATGACATTTATTTTTATTTTTGAAAAAATACATTTAAAAAAGAAGAAAAGTGACAGCTTCCTACCTACTTTTGCAGCAACTGGACAGTCATCAAAACCAAGCAATTCTCAGTTGACTCGGTTTTTCTTCTATAGTAACCTGTTTGCCCTCAGGAAGTGGCAAACTATTTATACAGCCCAAACATAATCCTAGAACAGTGCTTCCCAATCTTGGCAATTATAAGATGTGTGGACTTTGACTCCCAGAATTCCCCAGCCAAACTTTATAGTTGCCAAGGTTGAGAAATACTGTTGTAGAGCAGGGCTTTTCAACCAGTGGTACGGGTACCACCTGTGGTACATTGGCACCTGGCAGGTGGTACGCGACCATCCTAGAAAAGTGGTAGCGGGGGAGGGGAATGGCAGCACTGCACAAGCCTGAGTGAGAGATGGCTGGAGCTGCAGGGCTGTCAGGGCTCAGCGGAAGCATCAGGATCAGCGCTTCTTCGGAGCTGTCAGGGCTCAGTGGAAGCGCCAGGATCAGCGCCCGGCTCCAGCTGGAACTCGGCACTGATCCTGGCACTTCTGCTGAGCCCAGAAGAAGCGCCAATCAGCTAGAATGTTGCAGCATCTCCAGGGCCTTATGATTTACATTCAGATGCTTGGCCACTGATTCATATTTATGATGGTCACAGTGTCCTAGGGTCATGTGAAGTGACCAAAACCTGCTGCAACCACCCAGCAGATGGGGGGAATCAAAACCAAACACCCACCCCACCCCACCCCCGCTGCCAATCCTCAAAAGAAATGCTCACAACAATGAAAACCTCGGACAGGAGGAAGAGCGCCGCCAGGCAGGAAGGCAGGTGTCTTGCTCGGATGTGGCTTGGGGGGCACTTTTTTCAGTGCCATTGTAACTTTGAACAGTCACTAAGTGAACTGTTGTAAGTCAAGGACTACCTGTACTTCATCACTTTTTCCCCCCTTTTTTTTGGTCATCAGGTTTTTGACACCTTACTAGGTGACTGGTGGTACTCGGATGTTGCCATATTCATAAGTGGTACAATGGGTGAAAAGGTTGAAAAGCCCTGTTGTAGAGTATCCTAAAAAACCTGAAATAATAATAATAATAATAATAATAATAATAATGATGATGATGATGATGATGATGATGATGATGATGATGATAATAATAATAATAATAATAATAATAATAATAATAATAATAATAATAATAATAATAATAATAATAACAACCTTCAACAATTTTTCCTGCCTTAACAGCAATTGATACACATTTTTGAAATACAATTTGGCATTGACAAATGTGCAACAATTGCTGTTAAGGCAGGAAAAATTGTTGAAGGTGATGGATTTGAACTTGATAATGAGAAGCTGATAAAGCAGTAACATCAGAAGAATGGTATAAGTACTTAGAAGATTTGGAAGCTTCTGACCTATTGCATAACCAAGTCAAGGAAGCTGCTTCAACAAAATACATAAAGCAAGTCCAGAAAATCTTAAGATCAAAGCTGAGTGGAGGAAATATTATAAAGGTAATTAATACCTGGACAGTGCCTGTAATACAATTCTCAGCTGGAATAATTGATTGGACTCAGCTAGAACTTGATAACTTGGATTGAAAGACAAGGAAACTAATGACAATGCACCATCCTCTGTACCCAAAAAGTGATATTGATCGATTGTGCTTGCCTCGATCTCAGGCTGGCAGAGGACTCTTACAGGTGAAACAAACTGTGGAAGAGGAAAAACGTGGCTGAAATGACGACATAAAAAAGCAAAAGGAGGTAAACAAGGGAAACCTCTTGAAAACAATAAGACTGAATATCAAAAGGAAACCATCGAGCATTGAGTTTCCAACTGGAAAAAGAAGCCTATGCATAGTCAATAGCTAAAGAACATTGAAGGAAAGGTAGATACAAAGCTAACAGGGAGCTGGTTGAGATAAGGGTGCTGAAGAAAGAAATTGAAAGCTTGCAGAACAATTCCATGAAAGCAAAAATTCAACTTGTCAGTAACAACAGCCAATGTCGCTTATGCAACGAGAAAGATGAAACAGTGGATCACCTTATCAGCGGCTACAGCAAAATCTCACAGACTGATTATCTACAATGTCATGATCAAATTGCCAAATCATACATTGGAAGCTTTGCCAGAAGTTTGGGTTCAAATGTAACAAAACTCACTGGGAACACCAAGTTGATAAAAGTTCTTGCAAATAAGCAAGTCAAGATCCTGTGGTATAGACAGGCATCTGGCCCACAATATGCCTGACATCACAATTGTGGAAAAGAAAAAGTCTGGTTCATTGATATTGCAAAAGGTGATGCATGAATTGAAGAGAAACAGCTAGAAAAAAAATATCAAAATATTGTGATTTGCAAATTGAAGTTGAGCGATTTTGGAGGAAGAATCAATGGTTGTATACCAATAGTAATAGAGTGCTTGGAGCAATACTCAAAGGGCTTCCTAGATACATGGATATCCTGAATTTATTACATCTGAATATTCTGACTGCAAAAAAACCACTGTACTCATAACTGCCCATATACTCAGATGTTACCTTAACCGCTCTTAGGTCCTTTGTTAGGACTTGAGCTGTTAAGTCTTTACCAATCCTATACTGTGAGTCAAATTTAAGATTAAATACTACTACTACTACTACTACTACTACTACTACTACTACTACTACTAATAATAATAATAATAATAATAATAATAATAATAATAATAATAATAATAATAATAATAATAATAATAAAGTTGGAAGGGACCTTGGAGGTCATCTAGTCCAACCCCCTGCTCATACCATTTCGGACAAATGGCTGTCCAGTCTCTTCTTAAAAACATCCAGTGTTGGAGCATTCACCGCTTCTGGAGGCAGGTTGTTCCACTGGTTAATTGTTCTAACTGTCAGGAAGTTTCGCCTTAGTTCTAGTTAGTTCTAGGTTGCTTTTTTCTTTGATTAGTTTCCATCCGTTGCTTCTTGTCCTGCCTTCAGGCGCTTTGGAAAATAGCTTGACTCCCTCTTCTTTGTGGCAGCCCGAGATATTGGAACACTGCTATCATGTCACCCCTCACTCTTCTCTTCGTTAAACTACACATACCCAATTCCAGCAACCGTTCCTTATATGTTTTAGCCTCCAGTCCCCTAATCATCTTTGTTGCTCTTCTCTGCACTCTTTCTAGAGTCTCAACATCTTTTTTACATTGTGGTGACCAAAACTGGATGCAGTATTCCAAGTGTGGCCTTACCAAGGCATTCTAAAGTAGTATTAATACTTCACGTGATCTTGATTCTATCCCTCTGTTAATGCAGCCTAGCACTGTGTTGGCTTTTTTGGCAGCTGCAGCACACTGCTGGCTTGTATTTAAGTGATTGTCCACTAGGACGCTGAGATCCCTCTCACAGTTACTACTATTGAGCAAGGTACCCCCTATACTATAACTGTACATTTGGTTTTTCTTGCCTAAATGTAGAATCTTACTTTTTTCACCACTGAATTTCATTTTTTTAGATAGCGCCCAGTGTTCAAGTCTGTCCAGATCCTCCTGTATCTTAAGCCTGTCTTCTGGAGTGTTGGCTATTCCTGCCAGCTTGGTGTCGTCTGCAAATCTGATGAGTTCCCCATCTATCCCCTCGTCCAAATCGTTGATGAAGATGTTGAAGAACACTGGGCCCAGAACAGAGCGTTGGGGCACCCCACTACACACTTCCCTCCATGTAGATGTGGTTCCATAAAGGACCACACGCTGAGTACGGCTGGTCAACCAGCTATGAATCCATCTGGTGGTGATGCTGTCTAATCCACATTTTTTCTATCTTATCAAGTAGGTGGTTGTGATCTACCGTATCAAATGCCTTACTGAAATCCAAGTAAATTATATCCACAGCATTCCTCTGATCCACTAATTTTGTCACTTGGTCAAGGAATGCAATAAGATTTGCCTGGCATGATCTGTTTTTGACAAACCCATGTTGGCTTTTAGTAATGACTTTGTTTGCCTCTGAGAAACCTATATGCGGGCCAAGAAGCAACAGTGAGAACTGGAGACGGAACCACTGATTGGTTCAAAATTGGGAAAGGAGTCCGGCAAGGCTGTATACTGTCGCCTTGCCTATTTAATTTATATGCAGAGCACATCATGAGAAAGGCAGGGCTAGATGAATCAAAAGTTGGAATTAAGATTGCCGGAAGAAACATCAACAACCTAAGATATGCAGATGATACCACTCTAATGGCAGAAAGTGAAGAGGAACTAAAGAGCCTCTTGTTGCGAGTGAAGGAGGAGAGTGCAAAACTTGGGTTGAAACTAAACATTAAGAAAATCAAGATCATGGCATCTGGCCCTCTCAATTCCTGGCAAATAGATGGAGAAGAAATGGAGGTAGTGACAGATTTTATTTTCCTGGGCTCCAAGATCATTGCAGATGGGGACTGTAGCCAAGAAATTAAAAGACGCTTGCTCCTCGGGAGGAAAGCCATGGCAAATTTAGACAGCACACTAAAAAGCAGAGATATCACCCTGTCAACAAAAATGCGTATAGTCAAGGCTATGGTCTTCCCAGTTGCAATGTATGGCAGTGAAAGTTGGACCATAAGAAAGGCTGAGCGCCAAAGAATTGAAGCCTTTGAACTATGGTGCTGGAGAAGACTCCTGCGAGTTCCTTGGACTGCAAGGCGATCAAACCGGTCAGTCCTAGAGGATATCAACCCTGACTGCTCTTTAGAAGGCCAGATCCTGAAGCTAAAACTCAAATACTTTGGCCACCTAATGAGAAGGAAGGACTCACTGGAGAAGAGCCTAATGCTGGGAAAGATTGAGGGCAATAGAAGAAGGGGACGACAGAGAATGAGGTGGCTGGATGGAGTCACTGAAGCAGTAGTCATGAGCTTAAATGGACTCCAGAAGATGGTAGAGGACAGGAAGGCCTGGAGGAACGTTGTCCATAGGGTCGCGATGGGTCGGACACGACTTCGCAACTAACAACAACAACAACAGGTACTCGCTGATTCGTTGTTTGATTATCTTTTCCAGAATCTTCCCAGGTATTGTGGTCAGGCTGATAGGTCTGTAATTTCCTGGTTCCATTTTTCCCCTTTTTTTGAAGATGGGAACTACATCAGCTCTTTTCCAGTCCTCTGGTAGTTCCCCAGTACTCCAGGATGAAAATACTGTATAAGCAGTACTGTAATGTGGTACTGTAAGCAATTATCTTTTAAAATTGTGAGGACATGAATTTCACACACACACACACACAGAAACATGCCCACAAAACCCTCCAAATCTGCTATGGAGCAAAAGTTCCTTTTGACAAATTCCGTGTTCTGCCTGTAGAACTAAGACCCATAATTTTAGCTACCGTATATACTTGAGTATAAGCCGAATTTTTCAGCCCACTTTTTGGGCTGAAAAATTCCACTTCGGCTTATACTCCAGTCAACAAAAAAACTTACCGAGGACTTGTGCGCGGCCGAGGCTTTGGTGCTTCCGGGATCGCGCGCACCTCTCCCAAGCCACCGCCGTCCGAGACCTGCAGGTCTCCGTTCCTCCGCGCCCTGCCTGCCTGCTTCTTTCAGCTGTCTGCCCATCAGCTGTCCATAGGGATGCTGCAAAGCTCTCCTTCTCTAGGCCTTGGACTCCCTCCTGGCTGAAGAGTAGATGAACCAAGCCAGCAAGGAGACAAAATGTTTCTGCAGCTGTTTTTCCTCTGAAGGTTTTTTTTTTTTAAAGTAATCTCCGAAGGTTATGCCAGAAAATGGAGGACGCTGGGTCTTTGCAAGCTTTAGCTGTCCGCCTGGCTGCCTGAAGGCCGCCCTTTTCAGGCAGTCTGACAGACAGCTAAAACTTGCAAAGACCCAGCGTCCTCCATTTTCTGGCACAACTTTTAGGGATTTATTATTATTATTCCTACTACTACTATTACTACTACTACTACTTCAGGAGTAAAAAGTTGCAGAAAAAGATTCTCTCCTTACTAGCTTAGTTCCTCTACTCTTCCATCTGGAGCCAAGGTAAGATTTTAAAAAGGGATATTGGTTGGAAGGCAGAGGGAGAGTTTAGTTTTAGCATCTAAAAAAAGGGGGGGGGAAATCAGCGAGTACATCCCAACCAGCTTTTTATGTTTTTGTTATTGAAGAAATATGGGGGAGGGGGAGGGGTTCTGGGGTGGGTTGGGGAGGGGATAATATTGTAACTTCAATAAAAATTTTCAATAAAAAAAAAAGAAATATGGCTTTCTGGGGGAAGGTGGGGAGGGCGTTAAGGAAGGAAAGGGTTTTTGGAAGCTCGTCCTGAAGCTGCCTTTTGTGCAAGGGGCCTTTTCTCAAAGCCTAGAGAGGCAGCTTTGTTGCCTCCCCGTAGACAGCTGATGGGCGAACACCAAAAGCTCCAAAAGGCTAGGGAACTAGTCCCAGAACACCTTGGTAGGAGGAAGGGCAGAGGCAGAATTGGGAAAGAGGTAAGACAGGGTTTTCCTTCCCAGATGTTTCTCTTTGGCAAGACAGCCAGCTGTGCTGAAGCCCAGTATCTGGGGGTGGGGGAGACCTGAGGCAGGCGGGCTGGTGCTTGCATTAGGCCTCCCAGGATCCCAGAGGCTTGCAGAGCGCGGATCCAGCCTCCGAGGCATGCAGAACGGCGGATCGGCTTATACTCGAGTCAACAACTTTTCCCAGTTTTGGGGGGTGAAATTGGGGGTCTCGGCTTATGCTCGAGTCGGCTTATACTCAAGTATATACGGTATGTTCTGGAACTGGAATGGTGTTTTAGCAGGAGTTGCTGGGGTCAGAATGGAGCTGGAAGCCGACTCTGGAGCATGGAGCTGTTTAATTGCTGCTGCTGCTCCTCCTGCATTTTAAAATAGTAATGCAAAATGCAGCAATAGCAGCGTGTAGTTCATTTCATATGGGTAAATACTTTTGGGATCTTTATGATCCAGTGACACCAGATAAACAAGATCAATCTTAATACAGCACCATACCCAGATTAGGTTTTCCCCTCCTACTAAGAGGAAGCCTAGTAGAACAGCTGAAGAAACAGGAGACAGTTGAACTTATTTTGGAGCAATTCTGGTGCCAGAGCAGAGACTACTGGAGCATCTGGAGTTGGAGCTGAGCATTTTTATTTTTATTTTGGCTCTAGAATGGAATCAGAGCTGGACTGCTAGAGTCACTTGTGAGCCAGAGTTGACATACCTAAAGCACTGCAATTCTGGGCTACCATATGGCTACCATACTGGGTGTGCCCAGTTGCAGACTATAAGGCTAAGTGGTGATTTTGTTCTCCATCCCACTCCCACCCCTTTGCCCCCCTGCCTTTTTTTCTGGGCAAGCGGGCACACTGCAAAACAAACCACTGGATTGTAGCTTCTCTCCATTTTTACCTTCTAAGACAGGTGATAGCACTTATATTTGCACCTAAATTTCTCCTTTAAACATGGTAATGCTAGGAGCTGTCACTTACCCATCATCTTTATTTAAAAGACCCTAAATCATGATGTCAATGCTGCAAACATTGACATGTTTTTGCACTGACAATATAAGAGACAGCCTGTTATTTTAATTGCTTCATTTGGGAGGGAGAAATCACCCGGAAGTTGTGATAAGATTGCAAAAGCCCGCGTACAGAATGGGAAGTGAAACCTCATATGTAAAACTAATTGGATAATGTGATTTATGACGTGTAGATAAGGGTGGGGATTGTGTGTGTGTGTTATGATGGGTTTGAGGGGAGGAGATTTCAGATTCTGGCATCCCTCCATGAGTGCCGATGTTTTGTTTCATTACTAAGACTTTTTAGATAAATAATATGCCTGCAATTTGTTTGATTTGTCTCATTCATCGGAACCATGACACACGGGTGTTAAACTCGCCACATCACATGATGTGTTTCGATGTATCACGATGTATTTTTGCATTGCCGGCAATGGGGTGGGCGTGGCTTTGGTATAATGCATCCGGCCCATGGACCAGCAGTTTGATACCCCTGTTCTAAATGAAGTTTGGTGGGGCAAAATGTCCCTGTTGACAGTGCAGCAGAAAACACTGTATATTAGTGCCCAGACAGTATTGCTGGTTGGCAACAGATAGAGCCTGCTTCTGCCAAGCTTTATGTTTGAAACAAACCTTGCAGGCTTTGTGTTATGAGGCAACTACAGAAACTGCTGTATGTTAACAAGAAACACTGAGTCGTGTAGGAAACTTTCAGCTTAATTAACTTGGCTTATTGGAATTGGGAGCAAAAGACACATACTGTAGAGGGTTGAGAAAATTCAGAATTTGTCTTCCATTTGAAAACTGAGCTAAATTATCCAACTTTTTCACAGGTCTATTTTTCTTGTTTCTCTGTTTTTCCTCCTCCCTTTTTTCATTCTGTTGGTTTAGGTTGAGTGAAAAATTACGCAACAGAACCACTCTCGTTTGTCAGTTACAGAGAGAACTTAAAGCTGCTGCTGGGGCTTCTGCATGTCACTAGTGCCCCCAGGTCTTGGAAATTTTGGGAAGTTTATGTGGCAATTTCATTTAATTTGTACCCAGTACACTCCCAGTCAGTCTCTATATTCAGATCAGAGTAAGAATATACCAAGCAAGCAAAAATTATAACTTGATATTTATTAAGCATCGTCATACACACACAAAAAAAACCCCAGCTGGTAAAACCAGGATAAAAGGTGGGCCAAAGCAGGGACAGAGTAAGACATGAATGCTGGATGGGGAATCCTGGGAGTTCAGACAATGAATTTATTATTATTATTATTATTATTTATTAAATTTTTATACTGCCCTTCTCCCGAAGGACTCAGGGCGGTGAACAGGGCATATCTTAAAACTACAAAAGTACAAAAGTTAAAAAAGAATTAAATTATTGCCCACAATAAAAACAATAATATATATATATAAATATTAAAATCCTAGGTGATTCCCCATCAGGCCAGGCCAGCTTGTTCAAATAAATGGGTCTTTAACCCGCGCCGGAAGGAGCGGAGATCCGGTGCCATCCGGAGCTCAACCGGCAGCTGGTTCCACAAAGCCGGAGCGCCCACAGAGAAGGCCCTCCCCCTGGGGGCCACCAGCCGACATTCTCTGACTGGAGGCACCCTGAGGAGGCCCTCTCTGTGGGAACGCACGGGGCGGAGGGGAGTCGACGCCGGCAGCAGGTGGTCCCCGAGGTATTCCGGACCCATGCCATGTAAGGACTTAAAAACCATCACTAAGACCTTGAACCTCACCCGGAAGACAACTGGTAACCAATGCAGCTCGCGGAGCAAAGGTGTAACATGGGAGTACCGGGAAACTCCCAAGACAACTCTCGCGGCCGCATTCTGTACCAGTTGGAGCCTCCGAGTGGTCTTCAAGGGAAGCCCCATGTAGAGAGCATTGCAATAGTCAAGACGAGAGGTCACGAGCGCATGAGTGACCGTACACAGGGCATCCCGGTCTAGATAGGGCTGCAACTGCCGCACCAGGCGAACCTGTGCGAAAGCCCCCCTGGTCACGGCTACTACATGATCTTCTAAGGTAAGCCGTGCATCCAGGAGGACTCCCAAGTTGCGAGCCCTATCTACGGGGGTAAAGACTCACCCCCCATAGAAAGTGATGGAACGTTTTGAATGTCCCGGGATGCCGGAATGTACAGCCACTCAGTCTTGTCAGGGTTGAGTTGAAGTCTGTTCCTCCCCATCCAGACCCGAACCGCCTCCAGGCAACGGGACATCACAGCGAGGACATCACTGGGGTGGTTTGGGGTCGAAATGAAAAGTTGGGTATCATCAGCATATTGATGATACCCAACTCCAAAACCACGAATGATCTCACCCAGCGGTTTCATGTAGATGTTGAACAGGAGAGGCGAGAGAACCGAACCCTGAGGAACTCCACAAACGAGAGACCTAGGGGCCGATCTCTGCCCCCCTGCCAACACCGACTGCGAACGTCCCAGGAGATAGGAGGAGAACCACCGAAGAACTGTGCCTCCCACTCCCAATCCCCTGAGACGCCGCAGCAGGATACCATGGTCGATGGTATCGAAAGCCGCCGAGAGGTCTAATAGGACCAGGACAGAGGAATATCCCCTATCCCGGGCCCTCCAGAGATCATTCACCAGAGCGACCAATGCCGTCTCCGTGGTGTACCCGGGCCTGAAACCCGATTGGTACGGGTCCAGATAATCCGCTTCATCCAGGACCAGAGGGAGCTGATGCGCCACCACACTCTCAACAACCTTCGCAAGAAAGCGAAGGTTGGAGACAGGACGAAAGTTGTTCAAGACAGCTGGGTCCAAGGCAGGCTTCTTGAGGAGAGGTCTCACCACCGCCTCCTTCAAGACGGTGGGGAAATTACCCTCACTCAAAGAAGCAGATATCACCGCCTGGAACCAGCCTCGCGTCCTCTCCCTGGCTGCATAAACCAGCCAGGAAGGGCACGGATCCAATAAACATGTGGTGGAGGTCAACCTCCCCATAATCCTGTCCACTTCATCAGGGGTCACAGAATCAAACTCCTCCCAGATAACATTGACAAGACCGCCCGTGTCCTGATCGTCCGACTCTGCCCAGCTGGAGTCCAAACCGGTCCGAATCCGAGCGATTTTATCCGACAGATGTTGACCAAACTCCTCGGCACGACCCTGCAAGGGATCCTCCCTCACCTCCTGATTAAGGAGGGAGCGAGTCACCCTAAACAGGGCGGCCGGGCGATTATCTGCGGACGCGATGAGGGCAGAGAAGTAATTGCACCTCGCTGCCCTCATCGCTGCGAGATAAGACCTAATATAGATTCTTAACCGCAACCGGTCGGATTCGGATCGGCTGGACCTCCAGCAGCTCTCTAGGCCCCGTTTCCGACGCTTCATCTCCCGGAGCTCCGCGGAGAACCATGGAGCTCGATGGGATCTGCACCGGGTCAGGGGCCGCAGGGGTACAACTCGGTCCAGTGCCTCAGTGGCTGCCCTTTCCCAGGCTTCCACTAAGGCATCCGCCGAGCTGTGAGCGACGGAGGCAGGTGGGGATCCCAGCGCTGCCTGGAACCCGAGAGGGTCCATTAAGCGTCTGGGGCGGTACCATCTAGTTGGTTCCGCATCCCCACGGTGGGGGGTGGCAAGACGGAAGACCAGCTGCAGGAGGTGATGATCGGTCCATGACAGGGGCATAATAAATGGAGAGCCCCCACCAAGATCATCCAACCACCGTCCAGATAAAAAAACCAAGTCAAGGGTGTGGCCTCCCTCATGAGTTGGTTCAGAAATTGCCTGCGTCAGGTCCATGGCCGTCATGGAAGCCATGAACTCCCGGGCTAACTCAGATGACCCTCCCAGGGATGGCAGATTGAAGTCACCCAAAACTAGAAGTTTGGGGAACTCAATCACCAAACCGGAGAGGACATCGAGTAGCACGGGCAGGGCTGCCGCTGTGTGACTAGGCGAAACGTACACCAGCAGCAAGCCCAACTGCGCCCCCGAACCAAACCTCAAAAAGAGAGACTCACACCCGACTATCTGAGGAACGGTGGTCTCCCGCGGACATAAGGTCTCCCTAATAACAACCGCCACTCCCCCGCCCCTACCTTGAGCCCGAGGCCGGTGTAACGCTCGGAAACCTGGTGGGCAAAGGTCAACCAAAGGGACCCCACCCTCTGGACCCAACCAGGTCTCGGTGATACAAGCCAGGTCCGCATGCTCACCCTCCACCAGATCCCGCACAAGGGGAGCCTTATTAACCACGGACCTGGCAATCAGGTACACCAGCCGGAGCTCAGGAGGCTGCACATCCTCGCTCCTGGCACCTCGGGGAAGAACCAGAGGGTCGGAGCGCCTCACCGCTTGCAAACAGCGGAGACGGCCCTCCCGGTAACGATACGGCCCTCTGTCCATACGCCTGCTGCCATACCCCAGTGTCGTGGGAATCGGTAATCCCACGACCCGCTCCCGAGCCCCAGATGTAACCACAACCCGCTCCCCCCGAACGCCGTCAGACCCAGGCCTGGCCTGCAACACGGTTGTATGGCCACCCCCCACAGCCAGACAACCACTACCCCCCACACCCCTCCCCAACCACCTAAAAAAATTGACTAAAAAATTAACCAGGGGCCTCTTATTAAATTTATATCGAGAGCCCCTGGTCTTACCCGGCCATCTCTCAGGGTCCCAATAATTGGGCCCTTCATCGAGACTGGGGATAGAAAAGAAGGCGGGACGCACCCAGGAGAGGGGGGCACCCCTGAGGGCGAGCAAGTCCGTATCAGAATATCGGTGCATATAGTCCGAGCAAGTCCAGAGAGGGCAGTCCAATGGTTAAAAAAAAAATCCAACAGGAGGTTCGAAGGTAAGGAGTGGAACATTTGGGCCATCCACCAACCTACTGCCACTCGGTTGGATGCTCCCAGGGGCAGACCACAACCCGTCCTCTCACAACGGGCCGCAAGTCTGCTCCCGGGGATGGTCCGAAATGCACACCCTGGGTGGGGCAGCACCCATAGAGCTCCCACCTCTATGGGGCTGCCGATGTAAAACAAGCCACTCTCCCACTGTGGCTTGTGCCCAGGTCCGTCCCAGTCCAAAGGGGAAAAAAGGAGGCAGATGGGGAATTAATAAATAAGGTTAATAAATAAGTTGGCAGTCCGCTATGTCGCCGCCGTTGCCACTGCCATCGTCGCTGCCGGTAAAACAGGCCAGCGGGCCTCGAAGACGCCGCCATCGCCATCACCGTCGCCGCCATCACCTCAAGCAGCCGGAACCCAACGAGTCGCTGTCGCCATGGTCGTCCTCTCCACCGCCCAGAGCAGCCCGAGGACGCCATCGCCATAACCACCTCCGTCGCCGGCAGCGGCTCGAAACCAACACAAGGGGAAGCCTTGTCAATAAAGTAACAAGCGGCCGTCTTCTCCGCCGCCAAACGGCCCGAAGACGCCGCAGCCGCCAAAGAAACAGCACAGGCAGGTCCAATAACAAAGTGTCTCCGCCGCCGCTGCCGCCGTTGCCGCCGCTGCCGCCGTTGCCGCCGCTGCCGCTGCCGCCAGAATGGTCTGCAGGCATCTCGCACAGGCTCTCCTCCCCTCTCCCGGAAGCGCCGATCAGCTGGGGCTCCGAGGACGCCGAAAACTCCAAGGACGCCGAGAACACTGCCGAAAACGGCCGAAAACCGTCCAAGACAGCAGCGCCGACCCGACGGCCCATGGCGGCCCAAAACAGCTGGAAACACCCCCGCTGCCGACCGCAGCCTCTTAGGAGAGGCCCGGAGACACCAGGGCAGCAGGAACCGGCAGGCCGAAGAAGCCGAGCCCAGCAACACCGTGGAAGATGAACAGGCGATGGAAAAGGCAACACGCAAATGGAACAGGCAAATAGCAAAACTGCCTCCTTATTTGCCTCTTAAATTCAGCTTCATGGATTTAACAATCCACATCCCCTACCCAGCGGGCCCAAAAAGACCCCTGAGGGGCTCCAAAGGGACGCCCAACAACCGGAGCTCACGGAGCTCAGCCCGACACGTCCGCCATCTTCAGATGTAAAATGCCTGAATGGTGTTTGTTGTTTTTTTAGCATACTGAATTCAGGTGAGTTTGCTCCAAAGTCTAACATGTGAGTTTTTCTTTTTCTATGCCTCAGCTTACAAGTTCCCAACAAGCATCTCCCCAGTGCTGAAGCAAGATTGGCTTCAAGGGAAAGATAATCTATTCTAAATATACTATATATATGGAATTGCATTTATTAGCAGTGTTTGACTGCTGAGGTTGTGTAGCTTCATAATACTTTTTTTAAAGTACTTTAAAAGGCCAGGATCAATGCCACAAAGTGAAAATTGATGAAACAAAGAGGAAACACTGAAATAAATGGAACTATGTGATCAATAAAAACTCTTATTTGCTAATTAGAACAGTTCCAATTCATGCCATTTTGTTGTGATTCTGCACAAAACCTCTGCATTTAAATGGGCACTCCTAAGCATTCATTCCCTCAGCATTTCCAAACTTGCATCTTATTATGTGCAGATATATAGGTGTCAAGTATGACAACTATTTTGTGAGTTAATTATTGCCTGGAGTGCAATAAGAAACTGAGAAAGTGTTGAACTTTCTAATAAAATCCAGCCCATCTGTTCTTGATGGAAGTGATTTTTCTATTTTGAGGATAGCCTCGTAGATTCAGTAAAAGGAAATTCCAGGAAATTGAAGTTTACACCTACTGGGTTTCGATTATAACTTGCTGACATGATGTCTGAAGTCAGTTACATTTTAAATGATTTAATAATAACTTATTTAAATAAGTTTCAGTGAGATAATCTCTCTAGCGGTATATCTTGAAGTCACATAACATCACAATATACTTACTCCTTTGAGGCTGGGAATCTTAAGAGCAAACCCAACAGTTAGCTAGACTGTAGGATGGAAGTAGTATGCTTTATTTTATGAGCACTGATTACTTTTAATCTCATGCCAATCTTACTGTGCCATCTAGTGTATCATGGGTTCCTTTGATGGGGGGAAGGGAGGACAAGCATCATTGGGTGATGGATGTTATGAAGAGGTGAGAGAGTAGGCAGTGGTGATGGAGGGCATAGAGTGATGTGGTAGAAGATCAAGTGTGGACTGTTCTCAGGGAAGGTAGCCTTGGTGCTTGGTATCAATGCTGCATTCCAGGTCCTGCTGAGGACTACCGTATTTTTCGGACCATAAGACACACTTTTTTCCCCCAAAAGTGGGGGAAAAATGAGGGTGCGTCTTATGGTCCGAAGGTGATCTGTATGGCCAGCCCCAACCTCCGCAAGTGGAAAGTAAAGGAGATTGCCAGGAGCACGAATCAGCACGTGCTGAGAAACGCCGATCTCACGCTCCTGCACTCTCCCTCGCTCGGTTTCAGCTTCCCTTGCTACAAGAGAAAGCAGGCTGAAACCGAAAGAGGCAGATTGCCAGGAATGCAAATCGGCTGATCTTGCGCTGCTGCAATCTGCCTCGTTTCAGCCTGCTTTCTCTTGTAGCAAGGGAAGCTGAAACCGAGCGAGGGAGTTTGCAGGAGCGCGAGATCGGCCGATTCGCATTTCTGGCAATCTCCCTCACTCCGTTTCACACACGGACCATTTCCTATTGCACAAAGACCAGCAAGGTGAGTGGCTCAGATTTTCAGTGGGAAAACGAGTGAAAGCAAACAGAGGGCCAGCTGCATTTCTGAGAAAAGATCCCGTTTAACATCTGGTAAACAATCTGGAACTGCAATTCAGAGAGAAGGAAGTCTGCACATCACAAGGAGCCACAAGTTTCTCTGCTGGGAAGAGTATGGAAGGAAGCCGTCAACCAAGTGAACTTTAAAAAGGGATCCATGGTTTTGTTTTGTTTCTTTAATTCCAGACAAAGTGAAAATTCTCAGGTTACATCTGCAATGGTGACAAACCACAAGCCATGCTTGCTTATAAACGTGTTAGCGGCCCAGCCATAGTTTTTGTCTCTACAAGACCCCCGCTGCAATCCTCTCTCGTAATTTCTCTGGGATGCAAAATAAAGAGTTGCTGGTACCCCATCTTGCGGGATTAGTGAAGGATAATTCAAACAATAACCCATGTGAAGTATTTCGAGTAACGCCCAGCATTGCCTGAAGTCCAATCCATTTAATGGCGACTGGAAGGAAGGAAGGAAGGGACAATGGGAGAGGGAGGGAGAGAAAGAGAGAGAGAGAGAGAAAGAGAGGGAGAGAGAGAGAAGGAGAAATTTTTTTCTTGTTTTCCTGCTCTAAAAACTGGGTGCGTCTTATGGTCCGAAAAATACGGTATTTTAGGCATCTGTCAGATAAAGTCAGTTGAATTTGTTAAGATTCTGGCTATGAAGGTCTTATGGAATTGACAGAAGCACATCTTGCTTAGTTATCTGGAGAGAGCTAGAACATGTTAGTCCTAAGGAACAGGACAGGATCTTAGGGCTTTGAGTGCTGTCATCTGTGTTTTAGATCCATGTCTTCCCTGATATTTATATATCCCTGCCCCACACGATGCCATCAAGATTCTTCCCAGTGCCTGAAGACTGAGGTTCTGGGTGAGAAAGCAAAGGCTTTTGATGCAACTCTAGCTAGACCATGTGGCTGTAGGTTTTAGGTTTGGAGGTTTACCATGATTAACTCTGGATGGGGCAACACTCCCTCAGAGTTGATGTACAAGTTGGCAGTCCATCTGAACTGGTAGCTACTGATCGAGATCAGGTGGCAATCACGCCCAGGATTTGCACAAATCCATCTTGTGCACCAGTTGCTCCTATTTCTGAAGACATATGCTTTAGTCCATGGTCTTCAAACTTGGCCCTTTTATGACGTGGAGTTCAACTCCCAGAATTCCTCATGCCATCCTTGAAAAGCACTTTAAAGCTACAACCAATTCAGAATGTAACAGCACATAAGGTATTCAGTTCACCATGGTATGTTCATGTAACACTGAAGCTTTGGATGCAATTAAAAATGCTGGTTGTCATCTAAAGCCCTGCACGGCACAGGGCGATACTTCAGAACTACAAGTATGCATTCTGTCGCAGCCTCTTCCAGGAAATTTGGACAGCCCTGTCAGTCTTCTGGAAAGTTTGAAGACTAGGTTTCCTTTTCAGACATGGGAGTCAGAATGTTAGTGGAGCCCAGTATGTGTGTCCTATTCTGAATCATGACAGAGTTTTTAAGGAATCTTGGTTGGAGTTCAGTTTTAAAGACTGTATTGCCTTATAGATTTTATATTGTGTTATGTTATTAATGTGTTTTGCTAGCTGCCCAGGTTAAGAAATATGGTCATATAAATTAGTCAAAGAATTCAATAAAATTATACCAATTTGCATTTTAAATTCTTTATTGTTGCTCTAGAGTAAATATTTTTTTACGGCTAAAACATTGACATTTCAATAACAGTGGTAATGTAAGACCAGTTTACAGACCTTTCATATGCCAGCAGCTCTTTATACAATTTATTTATAAAATGATTCTATGAAAACTTACTGTAGGGGTGACAGGGGTTGAAAAAGATGTGGAAGTAGCCATGACACTTAACATGTTGAACGTATAGTTTATAGCTCTGGTATTTTTAACATTCAGTGCACGGAAGAGAAATGTCTTGACTTGTTAAGTGTAAAAGATGCAATGTAAAACTGCAGCCAGTTCAAGAATTTAGCCTAATTCCATTAAAAATAGCAGGAGGGAAGATGTTCAGCCAGAAACAAAAAAGGGTTCAATTAGGAAATTGGGGAAAAAATAATAGTTCATTACATGGAATAGAAGACTTGGGGGTAGGGGGCTGCTTATGGTCAAACATGGACTGAAATGTCCTTCAGTTTCAATGCTAAAAGTATTCTAATTCAGATTTTGGGAAAGGAGACAAACGTTAATAGAAAAATCTTAATGTTTGTTATATTAATAATCCAATGGGGCAATTTTTCACATTATTCCTATTTTCATATCATGGGAAAAATAATTTCAATGCTTCTTGCAGTTTTATGTTGTTTTGCATGAGCATTTAGCAGTTAGGTTTACAGGGCAGCTTAAACTTGAAATGGAGGTGGACTGTGACTTCACCATATGACAAATAATTCACAGGAATGCAATCGTGAAAGTGAATTAGGACTTGCAAAAGGACAGTGGGGTCCAGCTCAGTTACCTTTACCAGCATCTTTACCAAAGCCTTATTGACCTTTGGATTTTTTTTTCTCAAAATAGAAGTTATAATAGTTCAAAGCAGACTATCTTCATTCATCCAACTTTAGGTCCTGGGTTTTGTTTTCTCTTTCATTTGTTTATTTTGATGACAATAATTGCATCACCCATTTAACTCTGTGTAAGGTATAAAAGTAGAGAAATGAAGATAGTGAACTATTCATTGTTTAATTAACTGGGACTTTCAAATCTCACACATTATTTATAGCAAGGCACTGCAAGAATCACAGTCCATGACTTTTTAGCTCCCTAATTTGCCCAGCAATTTAGAGCTATATATTTAAACAATTTAATGGATATAAACTTTGATTGGTCAGCAAATGCTTTTCCAGCGATGCTGCAGAGGCTAGCTGCAAGAGAACATTGATACATTCAAAAATTAAAAATTCAATATGAACTTTTGTCCTTTACAATAAGAGTACAGTGCATTAACCAAAACAGCATCAAGAAATATTAATTCCCATGCAAAATCTCCTTCCATTATGAAAAGTTTATGGCACACTGGAAAAGTGCTCACAAACATCACCAATCCAATCAGTACATATGCCAGATAAATTTAACTTCTGTTTACGTTGGATAACCTGTATCTATTAAAAAACTGATGGCATGCAAGTTCTATCAATTCAAGTCCACCAAACAGCTTTTCTTGCACAGTGAAAATGACAACTACAATCACAACATACCATCGTACAAAGTTGTACATGTATAACAGTGCAATTGCAGAGAGTGTGAACAATGTCCAATACAAGAGGGAAATGCACTTAACAACCATGACTCTGAGCTCAGATTTACAGGGTGGGATTTTGCTTCTCCCTGACACATCAAAGTATTTTTTGCCTTCGTAGAAATGGCGTAGCCGTTCTTCTTTTTCTTCCCAGCGCTTCTGACACCAGAGTTGCAAGTCTTCCAGAGAGGTTGGCAGGGATTCTACAGGATATCTGCAGATGTGAAAATGAATTTCCTTGGGAAAATTTCCACACAGAAGATGTTTCTCAGTTTGTGGAATGTTTTGAGGATATGCCACTGTTATGTCATGAACAGCATCAAGGTTATTACCTAGAAAGAAATATAATTATTAGTATAATTATGAACCCATCCTCTCACTCGCTTTCTCTCTGGCAAACATAACTAATATTCCTATTTTCTCCACAGCCATCATTCTATGAGATGGATTGGGCTGAGAGAGTGACGAGCCCAGTCACCCAGCCAGCTTTCATTTATCTGCAAAGTCCAGATGGACAGAAAAATAATGATGAAGGTTGCCTAGTTTGTAGCAGAAATCTCATCTAGTAGTTTATAGATATGCTAACTCAGAAAGGTTAATTAGGTTCTTCAAAGTTGGATTGGTGGATTCAAATATTTCCAGAAAACTCCCAAGTAAGGCAAGACAGACAATGCCAGGAGGACGGAAGCACAATAACTTAAAACTGCAAAACTTCATTCCCCTAACAGGTTTAGGACAACTCACCCCAGCCATCTTGCCACGACCATCCCAGCACAGCCATCTTGCCATGGCTAACTTGCTGCGGAACAACTCACTGTAGTCAACTCACCACAGGACAGTTTACTGCAGAACAATTCACACACAATTAACTCAACACAATAAATGTTATCCGCCTGTTTCTTCTACATTAGTTCCATTTTGTGAATGGAAATAGCGTAGAAGAAACAGTGGTGGATAGCTTTTATTGCACTGAGTTACCACACATGAATTGTCTTGCAGTGAATTGTCCCACAATGTGTTGGCTGTGGTGAGATGGCCACAGCAAGTTGGCCCATTCCATCCCCAACCTTTAATGTATTTCTGGGGGTGGGGTGGGGAGGGAATACCTTGCATTTATTTCTAGAACTATTGAGGTTGGGCTATATATACAGATCTACAGTTCTCACATACCATTTAATCCTAAACATGTACAGCTACCAAGTTCTGTTTTGTGGATTTCAATGGAATTCTGGGAGTCGACGTCCACACATTTTAAAGTTGCCAAGTAGTGGGTTCAAGGGAACTTTTTAATTCAAAAGCAAAAACAACATGATAGATGTTTGTAAAAGACGTAACTTTTATTGATAGCCACACATTTAGATTTACCTTCTCTGTCCACTCCCAGCCCAAATGTAGACTTTGCTTAATTGTGTCATAGTTTCTGATTTGTGCTAGGATATGGGATACCTGTAAGAGCTTGAACATTCTGTTTTAATAAATTAATTGGCTAGTATTTGAAGAAAGTTAAATGTGTACTGTCTGGTCTTAATAGGGATTAATTCAACAAAGTATTTTTTTTCTGTTTCCTGTATATATATATATATATATATATATATATATATATATATATATATATATATATATATATATATATATATATATATATATATATATATATATATATATATATATATATATATATATATATATATATATATATATATATATATATATATATATATATATATATATATATATATATATATATATATATATATATATATATATAAGCCTTATATATATGTATTTCAGGTTGTTAATACAGTGCCAGAAAAAGAAATATGGTTCAAAGATGTGATGCATTATTGCATTACGTACTGAAAAAATTGGGATTTATTGCTGTGTGATTTACTGCCCAAAAGATTATTGTACGGTATTCTGAAGGAAAGACTCTGCTATACTTGATTTAAAATTCTGGACTGAATTCTGTTTCAGAGCATATATGGATTGGTTGTATGGAAGGTTCAATCAGTATTATTCTGTGTGGTAAAGGTTTAATTTGCTGTTTAAGAACTGTGGTTTTTCATTCTACATATACTTAATTTATCAATTTTATTTTTGTGTCTATTTTCTTCTGCATTTATAAATAATAAATTAGAATAAATTATTAATAAAGTTGATTGATTTAACTAACATAATTGAATAAGTTAAATACTACTGCAATAGTTTTTTAAAGACCATCCTGGGACTTTCAAGTAGATTTTAGCTTTTATCTTTTCCCACACAAAAAGTAGTGAATTTCTTACAAAGTGGTTTTGAAAGTATCTACGAGTTTTATTCTTCTCATACCATAGAAATGCATGCCATCCAAGTTGCAGATCATGTCCTTTTAGATTTAAGAGTCTTTTATGACTGAGAATTATGTTTTTGTTTGCTAAAGGTGAGGGAGGATCCCTTGCAGGGTCGTGCCGAGGAGTTTAACCAGCATCTGTCGGACAAAATCGCTCAGATTCGGACCGGTCTGGACTCTGACTGGGCAGAGTCTGGCGATCAGGACACGGGCAGTCTTGTCGATACCATCTGGGATGAGTTTGATTCTGTGACTCCGGAGGAAGTGGACAGGATCATGGGGAGGCTGAGCACCACCACATGTTTATTAGACCCGTGCCCTTCCTGGCTGGTATATGCAGCCCGGGAGAGGACACGCAGCTGGTTCCAGGCAGTTATATCGGCTTCCCTGAGTGAGGGTAGCTTCCCCGCCGTCTTGAAAGAGGCGGTGGTGAGGCCTCTCCTCAAGAAGCCTGCCTTGGACCCAGCTGTATTGAACAACTTTCGTCCAGTCTCCAACCTTCGCTTTCTTGCGAAGGTTGTTGAGAGTGTGGTGGCGCATCAGCTCCCTCTGGTCCTGGATGAAGCGGATTATCTAGACCCGTACCAATCGGGTTTCAGGCCCGGGCACAGCATGGAGACGGCATTGGTCGCGCTGGTGAATGATCTCTGGAGGGCTCGGGACAGGGGATATTCCTCTGTTCTAGTTCTATTAGACCTCTCGGCGGCTTTCGATACCATCGACCATGGTATCTTGCTGCGGCGTCTCAGGGGACTGGGAGTGGGAGGCACGGTTTTACAGTGGTTCTCCTCCTATCTCCAGGGACGTTCACAGTCGGTGTTGGCAGGAGGGCAGAGGTCGACCGCGAGGTCTCTCGTTTGTGGAGTTCCTCAGGGGTCAGTCCTCTCGCCTCTCCTGTTCAACATCTACATGAAACCGCTGGGTGAGATCATTCGTGGTTTTGGGTATCATCAGTATGCTGATGATACCCAACTTTTCCTTTCGACCCCAAACCACCCCAGTGATGCCCTCAACGTGATGTCCCGTTGCCTGGAGGCGGTTCGGGTCTGGATGGGGAGGAACAGACTTCAACTCAACCCCGACAAGACTGAGTGGCTTTGCATATCTTCATCCCGGGTTTATTCGGACATTCCACCTCTGGCTATGGGGGGTGAACTATTACCCCCCGTAGATAGGGCTCGCAACTTGGGAGTCCTCCTAGATTCACGGCTCACCTTGGAAGACCATATAGGAGCTGTGACTAGGAGGGCTTTCGCCCAGGTTCGCCTGGTGCGCCAGTTGCGGCCCTATCTTAGCCGGGATGATTTATGCACAGTCACTCATGCGCTCGTGGCCTCTCGTCTGGACTACTGCAACGCTCTCTACATGGGGCTGCCCTTGAGGACCACCCGGAAGCTCCAACTGGTACAGAATGCAGCCGCGAGAGTTGTGTTGGGAGTCTCCCGATACTCCCACGTTACACCTTTGCTCCGTGAGCTGCATTGGTTGCCAGTTGCCTTCCGGGTGAGATTCAAGGTACTGGTAATGGTGTTCAAAGCCCTCCATGGCATGGGGCCGGAGTACCTTAGGGAACATCTGCTGCCGGCATCAAGCTCCCTGCGCCCTGTGCGTTCCCACAGAGAGGGCCTCCTCAGGGTGCCACCGATCAGAGAATGTCGATTGGTGGCCCCCAGGGGGAGATCCTTCTCTGTGGGCGCTCCGGAGCTGTGGAATCAGTTACCGGTAGAGCTCCAGATGGCGCCCGATCTTCGCTCCTTTCGTCGCGATCTTAAGACGTTTTTGTTTGTACAAGCCGGCCTAGCCTGATGGGGATTGGTGGGGTTTTTTATTTTTTGTATTCTTAATTTGATCTTTGGGGTTTTATAATTGTATATTAATTGTTTTAACTTGGGCAATCATTTAATCTCTTTTTAATGTTTGTATTTTGTATTTTATTTTTGCCCTGTGAACCGCCCTGAGTCCTCAGGGAGAAGGGCGGTATAGAAATATTATTAAATTAAATTAAATTAAATTAAATTTTAAATTTTTTATTGGTTTGAGCATAATCTTGTAAATTAAACTGTCAGCTAACAAATGAAGTAATTTAAAGCTATACTGACAATATTTATTTTATTCTTTTTTAAAAAAGGTTGCTATTTACTGAGTTGTTCTGAAAATGTTACTAGGTAAAAAAGCTGCACTAAATTAAGTATACCATATAAATCAACTCTTTTGAAGTGAAATTCACAGATTGAACTTTTTCCCCAACACATGCTACAACAGCTGGGGTTGAAAGAATCACATATGTAAAAGATATTAACTATTTTAGAGGCAGCTTTTGAAAATCATATCTTGGGCTGTTTTTACAAACATGGAGAGCACTTGTTAAAAGTGTACAGAAGAAACTTAATATTTGAGATTGCATGCAGTCCTTTGGAACATGATCCAGTTTTTATCAAAATAAACCTCCACAATTTACACTGAATTAATCAACAGTAAAGCCATATATTAATTTACAAGAATATTTTAAAGGAATAAATGGAGATGTCTGCTTGAGAATAGGGTTTTTTTGCTTTGCCAAAATGGTACCTTTTTTGCCAAGTGGTACTTTAGATTCAGTTCAACCTGCTATTCAGAAGATCAAGTACACGAATTCAGCTGGTACATCAATTACAGCCTACCTGGATCAGCAAGCCTTAGAACAGTGACAATCACCCGTATCATTCCTGTTTTGTCTACTGCAACGTGCTCTGCATGGGTACACTTCGAAAATCGGTCAGAAATTATAGCTGATGCAAAAGTGAGTGGCCAGATTATAGAACGAAGCCTATTTTGAGGGTGCTACACTGGCTACCTGTTGGCTTCCAGGCCCCAAAGTGCTGGCTATAAAGCTATGTTTGACCTGGTACATGAACCACTTTGCCAAGCATGATTCTCCTAGTCAAATATCAAGAGGAGCCCTTCAAAAATATCTCTTCTCCTTTTCAGATAAGAGCAGTAGGAATCAAAAGTCAGACTTTTTCAGCTGCGACTTGAACATTAGGGAACACAGTCCCCAGAGGGGTATCGGCTCCAACTCTCCTTGCATTCTGAATGGCCCTTAAAATCATTTCATTTTGGTAAGTTTAAAGCTCATAAAAGGACTATGGACAGACACTAATTACTTATTTTACACCAGATAACATGTCTTGTGGAGTCAGAGAAATTTGCTTAATAAACAAAGAAAGAGAATGGCTTGGGGGGGGGAGAGAACTGTGGGAACAAGAGTGACTTCTGACTTCCTACTGGCTTCCCCATTGATTTTCCTTGTGGGAATTTGGCAGGAAGCATCAGAAATATCTCTCTCTCGCTGCCTGCTTTCTTCCCACTACTTTTCCCTTTCCAGCAGACAGGTAAGTAATGAAGGATTGCAAGACTCGCTGGGAAACAGTACACTGAAAATGAAGATCATGTGATTACAGCAGCAGCCAGCAGGACTGAAACAACTACAATTTCTCCAAATTTTATTCCCTCCGGAGTCATCGGTCCTGGATTGTGGATACACTTAAGCCCATTTGAAATACCTTGGTTTAAAAAATTTTGCACTTTGTGGAACAGTGTCACCCAGTTAAAGGTCATGATAACAAGAGTTTTAATAGTATATAGATTGCATTCTCTGCCTTAAAAAAATATTTAAATAAATAACTACTACTGCCAGCAAACCAGTGAGAATCGTTACATTTGAAAAGATCTGAAAATCTGCTTTTTAGATTAGATGCTGTTTTGTTATAAAAAAGCTGAAGAATCTATTTCAACAGAAATCATAATGCAAATTATGTGTAATATGAGATAGATTGGTTTCCTTCCAATAAAATCTCTAGATACAATACTATTGCCAGATGTTTCATCAAGAGCTAGGTTTCTGAATTTTTCAACAGTGCTTTAATTCAGCCACTACAGAATATCTGTAGTTTCTCCCTGATCTTTACAACTAGATTTTAAGCATCATCAACAATCCTTTGAATAGCTTTAAGGTGAAAGACTGAAATGCTACATGATATATTTACATATTCATTAGTGTGACGAGATTAGTTGCAGTAAGATAGCTAATGGATTTTTGATTCACGTTTACTATGAATGCCATAGCTATTATTAATAATCAAACTCTGAAGAACATAGTAAACATTCCATAAACCAATGGGGCCTTAGTTACTATGGATATATCAAAATTCTCTTTTGCCACCAAAGTTGCTTCTTCACAGGCAAGCGCCGTCCATTGCAGAGTGCTTTATGACTTGGAGGATCATTTCCTGCTGGATCAGCAGATGGAAGACATAACAAAGCTGATGCATGAGTTGTTATCCTACTTGGGCAGGAGGACTTAGCTACAATATCTTATGCCCTCATTATTGGGTTGGATTACTATACTAATGTATTTGGGCGCCCCTTAAAAACAACTACAGTTCATCCAAAATATGGTGCTGTGTATAGTTTACGGCTCCTATGGGATATAACATGGATTTTATGCCAACCTTGTGGATTGGTTTCTGGGTACATAAAGATGTATATTTAAACCAATGTACATCTTTATGACTTGGAACCTGAGTATCTGCAGGACAATCTATTCCAAACAGTAGTAGTTGGACTGATCAGATCCAACAGGGAGAAATGTTTAGTGATTCCCCATTTTCAGGAGCTTGAAGTAAGAAGATGCTCCTCTCAATGGCAGTCATGACCCTGCAGAACCACTTTATTTTATTTTATTACAAACATTTATATAGTTGCCCATTTTACAACAAACTCTGGGCAGCTCCCAATCAAAAATTAAAACATTAAAAACTACAATAAAGTTATAAAAATCAAACACTTTAAAAACAAAAACCTGTTCCAAGTTAAGCTTCCTATATAAGGCTTCTGGTTTGCCAAGCCAGCCAACATGGACGTCTGGAGGACGGCTCTCATCTTCCACGTCCAGTTTCGCATAGCTGGGGGTTCCTAAAAGGGCCGAAGAGTCGCCTTGGAGAGGCGACCAGACAGAAGGGGCTTTTGCAGAAATGCGGGGGAGCTGCAACCCCCCCCCCCGTTAGTGCCTGCATTCCCTTTGTACCGGCGGATGAAAGACTGGCCATAGTAATATGACCAGTTACTATGCTGCAGACAGCCGAAGTCAAACTTACCATCAGGCAACATTAAAGCAGCGTGAAAGACACGGGGGTAAGATTCCTCTCTTATACCTTAATCTTCTTCTTTTCACCTAAATAAGCTGCTAAGTACCTTCCCCCCTGTGGAGAGGGAGGGGGGAATTCAACCCTCCCTTCAAATAAGTGGCAAGCAAGCCCAGGGGTGTTTTTTTTAAAAAAAAAAAGTTGAAAAAAGAAATGGACTAAAAGAAAAGAATTTTCAAAGTACTTGGGGGACACCTGAAATTGCAATCTGACTTTCTCTTTAAAAAAAATCAAGAAAATATTTAAGAAAAACAAGATAAGGCTAACCTTGAACACCAAATGTGAAACTTCACTATGGAAGTTTCAAAAAAAAAATCTATGCTATGTGGGAAATATCTTACCAAACTTATCAGTTCCTTTCTACAGCTGGCGATGAAATAAGAGCTTTTGGGAAAGAATTAGAAAACATCTTGAAGAAACAAACTCAAACTGTGACTACAACTAATATTTTATTGGGACAGAACTTAATGGAAGAAATTGAACAATTAAATACATTGGCAGAAGAATTAAATATTCAACAAATACAGATTTTTGAAGATTATTATGGAAAACAGATGGAAAAAAAGTTATTCAGACCAGGACAATTATATCAAGAGGTGAAAATAATGAGAAGATTTGGTGCTGTTAACAGACTCCTCAATCCTTCAAAAGTGGAGACTGGAGGGCCACTTCAATATGATACAACAACACAAGAATGCTTTGATGACCCTGAGGCAAAGAAGCGAAAAATGACATGACAAAGGAAGAAAGCAAGAATAAGATTGAAGAAATATGGACATTCTTAAGAGGCCTGAAATAGATAATACCAAAATAGACAGGATTGTATTTGGATTACAAGAGATTGTTTTGATGAGTAGATAAAAACACTAATTATAAAAAAATAAAATAAAATAAAATACAGATGTATGAATACCAACATTGAAATATTGAGTTCTTTAAATGATATGGAATAAGATGTATATATGTTGAAAATGATAGAATGTAACTAATATACATGGATGTAGTGCCATGAGAGGATGTATTAAATGTTGAAACGGAAGAAATTGTGATTAATTTTTAATATGTGGAAACTATGAATGAGAAACAAGAATATTATATTGTCCTCCTCCTCTTTCTCCTCCTTGCAATTGGTATTCTAATGACTACTATTCTAATATTGTACCACTAATATTGATATGGAAATGAGATAAATAAGAAATGTATTACATTACTAGGTATTGGAGAAAATTGTGTAAAGGGAAAGGACGTTATTTAGCAATATGAAAATGAGAAATCTTAAATGTTTAATTTTAATATCAATGTAAAATTAAAGCTAGAAAAATATATAAGGTGTTTGATGTTTTAAAGATGGAATGTTAAAATATAAAATATACTAAAGTATTGATAAATATAAGAAAACTATTAAATGACTGATGGATAGCAATGAGAAGTATGTTAATTTAGATAAGAGATAGTATGTATTAAAGGAAAAAAGAGAGAGGAAGTATTGGTTACAACAATTTGGAGATTTGTAATAATATGTATTTGTTTGAAATGGAACTATTGTAACCCGGACACCACGTTGCTTTTTAAAGGTAATATTGTAATATTGGAAAACTAACAAAAATAATAATAAAAAAATAAGCTTCCTATATGAAATCATTTTGTCTCATTCTAGGTCTTCAGTGCTTTGTGGAAAGCTAGGAGGCTAAAAGTCTACTGAACTTCAGGGGGAAGGTTGTTCCATAGGGCAGGGACTGCCATAGAAAAGGCATTTCCTGTTGATCCTCTCCTTGTTGGTATTTGGAACTTTTCAAGAGTGTTGTGGTCTGGGGCTGCATTTTTTCCTCTTACAGTGTGAAGCTTAGGTCCAGCCCAGCCCAATGTACAAGGGGATTTTTTTTTTGGGACACACTGAGGCTCTGAGGTTGCTTTCAGTCTTGCATCACAGAATCCAGCCAGGCTACCTGGTCAGCAGTGGGAGCAAGAGGTTGGTGAGCATATGGCATAACATAACGTTAGCTCCATCATGCAGTCATTATTGTTACTTCATGAATCCCTTGATTCAGGCATAGGGCATAAGGCATAGGACATGATAGCCTTTATGATATGAAGTGGCTGATCATAATGCAGCCTGTATAAAGTCTGAAAGTGACAGGTATTTAAATTCATGAGGGGATGGGGAAGAAGAAGAGAACTTATAGCTGCTAACTGGCTGGCACTAAAACAGTTTCTGCCATACCAAATGCACAAGTGGACAAATCTTATTATGTTCAATTAACCCAGTACTCTGGGAGCCTCCTTAATCTGAAAAGAATTTAATGAAAAGTCTTGGCTTCAATAAACACTGTTTAATTATGAGTAATATTTATTCACAAATAATTTGTTTTAGGATTAACCTGAGACCTGTAAGAAATCAAACACATCAATATAATAACGGAATGCCTAATGAGAAAATAATTGATTCATAACTGTAATATATTGCTTTGTAGCACACATAATTGTTTAGTACAATTGCTTTTAAGTTGTTGCATCTGGCAATAAAAATGCAACTCCATAAAAGAGAGAAATGATTGGAAGTAGCATTATGTCTTACTGAAAATCTTTGGTTGAGTCAGATAATGCTCCTTGCTTAAAAGGTGCAGTCTTTGGGAGTGGAATTTCTGTTGCTAAGCAATGCGGTCAGAAGTGCAATGTCACATAACCACATCACTCAGTGACAGAAATCCTGGTAGTCCTCAGTCATTAACCAAACCTCACTGGTTTTTAGGTGAGGACACTAGCCAAGCCAAGCCATTTCCACTTGGACCTTAGCAGCCTCAAGACTTGATAAGGTAAGGAACTGCCTCTTCTTAAACTTCCTCACCCGTCTATTTCTCCCTACCTCAGCACTTTTGCCCACCTACCTCCTGCCCATGCCACTATGCCCTGCCTATCACACTGCGTGCCATCAATGTACCAACTGGGGCTTTCTTTCATGCTGATGCAGTGGGAGTTTGTCTCACACCCTACCCAGGGCCTCCATTCACATGTCAGTCAGGCCTCCCGCTCATGTCCCACCCAGGTCCTTCTTTCACTTCTTTAGAGATAACTGACAGCTTATATGCTGAATTTGGCCTGAAAAGCAATTGCATCAGCCTCAAACGTTCCACAAGATATATTTATTCACAGTTGCATTTTTAACAGAAATTGCATCTTAGTATTTTTTTTAAAAAAGTATACTTAATCTTACAAAATTCAAAATGTGCATGTACTGTGATGTCTGAAGTGAACTGTGCATTATTGTATAGTTTAATTCTAGCTAGAATTGGTTCTCTCAAGCTGTATTTCTATGCATTTTCCTAAGAGTAAAACTTAGCAAACACAGAGGTTGTCCATCATAAAACAACTGTGTAGTTATGAAATCAATTCTGCAAGTCTGTCTTTGTGAAATACCGTATTTTCCGGCGTATAAGACGACCCGGCGTATAAGACGACCCCCGACTTTTAAGACGATTTTTAAGGTTTTTCGTCTTATACGCCGGAAAATACTTACATGCCAGTTGCCAAGTGTCCGACACAAGCCCGATTCAGCCCCGTCTGATGCAGATGGTGCAAAGCCCCTTTGCTTTTCCTTCCACCCACCCATTTGAGAGCACATTTGCAGACGGAGCAGCCGCGCGTCTGGAGCCAAGCCCCGCCCAGGAGGCGGTCAGCCAGGTGGGCTCGGAAGACGCGCTGGAGAGGCGGGCTTGGGGCGGCCATGCTGAGGCCGGCTGGCGAGGGCCGCTGCGTGGTCTGCGGGCGAGAGGGGCGCCAGGCCCGCCGGAAGTCCCCGGAAGTCCCCGGAACGGGCTGGCAGGCACGCTCTTCCCCGGCCCGCCGGAAGTCCCCCAAACTTGGAACTGCCTGGCGGCGGGCGGGTGCTCCCTCTCCAATCCGCCGGGGAGCGTCTCCCAAAGCGCAGCGTCTGGCAGCCGGGAGTCCGTCGGCCTGGTCGCTGGCGAGCTGGCCCGCGGCTAGGGCCGGGGCCCAGGAACAGGTAGCCGGGTGCGGGTGGGGGGAAGGAAAGCCAGGCGCGGGCTTCTGCGGCTGGTTGCGAGGCCGGATGCGGGCGTCTGCCGGGAGAGATAGCGGGTAGCAGGGCGCGCTCTGCTTATGCTCAGATGCCGCTTGGGTGAGGGTGAGGGGCTTCCTGCAGCTCCCGGGGTCTGGCGTTTGCAAGGGGGAGGGGAAGGGGCTTAGAGGCTCTTGGGGGTGGGAAGGGAGAGTCACGATGGAGGGGGGACTGGACTAAGGCTTGAAGTTGCTTTGCAAGAACGGGGACACTCGACTGATTTATGTTTTTTTTCCGGCGTATAAGACGACCCGGCGTATAAGATGACCCCCCAACTTTTGAGAAGATTTTCAGGGGTTCAAAAGTCATCTTATACGCCGGAAAATACGGTAGCTAATCGATCTCCTAAGGTTTGCTCGTTTCCATCAGATTGGTATCAACCTGTTAGCAAAGCAGGTAAATCTAAAGTAGGGATGAAATATGAGATAGCTAAATTTAATTTCAAATTCAAAGACACTTTTATAAAAAACTTTGACAGACTCTGTTAGAAAGGCTTTTAAACATAAAATACCTATTCCATTGTAACTTTCATGGAAATCTATTATAGTCAGCCTTTTATATAATTTCATCCATTTATTTCACAAATAGATCAGAATTTATGTAATTTTAAAAAGGTACTTAAAGTTATGCAACTGAAGCCCGTCATAAATATGTTTTACTGTGTGTGGATGTAAAGAGTGGTGTATATAAGCATATCTGTATATCTGTCTGTCTTATCCATAAACTATGCATTAAAAGACACATTCATGACCTGAGTGGTTTAAAGGACAAGTGCTTATATCATTAGTGTATTTTTACAGATGACAAAGAATAGCATTTAGAATGACCTATTTATAGTAAATGACCTTCTAGACAATATTCAATGTGAAACAAAATTGATCATATTCTAGGTCAGTCAAATATATCCATTGTTTAAAATACCTAAGAGTGTTCCAGATTAAGTAACAGTCTTCTATTTAAAACATTTTGGGGAGTGGATAGGGAGAATAAGAAGGAGTTAGGGTTTTTTAATATTTAAAATCCAGAAAAAGTTTATTGTTAAATTTTACACTAGAATTCTTATTTTCCCGAAGCTTACATAAGAGTGTATAGAAATGTTGCTTTTCCAGAAAAGTATCTTGTAGTCACATATTATCTAAAATTGCCTTTCATAACTCAGGTCAAGAGGGCATCACTGCATCAGTATAGTAGTTTGTTAATCCACTGATTGCTATAATACGTGGGACAAGATTCCAGGTCTCTAATGTTGACAAAAGGGAGAAGCAGAATATTTAAGAACATTTTTAGATTAAAAAGGTGACAAAGGGAGCCAAATATTGGATAGCATGGAAATAGGTGACAAGGAGAAGCTTTTCTTCTTCTTCTTTTTTTAACACTCTAGGACCAGCAGCCATCTAAATGAAACTGACTAAAAGGAGATTTAGAACAGAGAAAAGAAATAGGTCTGAATTGTTCTTTTCTTGAAGCCCCAGTAGAAAAAAACAGAAAAGAAACAAGAAAAGGAGTCATCTAGGATCACCTAGAATATAAGAGTGTAGCAACCGTATGAAGGACAAATAGGCAGAAGACTAGCAGAGTGCATCCATGAACTCCAGCTAGCAACCAGAGGACGTGACAAAAACCTCCTTAATTTCACAGCACATGGACAAACTCAAACACAGTTTCAATGGGAAATTGAGCATCCTAGGGCAAGCCAAGTCCAAAAATGCCAGAGACTTCCTGGAAGCCTGGGCCATCAATAGGCACATAGAGATAAAGAACATCTACATACCACTCAAAAGAGACAATAGCAATAGCACTTTGACTTATATACCGCTTCACAGTGCTTTACAGCCCTCTCTAAGGGGTTTACAAAGTCAGCATATTGCTTCCAACAATCTCGGTCCTCATTTTACCGACCTCAGAAGGATGGAAGGCTGAGTCAACCTTGAGCAGGTGAGACTTGAACTTCCAAACTGCTGGCAGCTGGCAGTCAGCACAAGTAACCTGCAAGTACTGCATTCTAACCACTGCGCTACCAGTGGTTAGAATCAAAACTCCACAAAGGAAACAAAAGGACTAAAACACCTCCCTGCCAGTAATCAAACAGCAAACAGCACTCCTTACTAGCACTGATGTTACCTAGTTATGGTAATGAAATGTCTGCAAGAAAACAGAGAGCACCAAGCACCCCTCAATTTATAGACTGTCTGGCTTCCAAGACTGATTTTCAAATTAGAATTACAGTAATGAACTGACTCTAATAAATCAAGTAGTATTATTAATAACATATACTGTATACACTCTTCCAATCAGACTTTGGAATAAAAACAGTTAATATGGGTTTTTTAAAATTATTATTCTAGTTCAGTGATCTGTAGTCTTCTTTTGTGATCACATCAAAATAACAAAAGAAAACAGATATTTTGTTAATTATTAATACATGGACGTCATTAGGTCCTTTTAAAGGGCTTCCTGTTTCAAGGATTATATATATTTGTCTAATGTCTTCAGTGTCCTTTCAGAGTACTAAAAAAAGAAACAGCAAAACAAAGCAAAAACCCTGATGGCAATAAAAAGAAATATGAAGTAGTGATTTATTTGGAACAGGAGAGGGGTGGGGGAAAGTAGCAGAAAGTGTCTTGCAGCAGCACGTTTTACAAAAGGAATTAAAGCCATGAAATTAACATTTTAATGAAGCAGAGAGACTATTGACGTCAAGACTAACTCACTGATTGCTGCTTCCAGGTGGCCTAATGAGATGAAAATGAAGTTTATATCCTCAGCTAGTCTTAGCCAGGCTTGTTTAGTGACTATGATTGAATTTAAATGAAAAGACACCTCTGTGTACAAACATGTCTAGGCTGGTTAATAGCTTGCTCAAATTTAAGTATAACAAAAGCTTAAATTAACAATACTTCAGTTAACAAACACTGGTGCAGGCTTCATTTCTCTTTGTTCTTTTTTTAAAAAAATATGGAAGTGATAATTATATATAAGAAGGCTGCATGTGGATAAGAATGTCCCAGTTCCAACACATACGTTCAGTATCTGTTTGTTCTCATAAAGCTGCCACATTTTTACTCTAATTTAGTTTATAATCTTATCAAAGGAGACCACTTTTGATGACTCTGAAGAAGTACTGTTCAGAAGACAGTGCCTAGTTAGAAAGTTTGACATTAAACCACAGATAGGCACCAAGATGCTCCCTAATTTTGTTTATACCAGGTACTCATTCATTGTCTTTTTAACTTTCCCTCTCTGCAAGGAAAACAAAAAAAGGAATTTGGCATGCTGAAAGCCAAGTGTCATCTTCCAGCACTGCCTTTAGTGACAAGAACACTTTTAAATCTCCTGGATTGTCAGAGAATATGATGCGGGACAGTTTTGTCTTTTGACAAATTGTTTTATGACTGGTCATATAAACCAATGTTTCTTGACCTTGGCCACTTTAAGATGGGTGCTGACTGAGGAATTCTGGAAGTTGAACTCCACCCATCATAAAATGGCCATGGTTGAGAAATACTTATGTAAACCATGCTTGTCATTTGTAAAGAAACAAATTTTCCCCAACAACTATATTGTGGTTATATTTGCTGCACACTCTCAAAATTGTGCAGCTCTCAAAAAGGAGCTTCATATAATTTTATAATCATTGTAACTTTAATGAACAGCTTCCGTGCAAATATTTACACTCTTTCCTAGCCATTCATTCAGTAAATAAAATACTTGCTATTAGCATTGTTCAAGTCAAATCAATGTCTCAGATTCAGATAAGATAAGAATATTCAAATGTAAAATTCCCCAAATATTCCTAAATGAACTGGACAGAACTATTTATGGTAGCTAATCTTGCAGAAGATATCATTTTAGATGCTTCAAATAAAAGTTTCAACTAAAGGCTCCAAAAACACAGGAAGAATAGGAATTAAAAGGGCAAATGTGGCTCATTGTAAGGTAAATGAAGATCATCATCATCATCGACCTTGGAAGTCTTCTAGTCCAACCCCCTGCTCAGGCAGGAAACCCTATACCATTTCAGACAATTGATTGTCCAGTTTCTTCTTAAAACTTCCAGTGTTGGAGCATTCACAACTTCTGCAGGCAAACAGTTCTACTGATTAATTGTTATAACTGTCAGGAAATTTCTCCTTAATTCTAGGTTGCTTCTCTCTTTGGTTAGTTTCCATCCATTGCTTCTTGTCCTACCTTCAAATAACAACAACAACAAGTAGTTGGAAGGGACCTTGGAGGTCATCTAGTCCAGCCCCCTGCTCAGGCAGGAAACCCTATACCATTTCAGACAACTGGCTGTCCAATCTCTTCTTAAAAACTTCCAGTGTTGGAGCATTCACCACTTCTGGAGGCAGGTTGTTCCACTGGTTAATTGTTCTAACTGTCAGGAAGTTTCTCCTTAGTTCAAGGTTGCTTCTCTTCTTGATTAGCTATACTATAATTATAGTTTTTATCTTTCCTTATAGGATTCTCTGCATTCTGCAAGAACTACAGTTATCTTCTATAAGTAGGATACCAATGTTACTTCATCATTACTTCAATATTACTTCATCTCTGATTGTCACTTTTTCCAACCACATGAATACTTAACACTAATCAACTCACTTGTGTTTTAGAAATAAATCTTGAGTGAACACTAAAAATACTTAGCCTAGTTACTGCAGAAATCCATGTTTAGGATTCATAATAGTACAGTGAATCATAAATAAGTAAATTGACCTCACCCAGGGCATTCACCTATTAAAAAAAACAAATTTAAAACTAAACAAGCTATGTGAATGGAAAATAATGTACGATACTGTCCTTCTGCAATTACCGAAAAATTCTCTCAGACTTAGATGCATAATTAGGGAGCTTATGATAGGAAAGGAAATGATATTCAATAATCCAAGGTTAATAATAAATAAAGTTTGAACCTATTACTTAAATCCATTATTAAAATGTATTTCCTCATCATACAATAAATAGCTGGATTCCTGACAAGCACTGACTGCATTCCAAAGTCATATGGTAAATGTTAACAATGTGGAAAGTTGCAATTAAAACTAGTTAAAAGTAGTTCCAGAAATACCTTCAAAAATACCCCATTGTTTTTAGGAAGCAATCAACTTACCTTTCTATTGATAACATTCCCTTCTACATTAGAAAGCTTTCAAGATTCCTATACCCAATCCTAACACCGTGAAACTGTTATAAAGTTAGATCACCAACAGTTTATGGGTTCATTGTCAAAGTTCCTATATGTTTCATAAATCATTTCTGCTATTTGAAAAGGACATATCATGTTCTTGATTGTTTGATTTTGGCATACCTAGCAAGAAGTTATTTTTATGACCCTAGCTATAGAAATACATTAAAACAGCATTGGTTAATGCTATATTATGCTACTCTATATTTATAATCTTTTGATACTTTTTTAGCCACTCTAACCTATAATAGGTATGTGTGAGAGATTTAAAGAGAAATAGTGTATAACTACTGTATGATCCTAAGGGGAAAAAAGGATTATTAGTACACTTCCAAAATTTTAAATGTGTGATCATTAATAAGCTTATAAATTAGTTAAAACAGTTGCATTAGGAGATTTTGAAATATGGATTAATAGCTCAGATTAGGCACTAATGAACAATTAGTTTCCAGCACTCTTACTGTACTCAATAAAACCAAAGGTGCATGTATATAACAGCAAGTCTTCATTCCACAGATGAGATATAGTTCTGCATTAATTTTTCCCTATTTTATGTACTCTTACCAAGTGGAGAAAACATGTATTTTACTATTACAGTAATGATTACTAAGTGTCCTTGCCTAAAAGCATTAATGCATATTTAATTAAAACATGATTTTTTCCAGTAGATTGTATTACTGACCTTTCATTAATTACATGAAAAACCACTAGTGTAGATGTGGTCCACAGTACTTTTGGATCTGATACTCTCAACAGTGCAACAATAAGGCTGCACTAAATGTCTGAATTACTGATGCTTCTTCTATCTCTTGATTCAGAAAATCATTTGATCTTTTGCAGTAGTACAGCAGTATTAATGACAGCAACAGATTGCTGCCAGATCACCTTAATTTAAGATTTCTTTACAGTACATAAATAACTGGGAGAATAAAAATTTTGGATTTCGCTACCACTAAGTCTGGTTATATATTACACTCAATTTATCATCATGCAATTATAGCAATTTAGATAAGGAGATGCTGAAGAGGTAGCCCACTGCATGCTGAAGCTAAACCACAATAGGATTGTTTGTACTTACATGTGAGGAGATTAATAAAATAATTCAAATACCATCAATCAATAGTTAATCCTTTGATCATGACAGTCCCCTCAATACAGTTTAAAACACATGTAAGCATAAACAATCCTAGCTTCAGCACGCAGTGGGCTACCTCTTCTTCAGCATCTCCTTATCTAAATTGCTATAGTTGCCTGAATGCAATGTATAGATTATAGAATGAACATGCAAGCAAGGAGCAGAAATTTTATTTACTTTATTTGCTAGCTTTTTATCCTGGGTTTCTTACTGGAATTAAGTGATTGTGGGTGAGAAGAACCAAAACCACTTTGGGAAACAGCAATAAAGTTGGAGAAAAGAAATTGAAAAAGAGAAATAGCTGACTAATGGAGGAAGTAAGAAGAATTGTGATGATAGGTGGACATGCAGGAAAAAAGAATTGTGGGGGAAGAAAGTGGGAAGCAAGTAAGAAATGAAGTTTATTTCATTTCATTTCATTCATTCAACATATTTATATAGTTGTTCCACACAGACCAGATATGAGAACACAGGCAAAGATCAAAGATATGTTCTGTGTTAACCAGAAAAAAGAATAGGTACAATAAAGTACAGAGGCTGGGGGAGGGGGGAGGAAATGATTCAACAAAGAAATTGAATTATGTTGAGAGAAAACATGTTATAAATGCAATAAGGAAAAAAAAAGTTTTTAGAATAGATGAAAAATGTTGGACACTAAAAGAAAAAAGTATTTCGGTTGCTAAGAGAGGAATTAAGCCCTCTTTGGTTAGTAAAAAGAACTCTTTGAGATGATTCAAGTTGTACGGTAAAATTTATTGACTTTTTTCCTAAGACTCCCTTAGAAGGGACCTGAGTTGTGCGTTGACAAAGTTGCAGGAAAGAACACTAAAGTTGCAGGAAAGAACACTAAGAACAACATTTCCTGTTGAATAGAATGTAGTTAAAATCTAGCCAAGTCCCTGTTTTAGATGTACATGGAAGATAGCATATTTGAATGTCTTCCTTCTATCAAAATTGTCTTCCATAAAGATCTAAAGACTCTGCAGCTACCAGCTTTCTTGTCCATAGCTTACCAATACTTTCATTTCCAAAAAACACTTCTTTGTAAAAAGATATGCAAGAAAGCATTTATTCTGCACTACTTGTAACAGTAAAATGGCTTCTGAAATCACCTGCTCAGAAGCAGTTTACAAAGGAGGGGGAAACAGAAAAAGAAAAAAAAAGAATTTATATTTAGATATGTGACCAATCTTCATGTTTAAACCACACTTAAAAACTAGAGAACTGATCTAGCAATAGAGTTCAAGCCTGCCAAATCTTCTTCACAACTTGCATACTTTGGCATTATTTTGCGAAATGATGTGAAAATGGACTCACATAACAATGCCAGGCTTTGGGGTGTCTTTTCCATATATGAATTTAACAAATGCCTGCAATTATTCATCTTTACATCTATCCATCTATCATTTAGAAATGACAAATCAGCTTTGTTCTGATTGATTGAAATTGATATACAAAATGTCCCACCTCAGAAGAGTATCTACCTCAGAAATAATTGCCTTTAGACAGATTTTTCTAGAAATTTAAAGGAAGTCTCAATTGAATATTCTTTTTCTCCTTTCATGTTTACCTCCTAAGAAGGGTTTGCAATCCTACTCCTTGAAAGTGATTTTTCAAAATGCTTTTCAAAGAAAATCTGGTCCCCCTCTCTCTTCTACAGATATTTCTATGCACAAGCACACTGACAAAATCTCCCATTGGGAGCAGTGCTTCTCAATGGTTCTGCATATAAAAACAGATTCTTACAGGGGTTCAGACTGAAAATTTTCCACCTCTACTTTGGAATTTCTATATACAAAGCACATATTCTGTCTCTGAGCGATCAGCATGTCCTTCATGAGTTATGCTCTCATTAAAGTCCTCAACAGATGTATAAATTACTGGATTATTTTTAGGTTTTCATGTTTCAAAATTTGCCATTACTTTGCTATCATATGCCTGGAAAAATGGTCTATTTATGTCAAAGCTCAAAAATTAGATAATCTAATTAGTAATGTGTTTTTAAATTATATTAGTACTTTCCCATTTACAGAAATATCCCCATATCCATCTAACTAATTTGAAATGATGTTAAACATAAACTTGTCGATTGAACTGTTTTTCCTGGGAACTAGCACCACCTTTAAAAAGAATCATGTATATTTCATTGTTATTCTACGCATGCTATAGTTTAAAATGGAAAGTACTGTTGTGCTAAATGACATTAAGTGGATTGTATCTGCACTTAGGTTTTCCAGTGGTTTTGCTGTGTTAATAATGGAACAGAGGGCATGATATCTTTCAAGTACACTAGTTAAGAAAGAGGTTTTCATCATTACAATGTAGATTTATCACAAGTAAGAGTAACTCACATATCTAGTGTTTTAAAAAGAACTGGTTGCTTTTCAGCTTTTAATCAGATATACAGTAAAAGTCTGTGGTTATTCTTAATTCCTGCCCTCAGCTTTTTTCCCTTCAATGATGCATGGATAATCTACATTTTCTCATAGTTGAGGTTCAGAGCAGATTATTCTTAGCACTCTCAGGCCAAATATATTCTGAATCAGAAAATTACATTTAACAGTCTGGTTTTAGCTAAATATAACTTGTTGGTTGGGGAAATAAGCGAAAACGAAATTCAAATTACAAGATACTTAAGCTGATGACAAAGATGTGAGACACTTGGCTCTATTTTCTATAATCATCTGTTTTTTAAAAAAAATAAAAAGAGGGATTGTAAGTTAACACAAGTTTGACTCCTTACAATTATTTGGATAAATTTTGTTAGTTCCAACAAATACATTCTGCTCTGTCAGCTATGCTGAAAGTAAATCAAAGCAATGTGGTTTGAAGATTTTTGGCAGGATGGTGACGAGCAGAATTTGAGATTCTGCAAATGCAACATATGTATGATAATGAACAGACAAAATTAAACACTAAATGGAGAAAATGGATTCACTGTCTATCAGCCAACATTCAAAGGCATAGTAGCCCTTACATACTGAGTTGTGCCATCAGGCTTCTTTTCATATGTTATATTCTACCAGAAAGTACACCCATCCGTAACAGGCTTGGAAAATTGCCTTTGATAAGTTCTAGTCTATGCCTTTTTGTAGATTTTTATATGAGTGGAATGGATAGTCTTAACTTACTGACAGACTGACTGAATAAATGTTTTTTAAATGGTTCTAGACTGCTCTTTAAACTGTAAGAGGAAGAGATGCACAAAATGTTTAGAATTGAAACTACCTTATATATTTATGTTTGAGAAAAAAATATGTACCTGACAAAAGATTCTGAGCTTGTGCTTCATTTGCTGGATATAGGGATGAAACTCTACCAATGTCAGCAGACAAAAGTGAAATGTGAGAATAACTTTTCAAGAAATGGATGTAGATTAAATTGGATTAGATATGATCTGGACTGAATTAGGCACAATCTGAATGTTTTGGAAAACAAGTGCAAAGAGGTGGAAATAAAGATTTTCATGGAAGACCTTTTTTACAACAGGCATACTACCTAGTAGCCTTTTCTAGGGATTTAGAATAGAATGACAGAGTTGGAAGAGACCTTGTAGGTCATGTAGTCCTACAAGCCCAAGCAGGAGTCCCTACACCATTTCTGACAGATGGTAGTCCAGTCTCTTCTTGAAAGCCTCCAGTGATGAAGCACCAACATCTTCTCCTTTGCAGCTGCTCCTTTTGAGTTCTTTTGTCTGCTAATGCATAAGCAGATGCATGTGTGGTATTTTAAGATCAAGAACAAGATCAATAATAAAATCCTCCAACTCATGCTAGCAATTACTAAAATTTAACAAGACTTCAGCAGTCTCTTACAATCCTTGCAGTATCTAAACTTAAAAAGTTATCATAATTGTGAAAAATACTGCGTGCTGGATTACTTTTTCCCTATACAGGATTTATCCAGCACAGAAATCAGTACTTTCTGGATCTTTCTTTATCTGATGTAACTTAATATCTCTGTCTCTATACCAGAACACAATTGGTCAAATAAATTTGATAAAGGAAAAATGTTTAATAATATATCTATTTTGTAAGAGTAAAACTAAACTGAAGTTTGTTTTCCAAACTCTATTTTTTGATCTATATTTAGAGAGGGCAGGGAGAGAGAATGGTTTCTGGCTCCAGGGTAATATTTTCCCAAGCCTCTCTGCCCTTTTTGTTTTAACTTTTCAACTTCTGTATCTATGGCAACATGTAACCAGAATAAATATGCTTATATTTTAAGAACTCTTCAGGAAAATCTATCAGACTGAAAAATGTAAGTCAGCTCAAAATAGACCAAAATATGTGCAAATCGGGAATAAAAGGGAAGGGAGAAAAAGATGAGATACATTTTGGCTTTTCAAAGTAGCTAAAATCAGCAAAATAAATTTAGTGTCAATATATAAAGCAAGAAACACATTTAGGATATAAATGAAAAGCAAACATAATGCTAATGCAGGAAAGTAAAGTTTTAAATTTCATGTATCTTAACTGCCTAATCAGCAAGGATAGAGCCACATTGCTTAAATGTTCATTGGCAAAAATGTATTAAATGAGCATGATTGTCCTCTAGGGGCCAGTACTGTTGTGCTGAAGAAAAAGACAAACATCACTCTGAATAAAACAACTATAGAAAGATAAAGCTTTCTCTCCAATGAATGTGCATATCTACGGACTGTTTAAGCCTACCAATATGCAATAAGAAAGGACTCATGGTTGTAATTTGCAAATATTATAGATGTTAATGTCTTCTGTCAACAGCTATTTTTTTTGGATCTGCACGACATATAAACTATTATCTAAATAACCTGTGCACAGAACACTTTTAAGGCCAGGGACACTGTTTACAGAAAAACAGGGAAGCAATTCAGACATTCATATATTTCATATCCCACTAAGCCAATTTCAAAGAAATCTCTTAAGTATAACTCTTAACTATAATGTAGCAAGTAATATGTTTATGAGTCAATTATGTTTCCCAAAGAAACAGTTATAGCCAGAAGGTGTTACGTTATCTGCTTTCTCTTGCACACTAAAATCCATTTGACTTATCACAAACCCAAACGGAAAAGTTTTCCAAGTTCTTCAGATTTGTAGAAGCACCATTGTAAATCTGGTTTTTTTTCCTAAGATGGACCATCTCCCATAGAAACTTTCCTACATAATTATCCTTGTAGCTCCTTAAAAAGCACTCTGATTGAAACAGTTTCCCTCTAGAGGTTATAGGTGACAGCCTGACCTTTTCCTAAAGCATGAGAAAGAAGTGAGCTGTTTTTTTTTTAAAAGAATACAGAATAACAGAGTTGGAAGGTCTTCTATCCAACCCCCTGCTCAAGAAGAAGACCCTATGCCATTCCAAACAAATGGTTAATCTAGAGCAGGTCCTACTCCTTCCCTGGTTTGAATTTCCTAAAACTGCTCTAAATAAAATGTATCCCTAGAGAGATTTGGTTTTGCTTTCTGGCTCTCATAATTTCAGCCAAAATGGAGGCACATGCCTCAAGAGAGCAAAGCAACTGACCAAAATCTTTTATAAAGAGGATGCAAGCAGAAAAGCTGAGAGGTTTTTGCTGTTGTTATTTTGTTTTCTACCTCTAAACTGCACCTAGCCCCTGCCATTATTATGACAGCTGCAGTTAGATACTTTTTTCTTAACTTTAACACTGGGAGTAAAGAGGACAACCACTTTCTATGAACAGTATCCCCTCTGTATTTCTAACTTTCTATAATTTCTTGGAGCTGCTGTCCTGAGATCTCATGAGAAACAGCTATCCAGAACACAAGTGGACAATCGCCACCCTCTCCTTATCAGGAGATGTTTCAAAGCATAGGTCCATTCATGGTTCTTTGGTCTTTACTATGGTTGGTTTGGCCGACACATCTTCAAAACTATGCCTCCCCTGAAAGTCCTCTTCTAATGTCATTCCTGATTATGGTCTCACAGTTCACAAAACTATTTCATAGCTACTTCTTATGTACTTACTATATGTATTCCAAATTATTTTCTTCTATGCTTAAGCATATAGATGGTTGCTGAAAAAAGCAATTCTCACAATGGGTTCAACAGCATTTTATTTTGTTGTTGTGATTGTTCATTGTTCAGTAAATTCCAGTTCGTGATGTAATGCACATTATTTTACCAGTTTGTCAGTAGCTTTTTCTTTATCTTCTTGTGAGCTCATGTATGTGTTATAATAGAATCTAGCTTGACTTTTGTTAACCTCTTTTTTGATTTTCTTCTTTTCAAGCATTAGAATGCTCTCCAATGAATCTTGTCCTTATACTGTGTTCAAAATATCTAAGCTTATAAGATGGCGGACGTGCGGGCGGATCTGTTAGAGTGAGCTCTGCAAGTCCCAGAAAAAATAGGTGTCCTAGGAGCCCCCCAGGGGTGTTTACACCCTCTGGGTTGGGGGGATAGCGAGGGCAATTGATTTGGCAGCTGAAGGATGAAGGTTTGGACTCCGTTAGCTGCCAGCTCTGCCGTTTTTTTTCCGACTGGATGTTGGCGGCGCCTACCTGCTCCCTCAGGCGTTTTCCGGGCCGTTTTCGCGGTGCCTGGTGGTTTTGGCGGCCGGCGGTTTCGGCAGCGGCGTCCTCGGCGGTGGCGGACCCGGCGTCCACGGGAGGTCCCTCGCTGCTGGCGGCCTTGGCGGAGGCGTTTCAGGCCGTTTCGGGCCGCTTTTGTGGTCGGCTGGGTCTTTCGCGGCTCTGCCTCGGCTGTGGCGACGGCGGCGTTATTGGTTCGTTCCGAGGACGACGGGGACGGCGGCGGCGGCGGCGTTCTCCGGGGCTGTTCTGGGCCTGCCTTCCATCGACTGTTCGCTGGGCGTCCTCGGCGGTTGCGGAGCCGGCCCTCGGATGGTCCCTCGCTTCTGGCGGTTTCGGTGGAGGCGTTTCGGGCCGTTCGGGCCCCTTCTGTGGTCGGCCTGGTCTCCCTCGGCTGTGGCGGCGGCGTTCTTGGCTCGCTCCGATGGCGACGGGGATGGCGGCGGCGGTGGCGTTGCGCCAGGGCCGCTCTAGGCCTCCCTTTCCATCGACTGCTTATTATTCTCGGCTCCATCAGCGTCCTGGCGGCGGCAGCAATGGCGGCGGCGTCTGCAGCAACGCTCCGGTGGTGGCGGTGGCCCTGGCGGCACAGCGGCGACGCTGTAATCAACTTATTGCTCCCTCTGCTTACTTTGTTCTTTCTAGATGGCCTGGTACTCTTACTGCTGTTGGTGGCATCGAAGGTTCCTGGGCTAGCCGGTTAATGCCGGTGGATCCCAGTGGAGCCCAATGGTCCCTTGGAAGATCTATGTTTCCCGTGGCACCAGTTGTGACTCTGGTTGGTGCCATTGGATTTGTGGACCTAAAAGAATTAGATAATTTGGAAGACCCCAATGACTGCAGAACTGGCCATGATCAACTTTTTCGAAGGACAGAGCAGCGGAGGATTTGGCCACCTAGTAGTGCAGACTTTGATGATGTAACACACTATCTCATCCCTTCTTTCGGACTGTTCCTTATTGCCATTCACATATCGGCCCCAAAGGATTCAGAGTCCCCTGGGTACTGGCCACAGTGAGAGGGTGGCCTGAACTTACATCTGCTGTCCCTAGAGGTGAGAGCTCTAGGGGACATGCTGTACCCAGGATGGATGTTTCGGACTATTCCCCCCTGGTATAGGCTCTCCAACTGTCGTGAGAGGGCGTTGGTTGGCCTGTCCTGGGGTGGCACCCAGCTGAGTGGCAGTGGCTGGGTGGAGGCTCGGGACATCTATTTGCTCTCTGTTTGGTTCCTCCTTAAATCAACTGACTATGGACTGCCTATATCTGGACTGCTTTTATGCCTTGTTTTAGGTACTCCTCTACGGACTTGCTTGCCCTCAGGGGTGCTCCCCCTTCCTGGAGGCGGCCCGCCTTTCCAGCCGAGTATAATCTCGAGGAAGGTCCCATTTATTGGGATCCTGAGAGATGGCCGGGCACGGTTATGGGCCTCCGACGTAAACCTAATAGGAGGTCCTTGATTTGTTTTTTGTCAAATTTTTTTTGGGGGTTAGGGAGGAGGGAGGGTTCTTTTCTTGGTTGTTTGGACGAGGGGGGCAGTCCAACTACCTTTGTTCAGGCTAGTGCTGAGGCTGATCGCGGAGGGGAGGAGCGGGGGTCGGCTGCTTCTGGGGCTTCAGGGCCAGTCGTGGGATTATCTATTCCCACGACGATAGGGAATGGCAGCAGGTGTAGGAACAGAGGGCCGTATCGATCTCAGGGAAGGCCTCTCCGCTGCTTACAAGCGGTGAGGCACTCCGACCCTCTGGTTCCGCCCCGAGGTCCCGGGAGTGAGGATGTGCAGCCTCCTGAGCTCCGGCTGGTGTATTTGAATGCCAGGTCAGTCGTTAACAAGGCCCCTCTCGTCCGAGACTTGGTCGAGGGGGAGCAGGCTGACCTGGCTTGCATCACGGAAACCTGGTTGGGCCCAGAGGGCGGTGTTCCTCTGGTTGATCTTTGCCCACCAGGTTTCCGGGTGCTGCACCGGCCTCGGGCTCAGGGTAGGGGTGGGGGAGTGGCTGTTGTTATGAGGGAGACCTTGTGTCCGCGGGAGGCCACCGTTCCCCAGATAGTCGGGTGTGAGTCTCTCTTTTTGAGATGCGGCCCTGGTGCGCAGTTGGGCTTGCTGCTGGTGTACCTTTCGCCTAGTCACGCAGCAGCAGCCCTGCCCGAGCTGCTCGATGCCCTCTCTGGGCTGGTGGTTGAGTTCCCGAAACTTATAGTTTTGGGGGACTTCAACCTACCATCTCTGGGAGGATCATCTGAGTTGGCTCGGGAGTTCATGGCTTCCATGACGGCCATGGACCTGACGCAAGTAATTTCGGGACCGACTCATGAGGGAGGCCACACCCTTGACCTTGTTTTCTTGTCTGGACGGTGGTTAGATGATCTTGGTGGGGGCTCTCCAATTATTATGCCCCTGTCATGGACCGATCATCATCTCCTGCGGCTGGTCTTCCGTTTTGCCACCCCCCGCCGTGGGTGTTTGGAACCACTCAAATGGTACCGCCCCAGACGCTTAATGGATCCCCAGAGGTTCCAGGCGGCGCTGGGGTCCCCACCTGCCTCCCTTTCTCACAGCTCGGCCGAGGCCTTAGTGGAAGCCTGGGAAAGGACGGCCACTGAGGCCCTTGACCGAGTTGTACCCCTGCGGCCCCTGACCCGGTGCAGATCCCGTCGAGCTCCATGGTTCTCTGCGGAGCTCCGGGAGATGAAGCGTCGGAGACGGGGCCTAGAGAGCGGTTGGAGGTCCAGCCGATCCGAACCCGACCGATTGCGACTAAGAGCCTATATTAGGTCTTATCTCGCTGCAATTAGGGAGGCGAGGTCCAACCACTTCGCCACCCTTATTGCGTCCGCAGATAATCGCCCGGCTGCCCTGTTTAGGGTGACTCGCTCCCTCCTAAATCAGGAGGTGAGGGAGGATCCCTTGCAGGGACGTGCCGAGGAGTTTAACCAACATCTGTCGGACAAAATCGCTCGGATTCGGACCGGTCTGGACTCTGACTGGGCAGAGTCTGACGATCAGGACACGGGTGGTCTTGTCGATATCACCTGGGAGGAGTTTGATTCTGTGACTCCGGAGGAAGTGGACAGGATCATGGGGAGGCTGAGCACCACCACATGTTTACTGGACCCGTGCCCTTCCTGGCTGGTTTATGCAGCCCGGGAGAGGACACGCAGCTGGTTCCAGGCAGTTATATCGGCTTCTTTGAGTGAGGGTATCTTCCCCGCCGTCTTGAAGGAGGCGGTGGTGAGGCCTCTCCTCAAGAAGCCTGCCCTGGACCCGGCTGTATTGAACAACTTTCGTCCTGTCTCCAACCTTCGCTTTCTTGCGAAGGTTGTTGAGAGTGTGGTGGCGCATCAGCTCCCTCTGGTCCTGGATGAAGCGGATTATCTAGACCCGTACCAATCGGGTTTCAGGCCCGGGCACAGCACGGAGACGGCATTGGTCGCGCTGGTGAATGATCTCTGGAGGGCTCGGGACAGGGGGCATTCCTCTGTCCTAGTCCTATTAGACCTCTCGGCGGCTTTCGATACCATCGACCATGGTATCTTGCTGCGGCGTCTCAGGGGATTGGGAGTGGGAGGCACGGTTTTACAGTGGTTCTCCTCCTATCTCTTGGGACGTTCGCAGTCGGTGTTGGCAGGGGGGCAGAGGTCGACCGCGAGGTCTCTCATTTGTGGAGTTCCTCAGGGGTCGGTCCTCTCGCCTCTCCTGTTCAACATCTACATGAAGCCGCTGGGTGAGATCATTCGTGGCTTTGGAGTTGGGTATCATCAGTATGCTGATGATACCCAACTTTTCTTTTCGACCCCAAACCACCCCAGTGATGCCCTCAACGTGATGTCCCGTTGCCTGGAGGCGGTTCGGGTCTGGATGGGGAGGAACAGACTCCAGCTCAACCCCGACAAGACTGAGTGGCTTTGCATACCTTCATCCCGGGTTTATTCGGACATTCCACCTCTGGCTATGGGGGGTGAACTATTACCCCCCGTAGATAGGGCTCGCAACTTGGGGGTCCTCCTAGATTCACGGCTCACCTTAGAAGACCATATAGGAGCTGTGACTAGGGGGGCCTTCGCACAGGTTCGCCTGGTGCGTCAGTTGCGGCCCTATCTTAGCCGGGATGATCTATGCACGGTCACTCATGCGCTCGTGTCCTCTCGTCTGGACTACTGCAACGCTCTCTACATGGGGCTGCCCTTGAGGACCACCCGGAAGCTCCAACTGGTACAGAATACAGCCGCGAGAGTGGTGTTGGGAGTCTCCCGATACTCCCACGTTACACCTCTGCTCCGTGAGCTGCATTGGTTGCCAGTTGTCTTCCGGGTGAGATTCAAGGTACTGGTAACAGTGTTCAAAGCACTCCATGGCATGGGGCCGGAGTACCTCAGGGAACATCTGCTGCCGGCATCAAGCTCCCTGCGCCCTGTGCGTTCCCACAGAGAGGGCCTCCTCAGGGTGCCACCGATCAGAGAATGTCGATTGGTGGCCCCCAGGGGGAGATCCTTCTCTGTGGGCGCTCCGGAGCTGTGGAATCAGCTACCGGTAGAGCTCCGGATGGCGCCCGATCTTCGCTCCTTTCGCCGCGATCTTAAGACATTTCTGTTTGTACAAGCTGGCCTAGCCTGATGGGGATTGCTGGGGTTGTTTTATCTTTGGTCTTTTAATTTTTCTTGGGGTTTTTAGCACTGTATTTCCATTGTTTTTAACTAGGGCAATTGTTTAATCTTTTTTTAATGTTTGTATTTGCTATTTTATTCTGCCCTGTGAACCGCCCTGAGTCCTCAGGGAGAAGGGCGGTATATAAATGTTATTAAATTAAATTAAATTAAAATTAATAATAACAACTATGTTATGATTATCACTGATGCTTCCAGGTTTTATTTCCTATTTCATTGAATGATTTATACTTTTGAAGTATATACTATCCTAAAACCATTTCTTCAGAGGCAAAAGACTGCCGGCGGAGAACACCCAGGGGGGAGGGCCTGCCCTTTGGAACCAGCTGCCCGTGAAGCTTAGGACTGCCCCCGACCTTCGCTCATTTCACCAGGACCTGAAGACCTAGCTCTTTGAGCTTTCCGGCCCAGGCTGAGAGTTTTAATTGGGGTTTTTATATTTCTACTCCAGGGATTGAATTTAATCATTAATTGTTTTTTAATTTTTGTATTGATGTTTTAAACACCTTGTAAACCGCCCTGAGTCCTACGGGAAAAAGGCGGTATATAAATCTAATAAAATCTAAATCTAAAAATCTAAAATCATCTTTCTTCATTTAGTCTTTCTGATGATCATCTTTCAAAATATACTGTTGAATTTATAGATTAAAAAAGAACTACTATTACTACTGACAAATGCTAAAATGAACTGTAAAGAGAGAAAAAATATTCCACTGTTGAGAATATGAAACTATTTTCACTAGTACAAGGTTTCAAATTTTAACTTTAAAGCACTCAAAAATTCTTTTTTTGATTGGTTTGTTTTTTCACCCTTGGTTTGGAGCTATTGTGAGATAAAATACCTTCCAAGGTGGTTGAAGCAGCCCATTTTGAAATGCAAAACAGCTGCCTCACAGTCAAAACAACTGCTTCAAATATGAAAGAGGGTATTTTGATTTCAAAATATTCATATTCAAAATATTTGCCTTTGTTTTTTTAAACTTATCTCTCCTCTCATTGGAGGAGCCAATAAACTCTTATCAAATGATACATTTCCCAGTGTTCCCCTTCTTCTCAATCTATTTCTTCCATCACTATCCTGAGTATATATTGACTGCCTATAGATTAGAATAAAATAGTGTGAACTATTGCATAGTTTAGTGTGAACATGTTTTGGATAACACTGAGCTTTCATTATACTTCTTCTACAACCAAACTATTTCAAATATAAAAAAGGTTATTTTGACTTCAAAATGTTCACATTGAAAATCTTTACTTCTGGTCATAATGTGCCAAGTCTGTTCTGTTCTTATGATTGGCAAGGAACACTACATATGGCAATAGTAATGATTAAGGCCAGTAACGCACTTAGTAAAAATGTAATATAAAACATTACCTCATTACAAGGTGTTCCAAAACTCTAATATATGGCAAGCATATGTAAGGGGATGAATAATGACTAATAAATGTATCATGATATCATTATGCAAAGATAAAGAGGTTGCTAGGTCCTTCTCCATAACCCCTACTGCACCCTCCTACAATTCCTTGGAAAAGCCTATTTGTTTTATGTTTCACTGTTATGCTATGAATTGCAAGGGTTATTGTTTATATCATGGGTAGTCATATAAATCTTTTAAATAAATAAATGAACAACCACTGCACAAGCCAATTTTCTAAGAAATCTTCTCTGGAATTATTGGAAGTGGGTAAAGTGGCAACCTTGTTCCCCATTTTTGTTTTTGTTTTATTACTTTAACCAACCCAGAAAAAGTATGGGCAAAGGTGAAGTCATGTACTTAATGGCAGTTATTGATTTAATAAAAATGTGTTTATTATATATATGAAAGTTAAAGTACTAAAGGGAAGCTGAAAGAAAAAAGGAGTAATAAAAAAGAACATAGCAATCATTTCTGGAAGGCTTATCTCAGCCAGTGATTCCTCAGTCAGAACATGAACATACATGTACATGTTCTGAACATGTAACAAAAAAGGACAAAACAAATGCATTGCAGTTCCTTTATAAAATGATTTTTCATAAAATAAAAACAACATCCTGATTCATTTCTAGCTTTCATTAGTCCTCAAATGGCTATATTTTCTTGGATATCCCAACCACTGCTTGCTTAGCTTTGAGCTAGCCTGAAAATAAATGATTCCACTTCCCAGAAAGCTCAAAATTAAACACAAAACCAGCCTTCCTCCTTTTTTAACCTCAGCAGAAGAAAAACTGTCCCACTTCTATCTGATTTCTCAGATTTCTGATTTTCCCAGACTTTATTGTGTCTGCCTACACTTAGAGTGACAAATTAATTTTTCATTTAATTCTTTCAGGTGTGAATCGCCTGGGATGAGATTACTCACCATTCAGTACAGATGGTTATCAAGTGAACTTAGCTGGGGAGAACATTCCAAAGTTAAGGAATGACCATTTGAAAAACTCAGGTCTACATAGCCACTCAACACACTTCAATAGCAGAGGCCCCAAAACAAACTGTTCAAATATGATCCTGGAGTAAAAGTAGGAAATATAAGCAAAAGCATTCATTTAGATATTGTGGCCCAAGCAATGAATATCAGCACCTTGAATTGGAACCAGAAACCAACTAGGAGTTAGTAAAAATAAATTAATAATTGGTATAATATACTCAATTGTTCAGTTGTGCTCAGAATTCTGGCCACAGTATTTTATACCAGCTGAGATGTAGGAAATATCTTCTAGAGCAGTCTCATGTATAACGTATTCTAAATAAGAGATTAGTAGAACAGAAATTATCATAATGAAGCAATCTTTTGCCACAGTGGGGCCATGATTGGTTCAACAGCCTGAACAGATGAAAGGTGTTTCGGATCACAGAGGCTACTTGCATATTTATTTATCAATTTTATGCCATCCTTCAGCAATTAAATGGAATTGTCCCTAAATCTGATCTTTTAGGGTTGCAGTCCCATCCAAAACAGGTTGAACACCACTCACCTAGAGATAAATCATCCACTAACAGCACATCTTTCTTAAATGGACTGAACTTCAGTTTGCTGGCCCTCATGCAGTCCATTATCACAGCCAAGCACTGATTCGGGAATTCAACTTCCTCACTTGGATCTAATGAAAAGGAAAAGTAGAGTTGGGTATCATCAATGTATTGATGACACTTTACTCTAAATTTCCAAATGACTTCACTCAATGGTGTTATGTTGACAATGAACAGTTTGGGGGAGAAAATGGAATACTGCAGAACCTTACGGTATATAAGTCAAAGTGCTATTGCTAAGTACTATTGCTATCTTGACAAAGTAAAAGATTTAAAATGCCATATATTCAGATATCCATCTTTCTGCCTAAGTAAAAAAAAAACAAAACAAAGTGTGACCTGTTATTGGACAATTAATTCAGCAAGACAGAGCCATAGAAGTTATAGCAACTGTAATATCCTGAGCAGCCTCCATCATAAATGTTGAAATGTCCCAAAGCCAACATTCTTCTAAGAAGTCTACAACGGGGGTCCCAAACCCCAAGTCATGTAATAGTTGTGTTACATGTGCCACCCTAGGGCCTCCAAAACTTTCTGCGCTGCTGCATTATGGACCAAATTGATAGTCAAGGGGTAGCCCCACTTGCAATAATCCAAGCAGGAGATGCCCAGGGTCTGAGTGACTGAGCGCAGGGCCTACTACAATAAAAAAGTGTGTCATTTTAGAAGCCCAATCTAAAATGATTAATAAATTACTTTTAAGGAATTTTGCATGTATGTACTGTATACAAACATACATATCTCAGTAGCACATAAAAACAAATCTCTAGAATCTGGTAAGTAATGACTAATATAAAGACAAATAGCAAGTCTGTTAGGTTAAAATAAAAAATTAAACTAAAATAAATGTCACAAACAAAATAAACCTCTAGAAGCATAAAAGTGAAAAACAATTTGACTTTAAGAACTATCAGCCTCAGGAATCCATTGAAAAAATTATGTAAACTGGACTAACACCTACATGGAAGCAAAAACACAGCAGTGCAAGCTGAATTTAAAAATCAACATTTATAAATTCTGAAATTTTGGATGTGAGGAGAAACTGTCAGGCCCAATCCCAGAGACAATACACAGAAATCCAACTGAGTTCTATCCTTTATTTGCTTTTACTGAATGGACACAATCTTGACAAACTATAACTAGAATTTTCCAACTCACTAGATATATATTTAGAGATTGTAGGATGTGGCTACTCTGCACCTCTTCCCTTCTTTCCCACACACTTGCACTTAATCCAGGTTTCTCTCTGGAAAGTTCTGTATTGCCAACTCTCCCTCTCTGCTCCTCAAGGTGCACATTCCATCACAGAATCCAAGTACAGGTAATCCTCAACTTGTGACTGTTTGCTTAACAATAGTTTGAATTCATAATGGTCTCAGAAAGAGTGCTTTACAGCCTATAAAGCACTTCTGATTGTTGCAAAACATAGCACCACCACCCTATGTCACATGGTCATGATCTGGGTTATTGGTAAACTGTTGTTGTTGTTGTTGTTGTTGTTGTTGTTGTTATTATTATTATTATTATTATTATTATTATTATTATTATTATTATTATTATTATTATTATTATTATTATTATTATTATTATTATTTGTATACCGCCCTTCTCCCGAAGGACTCAGGGCGGTGAACAGGGCAATACATGTTAAAAAGACAGAATACAAAAATTAAAAAAAGATTAAACAAGTGCCCAGAACTCTTAGATAGATTAAAACGCATTTAAAAGTAATAAAAACCCAACCCCCTCCCATCAGGCCAGGCCAGCTTGTTCAAAAAGATACGTCTTTAGATCGCGCCGGAAGGAGCGAAGGTCAGGTGCCATCCGGAGCTCAACCGAAAGATGGTTCCATAAATCTGGCGCGCCCAGAGAACGCCCTCCCCCTGGGGGCCACCAGTTGGCATTCTTTGACCGGTGGCACCCTGAGGAGACCCTCTCTGTGGGAGCGTATTAGGCGGAGGGAAGTTGATGCCGGCCGCAGGTGCTCCCCAAGGTACTCCGGACCCATGCCATGTAGGGCTTTGTAGGTCAATATCAGCACCTTGAACCTCACCCGGAAGACAACTGGGAGCCAATGCAGCTCGTGGAGCAGAGGTGTAACATGGGAGTATCGGGAGACTCCCAACACAACTCTCGCGGCTGCATTCTGTACCAGTTGGAGCCTCCGAGTGGTCTTCAAGGGCAGCCCCATGTAGAGAGCGTTGCAGTAGTCTAAACGAGAGGTCACGAGCGCATGAGTGACTGTACGCAGGGCATCCCGGTCTAGATAGGGCCGCAACTGGCGCACCAGGCGAACCTGGGCGAAGGCCCCCCTTATTGATAACCAGTTGCTAAGTGCCTTATGATCATCATTTGCAACCTTCTTAGCTGGGATCCCCAAAGACAATGGGGAAGCTGGCAGGGAAAGCTACAAGTTTCTGCCACTTGCCAAGAGCATTCCCTCTCATCTCTGGAGACTGGCTGTCAAAGAATTTCAGCTCTATGTCTGCTTAGATTTTGGCAATCCAAGTAAGCATGAGCTGAAATCTTTGGCAGGCAACTCTTATAGCAGATCCCAGAGTAAAAGAGCTGTGTGCTGAGAATTTAAGCTCCGTGCTGCTTTGATTGCAAAAAATCAAGTCAACGTGTTTCGGCATCATGCCTCCTTGGAATGTCAAAATTGGTTGGATTTGCTGAATCTGCTTGGACTGCCAACATCCAAGCATGAAATGGAGTTGAAATTCTTTGGACGGCAGTTCTTTCAACCAGTCACCAGAGACAAGCAGGATTTTTAGCCTGAACAAAGAGAGTGTGATAAAGTAAGACACACAAGTCCCAATTGCAGTTGTAAATGGAGGACTACATGTAGATTAAGCATTAGGAAGTAAAATATAATATTTTAATTTAGGGAACATTAGGTTTTTTGCTAGCCTGTGGTACAAAACAATATAGTTCCTCCACAAACTGATTCTCATATTCAAATACTTCCTCAGCATTTTAATGGTTCATGTAACAGAGACATTTCTAATAATTCATCCATACAGACTATAATACAAATTAAATGTAGCTCTTGACAAATAAAATTAATTTTTGCAAAGTTTTTTTTAACATGACATTATGAAATAATGATGCTCTAGTTAGTAGAGACAAACAGATAAAAATAAATATTCAACAATCATTATTGGAGCTATCTGCAGGAGGAGATATCAGCATTATCATTAATAGGCACAGTGCAAATAGCCCATTTCTCACTGAATAAAGGTACCTTTCAACTTTACTTTTTTTTTTGCATGTTAAAAAGCACTTCCCTATTTGGTCTTTTAGAATACTGAATGGTCACTTCCACATCCTAGAATATTCTCCATATGCATACTAATTAATTAATTAATTAATTAATTAATTAATTAATTAATTAATTAATTAATGGGACTTATATCTCACCCTATCTCCCAAAGGACTCAAGGTGGCTAACAAAAATAACATACAATAAATACAGAAATTAAGATAAAATTAAAATTAAAGGCCTCTGTATAATAAATTAAAATTAAAAATTAAAATAAATTAAAAATTAGAGTTAAAAATTGTAAACATAATTAAAATCCCTGTCAGTCCAGGTCAGCCAGGTGAAAAAGGAGTGTTTTGAGGCCGCGGTGAAAGGACTGGAGATCTTGGGCCATCCGAAGCTCAGGGGGGAGCTGGTTCCACAGGGCTGGCGCTCCCACAGAGAAGGCCCTTCCCCTGGGGGTCGTCAGCCGACATTGTCTAGCCGACGGTACCCTGAGGAGGCCTTCTCTGTGTGAGCGTACTGGGTGATGGGAATTCGTTCCTGGCAGCAGATGGTCCTGCAAGTATCCCGTTATAATATATATAATATATTATATGTTATAACCTTCATTTCCCTGTACACGATCTGACCATTTAGAGATAGCAATTTCTCCCCAGATGACATTCTCCCTCTTATCCACAGAACTATTTTTGGAGTAACATAATGCACATATCCCTGAAGAGAATGAATATCAGCCTGAGGATGGGAAAACTGTCATAATCTAAACATTATTCACAGAAAAGCATGAGACATTTAAGGTTATCATTCTTGTGCATGGGATCTTTTTAAAGAGATCTGCCATGATACTAAAAGTTTCATGATAATAACCTAAAAATTAAAATTTCCCAGTCAATCAGTACCATTCCAACATCTGCTTTACAGATTTTCCATTCATTTCCCTTTTTGAAATAGCAGAAGCTAATACATGGAAATCTGTCTCCACTGAAACTTTTCCATTTCCCAGAGCTACAGTAAACTACATATTCATTCTTTTACGTAGCTTTGATAGAGAAGATCCAGTGCAGACATATTCTTTAATAAATAAACCGATATTATTCCACTGAAAGAAATGGAACTTTATGCCATGTAATGATATTAACCAGAATTTTAACTATTTCGAACATTTCAGAAAAGAGAGGATATTAATATATGTAAACAAAAGACTTGATTAGTTGTACTGTCTTGCATGCAGCAGGTACCTTAATAAACTTCATGTAATAAAAATGTACCCAAGACACTTGGGGAAAGAAAATATGAATCAACTACCTTCCTACAATGGCTCTGATTCAGAAGAGGAAATGCATTCATGATCTCATTGCTAACATATGATGAATAATGGAAAAGTAAGTCAACTTCCAAAATACATACATTTTTGCTGCATACTTTTTACTGATACTTTTGACTCTAAACACAGTAAAGTGTTTGCCTTGGGTTAGGGTGACTGGAGATAATTTTGGCTCTATTTTTGTTTTGCTTTCTATTGTTTTATTATATTGAAATCCATCCAGAATTCAGAGTCAGGCAGCACCCAAATTTAGATAGATAGATAGATAGATAGATAGATAGATAGATAGATAGATAGATAGATAGATAGATAGATAGATAGATAGAATGAATTACGGTACATTTAAACACTTCCAACCTATCTGCCTAATGAAGAATTTGTGTGATGAATGACTGGAATTGTATTACATATCATTTAAACAAGTCAAAAGAGGAAAACATGTACATTAAGGTTCCATGTACTGTCACTCATTTTATTTAATTTACAGGCAGAATGCAGCAGGGAATATGATGGACTAGAAGAAATAACAGCTGGAATTAAATTTACTTGATGAAGCATCAATCTCAGATATTCTGGTAATACTTAGATGGCTAAATGGCTAGAAGTGAAGACTTAAGGATTTTTTTGCTGAAGGTGAGAGATTAAAAAGCCAGTCTGCCATTCAGTATGTTTAAAAAAAACAGACCCTAAGATTATGTCAACAGGCAATCCCAATGTAAATAGCAGAGAAGAACCTGCAGTAGTAAAGACGTTAATTTCCTAGGCTTAAATTCGCAAGGAGAGCCACTATAATAATGAAATAAAAAGCCATCTCTGGGAGAAAAAATATGACAGAACTAGACATGGCTCTGAAAACTGAATGAAAACAAACTGATATCTTTAAACTGTGATGCTGGAGTACATTGATTAAAAAAATCCAATAGCCTGCAAGAAAAATAAATAATTCAATCCTAGATGAAGACTCCCCATTTTAAGCACTTATAATGAAGAAAAATAGTAAAATATTTTGAACACATAATAAGAAGACATGGATACTATAGAAGTGGTTTAGAACATTTAGAAACACCGAATATCATTGGAAAAGAGTCTAGCAGAATACATAATGCCTACATTGTACTTTTTTTAAATAAACTTGCACAAATCTATGTACTTTATTGAAAGCTCAAGCAAGCATGAACTTTTAAGAACTCAAATAATAGTCACTGCCACATGATGGTGAAATGATGTCCACTGGATCGCAAAGTTGGAAGAGACTGAACTCATTTTAAATAGCTACACCATGACTCCCAATATTTAATCTGACAGAACATGAAAACCATTTACCACATGGGAAATTGTATCAATTCAAGTGCCGTCGTTGACCTAAAAAAAGGTTCCAATTTTGAATCTTCCTCCCAGTTAGCAAGATGCTACTGTTCCTCAATTCTCTTTGAGATCACTAGTTTCCTGCTAGCACTAGTAAGGATGCTTCCCGCTATGTCCTAGTGATTGCTGAATATCTCTTTTTCCCATTACGAGCAGAAGCAGAGAAACACTGATGCCTTCCCTCCGAGTATTATAACTTCATGGGAAAATGGACAAAGCATTCTGGGGCAGCATCAGAAATGATTCAATCTTCATCTAGCCCAGGCATGTCAAACCCACGACGTCGCGTGATGTATTGTGACCTTTTTCCCATTGCCGGCAGTTGGGTGGGCACAGTTTTGGCATGATGCATCCGGCCCGCAGGGCGACAGTTTGACATGCCTGATCTAGCCCATAGTTGCCAAACCACAATCTAGAAAATATAAGATGGACAGTAATTGTAAGTTGCTTTTATGGCTCACCTCACCAAGGAGGCTATAAATGACTTTGAATGCTTACATTATGTTGTGGATAATTCTGATAATACTGTTTATAATAATCTCACTGTTGTCAGACAGGGCAGAAAACTGCAGCAAAACCTCAATACCAAACTTAATGTAGATCTTTCCCTACTTCAGAATGCAAAATTCACATAGAAAATGGAAGCAATATGACACAATGCTGGCAACTTAACTGGAAGTGATCAAATTACTTCCTATTTTAAGCATGGAAAAAAATTTCCCTGAGTAAATAAGGAAGGAAATCTATTGAAACACACAAAGCTTTTAAAAAGATATTTTAGGGCAATGGTTCGAAGTAATTACCACCACCACCATTTCTCATTTAAAATATATTATTTTGTAAAGAAAAGAGGAAAATGCATCTGAACATGCATTACCATCTCTTAAATGATCCACTATAAAAGTGAAGCCTGTAGTTCTTGGGTGCAAGACATATTCATACTTCTGAAGTCCATTTTTTTCAGCAAATGTATCACTGCGGGCTTTAGTTTCATCTACAGAGAAAAGTAGTAGAAAAAACAATTATTAAAATGCCTTAAATTTCAGTATTACACAGAACATCACTAGAATAAAGGATAAAAGAGAATGCGTTTATTTCCATAAAAATCATCACAAAATACTTTTCACTTTCTTACATAAAAATAGACAAAGCTTTACTTTCAAAGTCCAATTCTTAGAATGCAGAACACAATTGACTTGGGCAAAGGTTAATCTAAAGGGTTTCAAAATTTGCTGGACCTAGTCCCAAAGTTTGAATCAGCAACAACACCTAGAATCTATCTAGTATGTTTTATAGGATTACAGATCCAGGACCCCAATGTTATATTAGACATTATTTCTGCATTTAATTAAGAATAGATAACAAAGCATAGCAAGAAGGAATCTAGAAGTCCATACTGATAAGCAGTACATAAATAAACCTTGCAAACTTAGTCAGTAACTTCCATTAGCCAAGAAGCACGGGGGGGGGGGGGGGGTTAACGCAAAACCCAAATTTCCAAATAGCTTACCAGGTTGTCTCTTCTGAACCCAACAGGAGGAATGAAAGCACTAAGTTAAGTTCAAAACTAAAATTTGTTAGTATGCTTTTTCATGAACAGGAAATGTTTGGGACATTATGCATCCAGAGAGAATATAATGAGAAACAGCAGTAACAAAGAGCAATGATACATGTCAGGACATGTGAGGAAGTACAACCTTCTCTATATTGTATATTCACATTAAAAACCAAACCAAATCAAACAACAGAACTCTTCAAAACAAGTTTCATTTTTCTTCTCCTATATTTAAATGGAATAATATTATCACCATCCATATAAGTCTGAAAAACAACTAATAATGCCTTAAAAATTAATAAAATAACACAAAAAATTAAAAACTGAAGATAAAATGTTACATTACATTTTTCACTTTAAACATATTAAATTAAATCTATAATACACAAAAGTTATAGATAAAACAACTTAGCATATATAAAATCATGCTAAAAGATCCTAGATATGCCTCCTCATAAATATTGTACTGATTCTATTATCAGATTTACAAAAATATTTTTTCCACAATTTATTTAACACAAACAAAAGTAAACATTTAACTTTACTTATTTATTCTAGTCATTTCTAAGCACAGAGATGTGAAAGAACCACTCCTTAGTATTATATAGCATTGCTTTGCCAGGCAACACATTCTAAGAATGACTTAACTCTCAGACATATAATAAAAGTAAAGATCTTCAACTAACTAGTAACCTGGCCAATAACATTTTGGCAATTCTGAAGATCTTGACTAATTCTGGACATCAATGGCCTGACTTGATATATAAAGAAATGCCGCTGTATTTGAATAGAAAGTACAAACAAAATTATTGCATTTTTTTTAAAAAATCCAAGACTGCCATGTTAGTTTGCATTTAATTAGAATTTCAGTATGTTTTGAAAGCCTGACACTGACACACTGTCTTTTCAACCTTTTATTCACTTCTGTGCTGAATTCTTTTCATGACCCTGTAATCCCTTAATTCGGGGTAGAGTCAGGGAGTTGAGTGTTTACTGGCCAGATGCCCTTCCTGATGCCTACAAGGAGTTTGCAGCAGGTATGTTCTCTTTGTGCCCCAAGAAAGAACTGCCACTACCTAGGATTGAACTCTCAGCCTTCTGAGTGGGAGGCGAGCATCTTCACCACTCAGCTACCACGTCACTCTTCTGTGCTGAATTCTATTGGTTTTTTTTTTAAATTCTGGATGTACATTTTTAAAATTCTGTCCAAAACTCTTTCACAATGCACATCAATTCTATGACCTTATTTTTAGAAATATCAACATTACATTAATTATGTTATATATTTTGTGTGCGGCCCAAGGCAATTCCTCTTCCACTTGGTGCAACCTGCGCAAGCTAAAAGGTTGGACACCCCTGCCTTAAGAAGTGTTTACAAATATCTATTTATTGTTCTGGATTAAATGGTAAAATCCTTTTCTGATATGGTATACTGTAATTCAACCTACTTACAGTATTTCCAGTAAATGTCTTAAATGCATTGTGCAGCATTACGTTAGGTAACACTGAGGTACCTGTGAGATCAGTTCCTTCAGGAAAGATGAGAAGTTGTAGTGGTTCATGAATATCACAAAAATAATCCAGCATATTTCCAAAATGATTTTTGTCTTCTTCCCATTTCCTCTGAATGAAAATGAAGGCAGCAACCTGCATGGCCCAGCCTAAAACAAATGTGAAGAATTTCTTAAACACTGAATTGATTATTTATTTGGATGGTCCCTGAACCTCATTTAGATTCCCAAAGTATATAAAGTTGCTTTAATATAAGAACTCAACATATTTCTTAATAAAAAATATATCACAGTGTCTATGATTATATTAAAAGCCTAAAGATTTTGAGATATTTTGCTAAAGCTTGTGGAAAAGCAAGACTCATGTTAACTGTTTCTTTTTAAAATCAAATCAGCATTCACGCAATAAAATGTTGCAGCAACAATGGCTTGATATTTCTTCCTATAAATTATTTTAAGAAAATATTTCATAATCTATTTTAAGGAGATTTTGAAGAAAGTGCAGGAAAAATCAATCTCCCTTTCCCATTCTGCTGATGTTAAAGGATAATTAGAAACTTATATTTCTACTGGAATAAATTCTACATTTTGTTCCTTAGGGATGATTTTAAAGAGGAAACAGATGTCTAACCAAACTGTGAAAGTTTGCAAAAAATGCATGCCATTACTTCTATTTTCCTTCTGAACTGAGTTTAAACATTAAATATTTCAACATTATGAAATATACATGAGTCTAAGCACATTAGAAAATTAGATACTAAGTACAGAACTATCACACCATATATAATTTTAATTATTGTTTTTAAAATGGCAAAAAATAGAACCATTTCAACTCTTTCCAAATTCTATTTTCTATTAGACTTCTGCATTATTTACCATTAACCATTAGAAGCTTTCTCTTGTTACTAATAACCTAGTGAAGTTTTTTTCCAATCTGGTATCAAGATATATTGGTACTACAACTTCTAAAATACTGGGGAATTCTCACAACCCCAACACAGCCAGGCATCCAAAGATCAGGAGAAGATGATCTTGTGGTTCATCAAATTTCAATTGTTTTTATTGTAAAACAGACAAGATAACTGACATTTGCCTGCAGTCAAATAATTCAACAAAATTATATGCATACTATAAACTATAGGTATCGTCTTATTCTGTGTTATAAAGCAGCAGTCCCCAACCTTTCCAGCTCTGTGGAACCGACGTTGGAGAGGGGATAGTTTCGCGTGTTCATGTGCGCAGCTTCACGCGATCACCTGCTGCTTGCCTGGTCCACTTCCCAATGGGCTGTGGCCTGGCACTGGGCTGCGGACCAAGGGTTGGGTATCCCTTTTATAAAGCATAGAGACTGGTCTATAGATCAGTTTTTGTAGCATCATAGTGTTGATGAGGCAAAGCAAGCTTGTTTCATGAATATTTCTGAAAAACAAAAATTGCACACATACACACATACATACACATTATTTTGGGGGAAGTGGAAGTGCAATCAGTTCTAGGCCAAGCTTCAATGCTAGATTGCAACAACCAAGAGGGAAGCCAGAAGTAACTTTATTTAAATCCTTAAAACAAAGTATTGATTTAAATAATTTTTGTTCCACTGAACACATTATCTAGTTCAGTGTTAAAATTCACATTGCAAAGTAAGATTTTGGTATCCATATTTCTGGTATAAACAATTCAGTAAAAATAACATTATAAAGAACATTTTCCAGCATGTAGACTCAAAGCTAATTCACAGTATAGATAACTCTAAGGAACCAAGTAAGTATGACAGCTCCTGATAGAATTGCTGGAAAACATCATATGACACTGTTGATCAGACTCTCACTTAGAAGGGTCATCACCTACAATCCACAAAGCAAACCACAAGCTATTAATACAAGGTTTAAAGGGACATGGGGCAAATACACACACACACACACACACACACACACACACACACACACACACACACCTTTGACCCTATTCAGATATTGGTTTGCACTGTATAACAACAGACCTCCCTCTAAGCAAGTATGGATAACCTCCCTCTAAGCAACTATGGATATGATGTTAAGTACAAGCATAGCGACAAATGCAAGCAAAATGCAAGGCAATTCCTGGTTGGGAAATCACTTTAATTATAAATGGACTGTTGCAAAATAAACTGTGTTGCTTCAGTCTTTGAACAGGACTCCTCTTACAAGGATTTGATTGCACAATCCATCTTCATATCTATTCTATCCTAATAAACACGTTATTTCAAAACTACTCTCACATTCCAAATTGCTTTATCTTTTTTCCAGTGTTTCGTTTCTTACATTTCTGTCTATGTTCAATTCACCTTTTACCCTTTTCCTCCCTTAATTAGCCTTAATTATTTATCTAGTCCCTCAACAGGTGTGAGAAAATTCTTTAGCTCTCAGGTACATGTTCTGTTGCTGGGCACATTCTTGCCTCTTCCCTTTGACAGCACTTTGAGTCTGCTGGTGACCCTGTTGGAGGTTCTATCTCAGCTACTGCTATGGATTTTTAGAAAGGGGACAGTATGATTTGCTCCCATTTCACCATCACCAGTTTTCACACTAAAGCTACCATAAGCCATTACATTGTCATTGGACATACTAGTCATATCTTTAGTCAACCAGGAGTGCTTTGGCTTCATTTCCTTGGGCACCACAGTCATTGTGCTATCTTCCCTTCAACAAACAGCAGCTAATTTTCTGAAAATCTATCCAGCAACTCCAAGACAATGTAATCCTATTAAAAATAACCAGCTCTACTTATTAACTTCTAAAAAGATAAGAATATGTGTGTTGGACAAGCTAGGCATGATGTACATGACATGGATACAGATGGCCTTGCAACTTTGGCTGTCTTCTCACAATGACTCTTCACAACTCAGCTACTAGGTAGTTTGGCAGAGCTGTTTCGAAGACCTTTCCTCTGACTTGATGTCTCCAACTTTATTTTTGCATTTCCTATTTTTGTGATCCCCTTCATGGATTACTGCCTTGTCGTGGCGAAGGGGCTTGCGTAATTCAATGAAGCTATGAGCTATGCCGTGCAGGGCCACCCAAGACGGAAAGGTCATAGCAGAGAGTTCTGACAAAACGTGATCCACTGGAGAAGGAAATGGCAAACCACTCCAGTATCTTTGCCATGAAAACCCTATGGACAGTACCAAAAGGCAAAACGATATGACGCTGGAAGATGAGCCCCTCAGGTCGGAAGGCGTCCAATATGCTACTGGGGAAGAGCAGAGGGCTAGTACTAGTAGCGCCAGAAAGAATGAAGCGACTGGGCCAAAGCCGAAAGGACGCTCAGCTGTGGATATGTCTGGTGGTGAAAGGAAAGTCCGATGCTGTAAAGATTTTTTCTCCATAGGAACCTGGAATGTAAGATCCATGAATCAAGGAAAACTGGACGTGGTCAAACAAGAGATGACAAGACTGAACATTGACATCTTAGGTATCAGCGAACTAAAATGGACAGGAATGGGTGAATTGAATTCAGATGACCATCAGGTATACTACTGTGGGCAAGAATCCTTAAGAAGAAATGGAGTAGCCTTCATAGTCAATAAAAGAGTAGGAAAAGCAATACTGGGATACAATCCTCAAAATGACAGAATGATCTCAGTTCGAATCCAAGGCAAACCATTCAATATCACAGTAGTCCAGGTCTATGCCCCAACCACCAGTGCTGAAGAGGATGAAATTGACCAGTTCTATGAAGCACTACAGCACCTTATAGAACTAACACCAAAAAATGATGTTCTTATCATCATGGGGGATTGGAATGCTAAAGTAGGAAGCCAAAAGATAACTGGAATAACAGGCAAGTTTGGCCTTGGAGTGCAAAATGAAGCAGGGCACAGGCTGATAGAATTCTGTCAAGAGAATACGATGGTCATAGCAAACACTCTTTTCCAACAACCCAAGAGACGGCTCTACACATGGACATCACCAGATGGTCAACACAGAAATCAGATTGACTATATGCTCTGCAGCCAAAGATGGAGAAGCTCTATACAGTCAGTAAAAACAAGACCAGGAGCTGACTGTGGCTCAGACCATGAGCTTCTTGTTGCAAAGTTTAGGCTTAAACTGAAGAAAGTAGGGAAAAGCACTAGGCCAGTCAGGTATGAATTAAATCATATCCCTGTTGAATATACAGTAGAGGTGACAAATAGATTTAAGGAATTAGATCTGATAGACAGAGTGCCTGAAGAACTATGGACAGAGGTTCGCGACATTGTACAACAGGTAGCAACCAAAACCATCCCAAAGAAAAAGAAATGCAAGAAAGCAAAATGGCTGTCTGAGGAAGCTTTGCAAATAGCTGAGGAAAGGAGGGAAGCGAAAGGCAAGGGAGAAAAAGAAAGATACACCCAATTGAATGCAGAATTCCAGAGAATAGCTAGAAGAGATAAGAATGCCTTCTTAAATGAACAGTGCAAAGAAATAGAAGAAAATAATAGAATAGGGAGGACCAGAGATCTTTTCAAGAAAATTGGAGAAATGAAGGGAACGTTTAATGCAAAAATGGGCATGATAAAGGACCAAAATGGCAGGGACCTAACAGAGGCAGAAGAGATTAAGAAGAGGTGGCAAAATTACACAGAAGAACTATACAAGAATGAGCTTAACGTCCCTGATAATCACAATGATGTGGTCACTGACCTCGAGCCAGACATCCTAGAATGTGAGGTGAAGTGGGCCTTAGAAAAGCTGAGCAACAACAAAGCTAGTGGAGGTGACAGTATTCCAGCTGAGCTATTCAAAATCTTAAAAGACAGTGCAGTAAAAGTGCTACACTCAATTTGCCAGCAAATTTGGAAAACTCAACAGTGGCCACAGGATTGGAAAAGATCAGTTTACATTCCAATTCCAAAGAAAGGCAGTGCCAAAGAATGTTCAAACTATCGCACCATTGCACTCATTTCTCATGCTAGTAAAGTCATGCTTAAAATCCTACAAGCTAGACTTCAGCAGTATGTGGATCGAGAACTACCAGAAGTGCAGGCAGGATTTCGAAGAGGCAGAGGAACTAGAGATCAAATTGCCAACATACGCTGGATCATGGAGAAAGCTAGGGAGTTCCAGAAAAACATCTACTTCTGCTTCATTGACTATGCTAAAGCCTTTGATTGTGTGGATCATAACAAACTGTGGCAAGTTCTTAAAGAGATGGGAGTACCAGACCATCTTATTTGTCTCTTGAGAAACCTATATGCGGATCAAGAAGCAACAGTGAGAACTGGACACGGAACCACTGATTGGTTCAAAATTGGGAAAGGAGTCCGGCAAGGCTGTATACTGTCGCCCTGCCTATTTAACTTATATGCAGAGCACATCATGAGAAAGGCAGGGCTAGATGAATCAAAAGTTGGAATTAAGATTGCCGGAAGAAATATCAACAACCTAAGATACGCAGATGATACCACTCTAATGGCAGAAAGTGAAGAAGAACTAAAGAGCCTCTTGTTGCGGGTGAAGAAGGAGAGTGCAAAACTTGGGTTGAAACTTAACATTAAGAAAACCAAGATCATGGCATCTGGCCCTCTCAATTCCTGGCAAATAGATGGGGAAGAAATGGAGGTAGTGACAGATTTTATTTTCCTGGGCTCCAAGATCACTGCAGATGGGGACTGTAGTCAAGAAATTAAAAGACGCTTGCTCCTCGGGAGGAAAGCCATGGCAAATCTAGACAGCACACTAAAAAGCAGAGACATCACCCTGTCAACAAAAGTGCGTATAGTCAAGGCTATGGTCTTCCCAGTTGCAATGTATGGCAGTGAAAGTTGGACCATAAGAAAGGCTGAGCGCCAAAGAATTGAGGCCTTTGAACTGTGGTGCTGGAGAAGACTCCTGCGAGTCCCTTGGACTGCAAGGCGATCAAACCGGTCAGTCCTAGAGGAGATCAACCCTGACTGCTCTTTAGAAGGCCAGATCCTGAAGCTAAAACTCAAGTACTTTGGCCACCTAATGAGAAGGAAGGACTCACTGGAGAAGAGCCTAATGCTGGGAAAGATCGAGGGCAATAGAAGAAGGGGACGACAGAGAATGAGGTGGCTGGATGGAGTCACTGAAGCAGTAGGCGTGAGCTTAAATGGACTCCAGAAGATGGTAGAGGACAGGAAGGCCTGGAGGAATATTGTCCATAGGGTCGCGATGGGTCGGACACGACTTCGCAGCTAACAACAACAAAATTTTTGTGATATTATTGTGTTTTTGCTCATGTTGTTTGTTGTTACTGCCTGAATATTTTAAGTGTATTATTTACTCTATGTAAGCCACCAAGAATTTTTGTTGAATTGTGGTGGGGTAGAAATTTATTTGGGACGCGGTGGCTCAGTGGGTTAGGACGCTGAGCTTGTCGATCAGAAGGTCGGCAGTTTGGCGGGTCGAATCCCGAGTGCCGCGTAACAGAGTGAGCGCCTGTTACTCGTCCCAGCTTCTGCCAACCTAGCAGTTCGAAAGCACGTAAAAATGCAAGTAGAAAAATAGGGACCACTACGGTGGGAAGGTAACAGTGTTCCGTGCGCCTTTGGCGTCTAGTCATGCCGGCCACATGACCACGGAGATGTCCTCGGACAAGCGCTGGCTCTTCGGCTTTGAAACGGAGATGAGCACCGGCCCCTAGAGTCGGAAACGACTAGCACACATGTGCGGGGGAACCTTTACCTTTTAGAAATTTATTTAATAAATAAAATAAACAATGCAGTATCTGTGCCATGGTAACTTCATACTATGAAGTTCTATATGCAAAGGAAAAATATAAGGACTTTATTAATTCTAAAAAATAGTACAGTGAAAGGTTTTTAAAAAGTAGTAGACCTTGTAGGACTGTGACAGTCTTGCATTTGAAAGCTTTACTCTTTTAAATTGTTTTCTCAATATATACATTAATTCAAGTTTTTTCAGATTACTTATATAATATTACTTGCTGGTTTTCTATTAGGTATTTATTTATATCTGTAGAAAATAACAGCACCATCCTGTACAAGCCAAGTATGCCAAAACTGGCCAATTCTATTGAGATACAACTAAAAGCAAAAGCAAGAACAGACAGTTCTAAATAGCCACTCACTTCAACATTATACACATTTTGCCAGTTTTGTGTTGCTGTGGAAAGAAAGAAAGAAAGAAAGAAAGAAAGAAAGAAAGAAAGAAAGAAAGAAAGAAAGAAAGAAAGAAAGAAAGAAAGAAAGAAAGAAAGAAAGAAAGAAAGAAAGAAACTATGGCTCCAAATCTTTGTGGAGTTGTTAAACTAGCACACAGTTCATTTCTATGCATCACTGATTTATTATGAATGCTTACTTCAGCGGCAAAGATTGTAACAACTCTCATGGGTAAAGACAAAGGTTCTCTTTTTCCTTATTTTGACAAGTTAGTGAATGTCAAGTGGTGAGAAAGTGGCTGTGCTATGCCCTGTTTGTGAGCTCCTCACATGGGTATGGGCTCAAATGGCCACGAGTCCAGCAGAGCTCTCAATCAAGGTTATGTCCTTATAATATTGTACACGCTCTCAGTAATTTATTTCTAGTGAATTTACATCGAAGATCAAACAAAATGTTAAAAAAAGTTTTGATAGTTGCCACACATAAATTGTGGTTGTCGATATCTTTGCCATACCTGAAAGTATTTGTATCTTAACTTTAGTTCTGTTCTTGCCACTTATAAGACAAAACAAAATAGAATGTGAAGTCCTTGGTGCTCTCTGAGCTTGGCTGTTTGCAGACAGGAGCCAAGTATACTTATATCTCACTTCTTTTAAATAATTTGACTTCAGCAGAATAAGTATAGGGTTAAGAAGTTTTATAGTTGAATAAGTCTTCTTTCTTCTTTCATTTTTTTTTTCTATATTGGTGTTTTTTTTTGTTTTTTTTATATATATTTATGTATATTTAATATTATTAAGGTTTGTTTTATCCTATATAAGCTAGAGAGTGATAGATTTTAGAGTTTATGGTTGTTAGTATATGGTTGTTTATGATTGTTTTTTTTTATATATACCTTGTACTTAGCTCTGGGAAGTCGGGGGGGGGAGGGGGGGAGGGGGGAGAGGAAGGGGGGAGGGAGGAGGGGGGGAGGGGGATTTTTTAAGGGAAAAATTGTATGTTAAAACTTTTTAATAAAAAAAAAATAATTTGACTTCAGCATTTGAACTGTAGATTGTGGAAAATGAAGAATAGGAGCACATGGGTCCAGGACTTATTCTTCAGTAAATACTAAACTGATTCACACTTAAGTCTCACACTGTACAATTTCTATGCTGTCACACATAAATTCCAACCAATAATGTAGCTACTAACAGCAGAATTTGGAATTGTGAAAAGGAAAGAAATTGTTTTCTTGGTATAGTTAAAACATAAAAATAGAAAAGACCCAAAATAAACCTAGCCAATAACCCAATCTCCTCATTGTGGGTTTGTCAAAGGTATCCGGTTGGACACTCTAGAAAGCAGGATAGGATAGAAGACTTGAATGATCTAATCCAGTATGGCTGTTATACAAAAGGCTAAAGACTAAAAATAAATATGAAGAGAGAATTTTTTAAAACACGTATTTGAAGCAAGATCTATATTTGCTTTGGTAAAATGGAAAGAAGGATATAATGTTAAACACTTTTATTATCCTGGCACTTTTCTCTCCAAGTGGCTCCAGAAAGCCCTCAGGGCTTTCTATCATGAAAATATATTCAAAAATTAATTTTATGTTAACAAAATGGAAGATCTAAAATAATATATTTTAGAATATTATTTAGGAAATCAATCAATAACCTACCAAATCCCGGAATGGCTTTGAGACTAGATTTGAGGCAGATTTTTTCAAGTCGAAGGTAGCTATATCTCAGCAAGCAACTCCATAAAAACATCCAATCCATTCGTGTTCGATGATTCATGATTATGACACTTCTTTCTCCGGGGATGAATCCATCACCTGTTATGACTACTTTTGACCCAAACACTATCTCCAGCAGGGCCTAGGTAAAAAACAAAAATATTATTTGACAATCCTGCAAATGGCTAAATATCTCAGAGCAAATATTAACACTGATCAAATAAAAAAAAACCATTACATTGCACTAAAATTTTAGACTAGTCTATGCTTACCTCAACACGTACAGTATCTTTTTTTCTTTGAAAAATTATAATTTACCTGAAGAATTAGAGAAACATTTCACAACAGTGTAGCTGCATAAATGAATATAATAGCAACTACATGGCTATGCAAGGTGAGTCTAATATATCAGCAAGTTTTTTGGTCAGTACTTTTACTTCAAAAGTTTTATGTACAAATTCTATATCAGGGGAGACAAGTGACTTGAATAAAGTGTTACTCTAATTCAGAGGATTGTGAATTCGAGTTCTGTTTTAGGCATGAAAAACCAGCTGAGTGACTGGACAGTCACTATCAGCCTAATTCACCTCAGGATTGTTATAGGGAAAATAAGAGGAAGGAGTATTAGGTATGCTCGTCACGTTGAGTTATTCATAAAAAGAGGATGAGATAAAATCTAACAAAATAAAAAAGTATTACCCAATTCTGATCTTGAATTTTATGTAACAGGGAATACAATATCTACAGATGCCTCCCCAGTATTTACAGGACTCCATCTGATTTTATTTTTATTTGTTAAAAAATATTCAAATGGGTTCCTGAAATTCTTCCTGTAGTTTCATATAAATTTAAAAGAAAGTTTATATAATGAATTCATTTTATTTTATTATTTTTTGTTGTTGTTGTATTTTGCTTTAATTTTTGGATGTTTTATAATTTTTGTAAACCATTTAAAGGTTGAGTTTTATAACATAGGCCTCCAGAAGACATTTTAGAAGACTAAGCAAATGCCAATGAACCCAGCGAAAAAGAAAGTTAAACTGGGATACAGAGAATCACAGAGACCAATTTGCCTTTGGTATATGTGTTTTATAACTGGATTTGTTCCCAAGGCAACCATTTTGTTAGAGTACCCACAGATGTTTTTAAAATTCTAAAGGTCTCCAAAAAAGGTTGCCTAATCCTGCTCTAGGCTATAAAGGAAAGGAACAATAAGTACACAAAATACTTGTAGACTGAAATGTGGGAGAAGTTAATTTTTTAACCTCTATTTAGAGGGTTGTTGATACATACAGGAGTTATAGTCTAAAGGAGTAAATCAATAATTTTCAGTATTTCTTCAAACTCCAGTGGAAACTTAGCTTAATTTGAGGGTTGGCATATTGTTCAACCACAGAGGATGAAAGAAAATGTTGGGAGAACTGTGGGGCAATCCTTACTTGCTAAACACTGAAACAGTGTCTTACTGAATCACCACATGGTCTGAAAGAAGCTTTAGTTATGTTGTAAAAAAAAACCACCCAGAAAACAGACATGCTGTTTCAAAATAGACATATTTAATTATAAAATCATGAACATCTTTTTCACATGAATCTCTTTGCACTGTACTAACTTGGTGCTTGTGGCAGAGCCCTGCACATTCATAAAGTATGGTACTTTGTAGGCATCATCTGGGCAGCCAAAGACCAAGGACTGCTCTGGGACACACTACTCTGCAGACTTCAGTAAGAGGCTTTGGGAAGTATTGAAAAACTAAAACTTTTCCTCTTGCTTTCCTTTTGAAAAGAATTGGGAAGTTATAGTTCTATGATGTGGCAGTTTGCCACCATATTTTCATACACGTAATTCTCAACTTACAACTATTTATTCGGTAACTATTCGAAATTACAGTGATGCCGAACAAAAGAACTTGCAACTACAAAGTTGCAGTCATTGCAGTGCCCCTTTTGTTATGTGATCAAAATTTGTTTGACAGCGTACCCTGAACTTGCAGCCACAAGAGCAATACAACTCCCCCTTCACATGTATCTCACCCCTCCATCTGTGCCATTTTGGCTTCCTGTACTCTGCAGCTCCTAACACCGTATCTGACCAGAATGGTCTTTCATAAGGCAACTGCTGGCTCCCCGAGGTTTTCTTCCCAAGGTCACACACAGTGGTTTCCTTGCAAGACTTGGAGAAGATGGCCTTGTGGCCAGCAGCTGCATCATGAAGTGCCAGGCTAGGCACACCTCGTCAGCAATGGGAGCAAGAAGATTGAAGGTCAGTTGCAGTGACAAACACTGGGTGGCAAGAGACTGTGAGTGCAAGATGGCTAGAGTGGCTGAGGTCCCCAGGGCTTTGTGCCACACTGCTGGGTTGGCTGTAACTTCCAGGGGCTACGGTATTACTTTGTAGTTCTGTCGTTTTCCTACATCAGACTTCCTCAGTCTTAGATTAAGGAATGCACAGGATGAGGACTCTAGTGACATTGAAGGGTGGGACATACGCTAAAATACTTTGCAGGCTTTTAGGCAAGAGCAAGACAAACAAATATAATGGAATTCAGAAGTATCTAATGTACATTTGAAGTATTAGACATTTAGAATCCATTTTGAGATGACAGAAAGTGGCATATTGTTGAGTCTTCTAAATGCTATTATTACTTAGGGAGACAAATAAATCCTACACTTAGGGAAAAAAGAGTCTGTGTTTATATAAAATCGGGCTTTACAAACATCGATCTATCTCAAGTTACACATTAAAAGTTTTACTATTAGATTAATGCTTGCATTTTTTTTAAAAAAAATCCATTCAATCATATCTGCTCAGACAAATCCCTGTAATTTTCTTGGCAAAGGTTTTGACAAGTGGTTTGCTATTGCCTCCTTCCTAAGGCTGAGAGGTGAAGAGATTGACCCAAGGTCATCCAGTTGGCTTTGTGCCCAAGACAGGACTAGCACTCAAGGTCTCAGGATTTCTACCAAATGGCTCAAAAAGCTTGTATAATCATGCTTAATATGAATACTGAAGACCTTTCTACTGACAAATCTGCCTGGTGACTTCACAAAGCTTTTTTTTACATAAAATAGCAATAATATTATAATTATCTAGATCAGACATGTCAAACACAAGGCCCGGGGGCCAGATCCGGCCCGCAAAGTGGTTTCATGTGGCCCGTGAAGCCATTCTGGAAACAGTGAGGGAACGGCCCCCACTGCCTTGGCCCTGGCCCAGAGACCCTCCTTCTGCCAGAGACCCTCAGATCTGTCCCACTCATGCCCAGGCCCCCATAGGCACCCTTGATGCGAACAATGTAGAGCTGGCCACGCCCACCCAGTAGGCCATACGCACTCTAGCCACGCCCACCCAGTAGGCCACGCCCACCCAGGCCATACCCACCCGGCCCCTTGAGGGCAACCGCAATGCTGATGCAGCCCTCAATGAAATTGAGTTTGACACCCCTGATCTAGATCAATCAAGATAACATTTAAAATGAGGAAACAAGATTTGCGTGTGGGTAAAACTAAAACCTACTGAGTAAATTTTTAAAAAAGCTTCATTACTATTAATACTAACACATCAGAACTAACACTAAGTAGTTATTGCTCGAGCAGACAAGGGGCTCGAGCAATAACTACTGAAGAGAGGAACCAACAGGGTATAAAATAAGCAAGGTAACCTTTGCAAAGGCAAAATCTTTTACCAAAACAATGAGAGATAAAAACATATTTTAAGTCTATAATAAGCAAAAAATGTGTAATGTTAACATCTCCCAAATTCAGTGATTATAAGAATGGGAGAATTTATATTGCTTGTAGTCAATTTATAAGAGTTAAAGTGCGATAGATTTAATAGTTTATTGTTGTTTGCACATGGTAGATTATGATTGTTTCTACTTTTATACCTTGTATTTAGCTCTGGGAAGTCGGGGAGGGGGGAGGGGGAGGGAGGGAGGTGTTGGGGAGAGTTGGGAAGAGGGGAGGGGTTTGGGAGGGGTTTTGTTTTGTTTTGTTAAAAATAAAATGTACTGTAAAACTTTTTAATAAAAAAAAAAGAGAATGGGAGAAGGGATAGCACAATTAGACTTCTGTTATTATATTATTATAGCCCCTCTCAATAAAAGTAGTTTCATCAGCCCTTCTGTGGAGTTGATTCTTTGTCTAATCTATTTAATGAAGCTAACGGGCAGTAAGTCACTGAGGCTCACTGAAGTAATGTTAGCAGAGATCCTATCTTTTATCAAATTTCTCAAAATAATGCACATTATATAAAAGAAGACAACACACATAAAATGAATGGAGTTCAGGATTTTATGAACAATGTATAACAAGTCAAATATCATTGTATTTTTCATTCCAAAATAGAATAATACATTTTTTTTCTAACGGTTGATCTTTTTTAATCCTCATCTTAGTAAATTCTGGGTATCAATTATTTCAAGGAAGTAGCCACTTTCTTTTACTGTCCAATGTAGGTGTCCTTCTTTTCTTCCAGTTGACTTTCAAATGTTTCTTTGCAGCAAATGGCTAAGTCACTGAAGCTAAGTAAACTTCTTCAGGAGAAAGTACAATTTAATCCAATGGAATATATTTCTTACCAAACGTGTAAAACCAGAAGGGGAAGACTAACAGCTCTCTTTGTTATATCTGAATTACAACTCCTACTGGAAGATGTGATTTAGTAACATTTTGAGAGCCTTACCTACACCCACACCACTACCCTGTTTTGTTGGGGATCTTCACTTTTTAGTTCTACCCATCAGAAGCCTCAACCTGTAGTCTATATGGTCTATATGGGCTCCTTCCTCACTTACCATGGAAAAGTTTTCAGCATAAACCCCTGAGATTTTAGTTTGCTCATCTTATTTGGCACTTGATAAAGCAACAAATTTCTGAAATCATTTGTTGGCAGTGTTTTTAGAAAATAATGAAAGCCAGAAGAGCCATTTTTCCTTCTTACCCCTCCTCCACAATCACATTTGCTGCAGATACTTTTTGAGGAAAGAGGTTTGGAACCTGGAAGCTCTAGGTATTTTCAATTAAAGGAGTGAGCTAAACCTCCTCTTCATTTGTACTGGCTACAACATTACATACTTTGCTAAAAACAGCAAACCCATTCAGAAGAGAAACGGGCAATGCTTCCCTATTTTGCAAATTTCATATTCTGTTTCTCAGGAGTAGACAAATTGCCAATTCAAATAGTCAATTAGATAAAAAGTGAGAATATACATGCACAAAAGTTCACTGAAATATTGAATAATTCAAAGGAAGCAATCTGATGCATTGAATCAACACACAGTTTAAAGGAATAGTTGAATCAAAGCTTCGCATAGCTTAAGAGCTAGTATTATTAAGTCCTTTGACACTAAGTTCCTCAACAGCTAATCAAATTTCCATAACCTGGTTATCTGGGCTAAATTTGATCCTGATAGTTCTAATGAAGTAGACAGGTTTCTTGGAACTATTAACTTGGCTTCCTGTCTTTTAGAGCAATGACCTTGCTGATTAGCCATGGCTTGCTGGGAGACAATATGTTATTGACCCTTGGTGGGGGGGAATTATTCTTGAGAGGGGGGGCACCAAAAAGAAAGCTCTAGAAGCTACTGGTGAATTATGTTGGACAATTTTCAGCCCCAATTTCCCTTTTTAAGGAAATTTGCTTAGAAAGTGGCCGTGCTGTAGCTTCAGAGAACTGAAAAGGAAAATCATCTACACCACTTTGAGTCTAGTTTGAATTCTGAATGGGACCAAACAGCATTGTTTGTGTTTTTTGATAACTTCTAGTGGAAATAGGATGGGGACAATACATTCATCCTACATCTCCTTGATCTTTCAGAGACTTTTGTTCGTTCTGGACTGACTCTTCCTCACACAGTGATCATTCATAGTTATGACGGTGATGAAAAAGTAATTCTGCAACCAATGTTCAACCAATATATGTAGCATAGTCTCCATTAACTCACCAATCCAAAGCTATTAAGCTAGCCTTGTCTAAACATTTTACACTGAGCTTTAAAGCATATTATCTGTCCTGAAACATGTAATATATTATTTTGGAACATGGGCGTGGGGTGGGGAGGAGTTTATAAAGTATAGACATCAGCAACTTACCACTGGAAGTGTGAACCAAGTGGCCACAACACGATCAGTAATCCAGCGATACCAAGCTGGGGAAATAGACATCAGTGGCAGTAGGGGACCAAGCATGAAGATGCTTCCAAAAAAACTTCCCAAAAATAATGCAAGTACAAAATAAATTCCTCTCCATAGCACCATGGTTCTGAAACACAATGGAATAAGGATTTGGTAAACAGTTTTAATGCTGACTTCTTCCCCAAACAATCTCTCTTCTGGCCTTTCCAATGGTGGTTTTCTATTTTTATTTTTAATTATTTGTTTTACACATTAAATAAAATCAATAATTTATGTACTCAGAGAAATAATTCATACATATCAAGAAATAAAAGTCATACACCAACTGATGGTTAGCATGTCAGCCAGTGATACCAATACCCAAAATATTTATTTTGGAAATGAACTGACTCTCAAACTATCTCTGAACAGACTCAAAGAACTAGTTTTGATATATTAACTATTTAAAAGCAATGGCATTTTATAAATTCTGCACCTCTTCTATTGAAAAGTGTTACTAGCCAAAATTATGGTTGCAATACATTTTCAAATATATTCAACACATGTCAAACTTACTCTTATAAAATATGCATCAATTCCATGATAAACATCTACTACTTAATGAATCAGATGCATACAACTGCCTTTCTGATTAAATATGACTCAATTCCAGAATATTCTACCATTTGTTAGGAATTTTTCCACCTTAGTAGGCAACTTCCTATCATTACACAAATTTTGAAACACTAATTTTCCAAATTACAAACTATAAATAGGTTATTTCCCACTATTTATTACAATATTAAACTAGCTGCTGGTAAAAAGTGAGAGGGTGCTCTTGTTCACAATCCTGAACAGCTCTCTAAAAGATCAGTTTAAAATTGCATACAAAAATTTGCACTGGATAGACAGGAAACTGATGTTTTTAATTTTAGGGGAAAAATAGCAGTGGAAAAGCAATCTGGCTAACTTGTTGGAATTTCAGTTCCACTAACAACACATTGTTCAAAAGGTATCTACATAAATTCAATAATATACAAAACAAAAGTTGACTATAAAGTCAGCTCAGCATTTAACAAATATTCTAAATCACATGCACATTCATAAAAAAGATGGGTTTGGGAGGTGGATGATAAATATCAGAATATGAACATGAACAGTGCAAGAGTGCAATTGTTTTTTTTTCTTTGCAATCATACCCACAGATTGTAAGATTCTAAAACCCTTTAGCTTCACATTTTGTTTTCAAAATACAGGTAAATAATGACAACAATAATCATCATATTAGTCCTGCTAAATCCACATTTGGTTGAAGTCTCACTGTTTCTTGAGATTAAGTTTTCTGGTTTTATGAAACATTAGCATAGCAACATATAAGTTCTCTACAACTTAAAACATTGTATGCTTTCTTCATATTCTATCTTATTCTATACCACAAGTAATCAGATCTCCTTTTTCTTCCAAAAACAAACAATTAAGGTGATGGCAGCTGTAACCCTACCTTTTTATTTGCGACAAATTCTGTTATGTGAAATAGGAACATTGTATGCTTTATTTAAATAACAAATTTGTTATTTCTAAATCTCAACTCCCATCACATTGAGATTTCACTGTAATGATAATCAATGTTTTCCTTCTGTCTAGTTGTCTTATTACAAGATACTTAAAACACTATTTACTTTGACAGTTTACGTATTTGGTTTATCTTTCTTCTGCCCTTTACATGATGAAATCAACAAAACACATTTTTACAAGTCACACCTTGTAAGAGGTTACAAAAACAGGAAGCTTAATTCAGATCGGTTAATAATTGTTTAGTTCCTGTTCAGCCACCAATTTCATAAAAGACATGAAACAATATGGGATCCATTGTTAACATCAGATTAAAAGTAAGAGGTCATTTTTTCCCTTAAAATTAAAGATGCCCAAAGATCTGCATAGTTTGACCAATTTTACTGTGAAATTCCAGTTTACAAATGATCAGCAACACCACAAATGCCACAAGCTATTTTCTAGACCACGGGTCGGCAACCCGCGGCTCCAGAGCCGCATGTGGCTCTTTCAGGTCCCAGTCCTCCTCCGCCGCCATCTGCAGTCCAGAAAAAAAAAGTGGGACTAAAAAAGTTCAACCAATCAATTCAAACTTCTCATGGAAAAAAAACACTTCAGACTGCACATGGCGGCAGAGGAGGAAGAGACGGGAGGACTGCTGGAAAGGTGAGTGGGTCGGTCAGATGGGGCATGTGGTGGTGATGGTGGTGGTGTTTCTGAGCAGCATATGGAGTCTTGGACGCTGCCAGACCCCCTCCTTCTTTCCCCCCTTTTCTCTTTTTCTCTCTCTCTCTCTGTGAGAAAGAGAGAGAGAGAGACCAAATCCGTTGATTTTCCAGCAAGCTACTGCTGCCTCATCTCCTGCCCTTGCTGCCTCTCCTGTGGAGACGCGTTTGCGTCTCTCTGTGTCTCTCTCTGCCACTCAAAGCCATCCTGCAGCAGTTTCAATCAGCCCCAATTGCCAAGCGTCCCCATGGAAATCAATGGAGGTCCACGGCACCTCCAAGTGACAGTCTGTTGGTTTTACCAGCGAGCCACTGCCTCCTACAGCTCCGCACCACCTTCTTTCACTCTGAACCATGACCCACAAGGATTCCTCTCCCCACAGCTACCACGCCGGTTCATCCCTCACCCTGTTTGTGCTGCGAGCCGCGGGGATGCCTTGCCCCAGCGGCGTCACTGGCCCGCCTCCGCTGGCTCCTCTGTGCTCATCGGGCCACCTGGCTTCCAGGCAGCACATCCCACAGGGGAGGTCTGCTAGGGAGGCGGCGGTCCGGCATTGTTTCCCCCCTTGTGCATGTGTGTATGTGTGTGAGACCTACGGGAACGGCTGGTAGAGGTGCTGGCAGTCCAGTGTTGTTTCCCCCCCCTCGTACGTTTGTATATGTGTCAGACCCACGGGAACGTCTGGAAGAGACAGCCGGCAGTTCGGCATTGTTTTCCCCCCTCATACGTTTGTATGTGTGTAAAACCCACAGGAATGGCTGGAAGAGGCAGCAGGCAGTCTGGCGTTGTTTCTCCCCCTTCTATGTTTGTATGTGTGTCAGACCCGCCGGAACGGCTGGAAGAGGCAGCTGGCAGTCCGGCGTTGTTTCTCCCCCTCGTACATGTGTGACTGCCCTTTCACCATCTCCTCACCCCCTCCTCCTGGCCTATCCTAGGGGGGTGTCTCCCATCCTATTGCTAAGGAAGCTTTGGATACAAAGCCAGGTCTCCTCACATGGAGAGGGAGTGGGCCTCCCTCTTGACTTTGCCCTCGTACCCATCATGAGCAACCTAAGGAGAGCAAGCACAGCAGCTGGGCGCCACCTTGGGGAAGTGGGCTTAGTGCCACAGGTGCTTGAGGGCTGGGCTGGGCATTTGACCTCCGCACCACCATCCAGCACCCCCGCATGGCTTGAGAGGAACAGTGAGGCTCCTCCAGTGGACCATGCCTTGGCACTTGCCTTGGTACCATCTTCTTCTGCCAGAGACCCACAGATCTGTCCCACTCCTGCCCAGGCCCCCATAGGCACACTTGACACAAACAATGTAGAGCTGGCCATGCCCACCCAGTAGGCTACATGCACTTCAGCCACACCCAACCAGTAGGCCACGCCCACACCGGCCACACACACACACCCCCGAGGGCAACCACAATTCTGATGCGGCCCTCAATGATCTACAGATCATATGTTTAGTAAGTGTTTGAAGACATGCCAGTGCTGAAAAAATACTTTTACAGACCATGTATAACCATTTGCAAACTTTGCAGTATCTCTCAGTCAAGTCATCACCATTACAGTCATTATTCAGTATGCACTGTCCTATGTTTTCCCCCCTCCTTGTGGAGCAGAGATTAGAGATAAAAGGTTTGCAAGAAAGTGAGCTGTTGCTTTTCTAAACACTGAAAGTGATCTCAAAGACTGTGGGGCCAGCTTACAACTGTCTCTTGAAATCTCTTTCTCTTCCATCTGGCCAATTGCAAGGGAGAAGCATGTGATTTCTGTAGACAATATCTCCTTTGCCAGACTCTTTTTACTGCTGTCAGGATCACATTTATCTTGATGTTCAGAAGAGCAAGAGTTTACTCTCTTGAAATATCTTTGTTTCCAGTCTCTCCATTCTGCGATGGGGGAAACAGGCAATTTCTGTAGGCCATTTCTCTTTTGCCTGACCCCCTGCCTGAATGGAAAAATTGAAAAGGATTTCAAGAGAGTAAACTCTTTGTGTAGCATGTGCCCACAGCTCCAAGCTCCAGGCTGCAGCATGATTGCATTGCTTTCAATATGTGTAAGACGGTAAATAGGCACCTGAGCATTTTAAGAGGCAGGGGAGTGGTTAGGAGGCAAGCAAAAGCTAAAGATGTGAAAGTGACTTGTCTCTTTCCAGCCAGAAAGCACAATCATGATCAGATGATTTCCCACTTAGCAACCACTTCACTTAACAACAGAGTTGCTGGTTCCATTTAGGGTCATTGAGCAAGCACTATCTATGCTAGTCAAATATTTTTAAGCTTTGCAATTGCATTTTCTACTTCATTTGAGCAAACATCAGTTTTCCACTCTCTCAACTTCTAGCTATAGAATAATTAATAAAAAAGTAAAAATTGTACTATTTTTATGAAATTGAAAACCATAACAACATTTCAATCGGCAGAAATTCTCTTCTGCTTTCCTTGATGCAATCATCCTTTTTCTACTTTTCCAAATCATTCTTAGTTAACTAAGATTACATCTTGCCTTCCCTCTAATAGTTCAGAGTGATATAGAGAGCATTACCCATTTAATTCTCTTCACAGCACACACAATAAGAAAGGTAGATTCAGAGAAAATGACTGGTTTAAAAGTGAACCAATGAGCGTTCATGCTTCAGAATTTTCTAGTCCAGTATCTTAACCACAACACTACTGGCTTTTCAAATTCATTAGATTATTTGTATTTATGAATTTTACAGACAAGGTAATTTAACGTAAAAGCCGGCTGGATGACTATAAACCAACAACTCTCTTAGCCCAATCCACTTCACAGGGCTTTCGTTATGAAGAAAATAGGAGAGGGAACACTATGTATGCCTCCTTGCACAAAAATAAAGGTGGGATTTAAACTTCATAAATAAATAAAACACATCTTCATATTTTATTAACCTATTGTGCTAGAAATTTAAAATTCATAAATTGAAATCTGAAATAACCCTTTGTATGAAAATTTGTACCCTACTACCTCTTTCAGTAAATACTTTCCTAAAATTCTGAAATAAGTATATTATATTATTTTGTTATACTTTTATTTTCTTCCTCCCCAGCAATGTCTTGCTTACATTACTGATCATATGATCTCAATTTATAAAAAGTGTATAGATACAATGTATGTATGTGATATTAAAAGTTGTATGTGTGTACATATACAAAATATATACATAAACTGCAAACTATTTAAGTATAGCACTGTGCAGCAGCAGCTGAAAAATCTAATACAATCCTTGGTGTATAAACAGGCATAGAATCCAAAACACGTAAAGTATTAGTACCGCTTTATAAAGCCTTAGTAAAGCCACACCTGGAATACTGCATCCAATTTTGGTCACCACAGACTTTGGAAAAAGTGCAAAGAAGAGCAACTAATTAAAAGCCTGGAGACTAAAACAATGAAGAACCGTTGCAGGATTTGGGTATGGCTAGTCTAAAGAAAAGAAGAACTAAAGGGGGCATGATGGCAGAATTTCAGTATTTGAGTGACTGCCACAAAGAGAAGGAGATCAACTTATTTTCCAAAGAAGGCAAGACAAGAAACAAAGGATGGAAACTAATCAAGGAGAAGCAACCTGGAATTAAGGAGAAACTTCCTAACACTGAAGACGTTAACCAGTGGAACAGCTTACCGTCAGAAGTTGTGGGTGCTTTATCACTGGAGGTTTTTAAGAAGGGACTGGACAGTCACTTATCTGAAATTGTAGGGTCTCCTGCTTGAGCAGGGGGTTAGACTATAAGATCTCCACAGTCACTTCCATCTCTTATTCTGATTGACTTCTATTATCTCTCTCTCTCTCTCTTATAAAAACATTTTAGTGAATTTTTTCAAATATTTTGGTGCATGTTTTTTGCCTGTTTATATAGTTTGGAGGATCGTTATTCTAATCCAGTGGTGGTGAACCTATGGCACGCTTGCCAGAGGCGGCACTCAGAGCCCTCTCTGTGTGGGCAAGCATGCCGTTGCCCCAACCCCACCACTTCCGTGGCCCCCTCCTCATCAGCAGCCCCCCCTGGAGGAGAGTTGCCCCAGGCGCTGCGCCGAGGGGACGTTGTCTTACCTGAACGCCTTTTCTCAGCATGATGATGGAGAATCCACAAATGGGTTAACTCTGTCTTCCTGCCCAATTAGACTAAGTCAGTCAAACTTGCCACGCCTCCCCTGGGCCAGGACAACTCCCAGTCACGACAAAGGTGAAGCAAATGACGACAGTCCGACGTGTTGGCTCCCATACCCGACACAGGACCTGACAGACACTAAGGGGTGGGTGTGGATTCTCCATCATCATGCTGAGAAAAGGCATTCAGGTAAGACAATGCCCCTTCTCCAGCATGATAGATGGAGAATCCACGAATGAGACATACCAAAGCTGCCCTGTCCCTATTGGAGGGAATCAGTCTGGGCCTGTGTCCCACCCTGTGGCACCACCTGTTGCAGAACTCCCCGGCTGCCTCACGAAAGGGGAAGGCGAGGACCATGTCGCTGCCCTACAAATGTCCTCAATGGACACCTGTGTCCCCCAAGCCGCAGAAGTTGCAGCACTACGAGTGGAGTGAGCAGTGATATGCCTGGGAACTGACAGGGAATGAGATTGGTAAGCCCCTGCAATACAAGCCCTGATCTACCTGCCTATAGTGGAGGCAGAAACCTTCCGCCCCATAGTAGAGGGTTGAAAGGAAACGAAGAGGGCTTCTGACTTGTGAAAAGATGCTGTCTGCTTAATATAGTGGTGTAAAGCCCTGCGAATGTCCAGAGTGTGCCATTGCCGTTCCAAGGCATGAGATGGATGAGGACAGAAATCTGGCAAAATGACTTCCTGTGCTCTATGAAACAAGGTATTGACCTTAGGAATAAAGGAGGGATCCAATCGAAGGACCACCCTGTCAGCATGAAAAACGCATGTCGTCTGACAGAGAGCTGCCAATTCAGAAATGCATCTAGCCGACGTGACGGCTATCAAGGCCACCTTAATTGTCAAGAACCGCAGAGTACAGGTCCTGATGTGTTCAAATGGAGAAGAGGTAAGGGCCTGCAAGACCCATGACAAATCCCAAGAGGAATACCGGTGAACCACTGGAGGTTGGTGTTGGTCGCTCCCTTGAGAAATGAGCATACCATAGGATGTTGAGCCAATGCCTCTGAATTGCCCCATGTAAATACGGTGGAGAGAGCTGCTACTTGTCGGCGGATGGTATTGGGTGCCAAGCCCTTGTTGAGCCCCTCCAATAAATAGTCCAAGATCCTCAGGATAGTAACAGCTGAAAGATCTAACTGGTTAATTGCACACCAACTACAGAAACTCTTCCCAGTGGAGTCATAGATCCTGTTTGTTGTAGGCTGTCTAGAGGCCTGAATCATCGTAATTACCTCCGATGAATAAGACTCATGTGTCAGGAGCGCCCCTCAAGTGCCAAGCAGTCAACTGGAGCCACTGGGGTTCTGGATGATGCAGAGCTCCCTGGCTGAGTAAAATGCAATCTGGAGGAATCCTCCATGGGGGAGAGATTGACAGACTCACGAGGTCAGCAAACCACGGCCGTCTTGGTCAGTGTGGTGCAACAAGTATCGCCTCTGCCCGCTCTTGCAGTAACTTGCGGATGACTGCCGGGATCAGAGGGAAAGGCGGAAAGGCATACAGCAGGCCCCTGGGCCAAGGGCTGCGGAGGGCATCCGTTCCCTCTGCCCCCGGAGAGGGGAACAGGGAGAAGAACCTCGGAAGCTGGGAATTTGCCGGAGAAGCGAACAGATCCAGTACCAGCTGACCAAACCTCTCCAATATCTCCTTGAAGAGACCGGGATGCAGGCGCCATTCGGAATGATCCACTGTCGACCTGCTGAGAAAGTCCACCTGCTAATTTGCCTCCCCCGAGATGTGCTCGGCCCTGAGTGATGAGAGATTGGTCTCTGCCCAAGAGCCCAACAGTTAGGCCTCGGCCATAAGGGACCTGGAACAGGTACCCCCTTGCAAAAGCCCCCTCACATGGGCTTTTGCTGCCATGTTGTCCGTGAGGACCAGAACATGTTGTCTCAACCCCGTTGCAGAAGTGATGTAGGGCCAGATGTATGCTCTGAGCTCCAACCAATTTATGTTGTGCTGTAGGTTGGACCGGGACTGGCCCTGAGCCAACTGAGACCCTAGATGTGCCCCCCCCAGCCAAACATGCTGGCGTCCAGTCAGGGTGATCCAAACAGGCTCCTGGAATAAAGAGCCCCTGGCTACCGCTGGCGAGGCCCACCACTGGAGGGAGTTTAGGGTCCGAGACGGAACCCTTACCATTTGGTTGGAGGAGCTGGTGCCCAGTCTCTGAAATGGGAGCAAAAACCATTGCAGGTCCCTGGAATGTAGTCTGGCCCATGGGACTGCTCCCATGCAGGAAACCAACTTCCCTAATAGTTGGGAAAGAATGGCCAGGGTGACTACCCTCTCCCTCTGGACCTGAAGGACCAGGGCTGTGGTGCTGTCCTGACGGTCATGAGATAAATAGACCTTGCACAGTTCAGTGTCTATGACCGCGCCCAAATGAAGAATGCGGGTTGAGGGAACTGTCTGGCTCTTTTGAAAGTTCACCGAGAACCCGTGGTCCTGGAGAGTCGATAGACAAAGCCAGGTCCAATTGAGCCGCCTGGACCGATAGGGACTGGATGAGAATGTCGTCCAGATAGCACTGGATGCGTACAGGGACAGACCTCAAATGCGCGGTCAGCGCCAAGATCTTGGTAAACACTCTTGGGGCCAACGAAAGGCTGAACGGTAAGGCTCTGTACTGGAAATGGTGAGTCTTGTAGCAAAACCTGAGGAACCTCCAGTGGGCAGGAAGGATGGGAATGTGAAGGTATGCTTCCGTGAGGTCGATGGATGTCAGGAAGTCTCCCCTCCTGATGCTGACCAAGATGGACTGTAGTGTTTGCATCTTGAACTTCTTGTATGTGAGATGAGCGTTCAGCCCCTTTAGATCGAGTATTGCCCTCCATCTTCCAGATATCTTCGGAACGACGAAAAGGATGGAATAGAACCCCCTTCCTAGCTGCCCATCTGGGACTGGTTCTATGGCCCTTATTTCTAAGAGGTGCTGAATAGCCTCTGACATGAGAGCTTTCCTGACCGCATTTTTTGACAGCGGACAAGGAATGAAGTGCTCCTGATAGTGTTGAGGACCCAAGCGTCTGTGGTGGTGGCCTCCCATTTTTGAACAAACAACGTCAGTCTGCCACCAATTGGGGAGACCACCCTGAAGTCATTTAGACTTTCTGAAGGGGCGGCCCCCCGTGCCTCGAAAGGGCCACTTTGCTTGGAATTGCAACCTGGGTCTGTCTCTGGTCCCTGGTTGAAATAATGAATGGGTGTGATGTTGTTGAGTCAGCATAAAACTGATGACACAAAAAAAATGAACTGCAAGCAGAAGGAATCTGAACTCAGAGCCCTCTGCAATGATTACAAGGAAGAAGCCTGAAAAGGGGCCCTGCGCTTGTGCAGCGCCTCAGAGGCCAGCTTCCCTTGGATTGACAAAGCAAACTGTAACTCTGTAGTTTGGGGGTGCTTGAAATCCATCCCCTCTCCCTCCTGAGCTGACAAGGACAAATCGAGCCAAAAGCTTTCAGGAAAAACTGGGACAATAGCAATGCCCAAAATGGCGGCCGCTATGGAAAATGAGCACAGGAGGGAATCTGTTCCTTCCCCTCAAGACCGGATAGAAGGCAAGCAAATGTTAAACTCTTCGTGTGCCTCTGCTACTTCAGACACGCTGAAAAAAACAAGCAACACAGAATTTCTAAGTGAAAGCCTCCCCACAGACTTGCAAAATTCAAAAACGTAATTCAAAATGGCTGCCACAATAAACGTGCTGCAAAAACGAAAGCCAGAGAGTCAGAAGAGGCTGCAGCTTAGTCAGAGCTTGCAGCTAGAAAAAAAGGGAATGTTTTCACGAGCTCCTGCAATTTTAGGCAATCTTAAACAAGACAGCTGAACTGAGAAAAACTCCTCCCGAACTGACAATAAGCAGCAGGCATTCAAAATGGCGGCCACCAAAAATGAAAGCCTGAGGCTTTTGGAAGGCTGCAGCTCAGACAGAGCTTGAAGCTGGAAAGGGGAAGAAGCCAGATACTGCACTGATCCCAGTGCAGGGGGTGAGAAGTATCCACGAAGGGAGGGGGGAACTGTACGACCTGCTCAAATTACTCTGAAGAGAAGACTCAGCAGGATTCTGGGAGCCAAATTTGCTACGTCTTTTCTGGGCACAGACTAAGTCGTGAATGGGAGGTGTTCTGGCCCAGGAGAGGTGTGGCAAGTTTGACTGACTTAGTCTAATTGGGCAGGAAGACAGAGTTAACCCATTCGTGGATTCTCCATCTATCATGCTGGAGAACAGCGCAGCCAAGTACATGGCAGCTGATGCTGTGGAGCGTGGACAGAGGGTGTGGCTGCTATGAGGCTGCTGGGCCGCCTGGGCGATCTGCTGTGGTGGGCCATAGAGGTGGTGGGTGGCCCTGTGGGCAGGAGAGGCAGGGGCAGGGCAGGGGCGAGGCAGTTTTGAGGCACTGTCTCTAAAAGTTTTGCCATCACTGTTCTAATCCATTGTTGCTAACTTTTTTTAAAAAAAACTTGGTTTCTTCAAGGAAATTATTAACCTCTTTAAGGACCACATGGAGGGACTAATTCTAAAAAGGAGAAACATGATTAATTGCTTTCTCAACTGTTCAGAGCAAAATGAAATGGCTATCAATGAATAGAGAATATAATTTTTCCACTGACATAAAGAACAAATTCAGTTCAACCAATAGTGATGCTTGAGAGAAATCTCACTATTTTCAATGAATTAAATTTGTTTTGATAAGAATGAACTTATCATTCAATCTTTGCAACTAAATAATCCTCAATATTTTTTCTTATTTTCCTCAGACTAACTGATTTTATTTCTATAGGGAATTGTACTAAAGCAAGAAATAATAGCAAGAACAGATGTTGCTCTGAATCAGGCTTTTAAAAAATGAAGTAGCTGCCTCATAAAATGTATAGAAAGACTACTTTTTATTGAAAGCTGCACCACTGTTCATAAATTCTCCCAAAATTTGTATTTAAACATCAAGTCAATACTCTCACTAGGAGAAAAAAAGAACTATGTTGTAATTTCATGAATAATTATAAAACTGTGTCAAACAATTTCACGTACCTACTGGTCAGCTTACCAGCTACAAAATGGTTCAATTACTACAATTCTATAGCTATCTGATTTGCCTTTAAACATGATTGGAAGCGATAGCAAAAATAAAATTAATTATAAATTAATTACTAAATTTGATTCTTAGGGAAATGTCTTTATTGTGTGGATACATGCTTGTTTAGATAATGGAACTTGTTCCCATTTTGTAAATCCTCAAAAATATGCTTCTGAAAGTTTGAAGACTTTCCAGGGCACATTTTATGGACAGATAGGGAGCTGAATACAGAGATAAAATTCTCTTTCCCCCAAGTCCTTCCAGAAATAGAAATCTATCCCTGGATTGTAACCCTTAACTATATACCACAGCCAATTACTGAAACATCCATTGATTTTAAGAGATACCTCCTTCCTTTTCAATGGAATTTTTAAATGCACAGAGAGGTGCTACAAACTTTAAGATTCAAGTGTGGTCCCTCCACTTTTACATTAATATTACAATGCCATTTCCTGCAGCAAAGATGTAGAAAATTCAAACATGGGCCAAATTTTTCAATGTTTGTACAAGGATGCTTCAATTAATCATTTTTATATAGTTAATCCAGGGAATAATACAGAAATGTAAGAGTATATGCAGCAAGTTTTTCATATAGTCTACAGCTCCCATAAAGCCTGTCAGAGAAATGTTGAATTAAGAAAAAAATAGAAAAATACTTTTATTCTCATTATTAATTATATAGATTCCCACTAAAGCAAATGGATAGATTTAAAAATAAGTTCTTAATGAAGACTGTTCATTCAGTTATCTTTCTTGAGTTCATCCAGTTGTAAAATATATCTGCTCTATAAAATTGACATTCTGTGTATAAATACAAATACTAAACTGACAAGTTACAATCTAACAATCTTCTCTCCTTTACATAAAATTGAACTAGAAAATTCTACCTTCATATTACTGTAGCATTAATATTCAAATACTTTTTTATCTTGCCTGGTCTCAGTAAAGTTTACAGAGTAGCTGAGTATCCAAGCGAATGACCAGAAGCATCAATTCATAATCAAAATTGTCTTGTATTTTAAAATATTAAAAATAATATAAATAGCAAAATTAGGATGTGATAAAGATTTTTTAAGTAATTTTATATTTTGAATAACAAGGAAGCAATTAAGCGCTCAGCAGATTAAGTAATATTTGATTCAGGTTTTGTTCTTACTTCTTCGCTTTCTGTTTTCCCTTCACTGAATCTTATTTTTAATATAATTTCATTTCATTTTAATAGAATGCTGAACTAACATACCACCATCTTACTTTTCACAAGCATTACCTTTTATGATATCACTTGTTCCACACTCACCAACAAATATGTTTATTCAATTCTGGAGAACCTGGAATGTGCGACATTAAAGGAAAACAATGACCTCATCTCAAAAGCATATGCCCAAGCTGGGATAGTTAGCTGCAAACCTGGCATATCAAAACCAAATGTTTTGGATCATCTGTACTACTTTTCTACTGGCACTGACCTTGCATGTCTCTTTATTAAAGATATAATTCATCTGTCCAGTTATATAGATGGTCCACATTTAACAACCATTCATTCAGTGACCATTCGAACTCAGGGTACTGAAAGGTAAAGGTTTTCCCTTTCCAGTCGTGTCCCACTCTAGGGGTCCTTGCTCATCTCCGTTTCTTAGCCAAGGGAGTCAATGTTGTCCAAAGATATTTCTGTGGTCATATGACCAGCATGACTATATTCTGAGGTGCTGTTACTTTCACATCAAAGTGGTACATATTTATCTACTCACATGCTTTCAAACTTGTATGCTTTCAAACTGCTAGATTGGCAGAAGCTGCAGCCAGTAACAAAAGCTCACCCTGTTGTGCAGTGCTTGGGTCTCAAACCCAGGCTCTCAGCTTTCCAGATGACAAGCTCAGCATCTTTAACCACTGAACCATCATGCCCCCTTATGGTACTGAACAATTAGCAATTGCAATGCTGGCTTATATCAGGAGGAAGTGCTTGTGAAGATGCCTCTTTCATATGTGAAGTTTTGGGGCCTGTGATAGTGCTGGGGGTATTATTATTATTTTATTATTATTTATTATATTTGTATACCGCCCTTCTCCCGAAGGACTCAGGGCGGTGAACAGGGCACATATAAAATGCAAAATACAAAAGTTAAAAGAGAATTAAATAGGAGCCCGAGCTAAAACAATAAATAATAGTATAAAAAACCCGCAATAAAAACCCCAACAAAAACCATCAACAAAGACAAAGCTAATGCCGGATACTCCATTACAGATTTTAAAGCTGCAATTTTAGAACAAGAAAACTATGCCACCATTATATGAAAGACTGCCAACTGATATACATCAAAAGGTTTCAGCTATCTCAGAAGATCTTACCAATGGCTTTTTAACATATTACAACTGCTAATTTATGAGGTTCTAAACCATGTAGCATGTAGCCTGCATCTGCATAACCACATTTTCTTCTCTCATCTTCCACCTTACTGCATCCCCTACATATGTTTAACCATCTATGCCAGTGGCACCAGGGACCGATTCCGTGAAGAAAGGGTTTTTTGCAGACCAGAGGGTGTGTGGTTTTGTGTGTTGCCTGCATTCATGAACAGGGCTTTGTTTGTGTGGACCGTTGCTGGCATGCCGCGGTCTGGTGCTGGTCCATGGACCGGAGTTGGGGACCCCTGATCTATGAAACTAATGAAGTAGTTCATCAGTTATAACTGGTCCTCATACTTACATTGGTTGCAACATCCCTGCAATCAAGTGATTGGGATTCAAGCAATCTTTTAATTACAATATTTCAGCATTCTGTGTGATCACATGACCACAATTTACAATCTTCTTTGCCAGCTTTCTACAAGCAAAGCTATAGAGAAAGGTTTGTGAAAGGTAACCACGTGATGTTCTCACTTAACAACCTACAGTGTTTAATGATGGCAAGGAAAAAAATGCCAGAATTTCTGTTGCTAAGTGGCATGGTCATGGTTTATAACTGCATCACTTAGTAATGGAAACTCTAGTCCCAATTACTGTCATTAAATGAGGACTACTAATATGGCATATCTAATCCAAGTCATAGATATAAGAAAAAGCCGGTATCGAGCACCTCAGAACTTAGAGGATTAGCAGTGCCGTCCATGCTATTCCTCCCTCCCTCATATTGGACAAGTACACAATCTGAACAAAATCAAAATTAATACTGTAGATCAGGGATGCCAAACTGCCGGCCCAGAGGCCAGATGTGTCACCAGGAAACCACGCCCACCCCATTGCCGGCAATGGAGAAAAAGCTCTGATATGTCCTGCAACATCACGTCACATCGTGAGTTGACACGTCTGCTGTTAGATGAATTAAACAAGACATCCAAACAGGAGAGGTAGTCCTCAATTTACCAGAACTAAACAACCATTTGAAGTTATGCCACACCTCCACAGTGCTACTTACAATCCAGATTCAAAGTTCTGATGGCCACACCAACCTCCAGTCACATGATCACATTTTGGGTGTTTAGCAGCTGGCCCATATTTATAGCTGTTTGCAGCATCCTGTTACCACATGACTGTAATTTATAATGGTTTTTCTTTTTCTGGAACTTGGTCTTCATTGCTGGTTTCTTGCAATAAACTCCCATTGAGAACAATGAATTTGCTTAACAACCAACACAAAAGAGGTTGTAAAATCAGGTGTGGTCACATGATGACCTGCTTAATGACTGGCACAAGTTACAACTGTAATTCTGGGCTCGATTACAGTTGTTAGTCAAGGACTACCTGCACAGCGTAAGTGAAGCAAACATCTCCATGTTTTAAGTGCATACTACATCTTGGGAATTACCAGAGAACGGAAATAAATACCTGTTTATAAGCCATACCAAAAAGGTTTGCACCTCTCAGGACATCATAAGCTATGCTCCACAACTAGACCTCCACACAAACTGGCCTTCTTCCATCTGTATGCGAACTACGAAAGTTGAAGTCTATTCTAACTAGGTTGTGGAATATTGGCCTATGTGATTGCTATAACTGTTAGCTTCAACTAAGTTACCTAGCTATTAGTTGAAGACTACCAAAAATGTCACCTGTTTCACAATATAGCTGATTTCTGACCAGTCATACTACTGCCATTTGTATAGATGGTGTGGGAGCTGCATTGACTACCACTGTGTTTGCATGTGCAATCCAAAGTGCTATATGTTATATAACTAATTGCCAGTATCTAAGAGATGGCCTTTCCCAGATAGATTTGATCTGCCTAATATGAACAGTTAGAAAGCACCAAGTATCTTCATCTACCCTGAAGTGGAGGCCCAATGATGGACTTTCTCTGTGGAAGCCATTCTCTTGAGAGAGCAAATATATCCCTTATAGTGAGAAAGGCCCCTACTTTTATAGCATTTGAAAGCTGGTAATAACTAGGTCTTCCAGAAGATCTTTGGGATTGACTGTAGAATCACCAGTGGCAGTGTTACATTTGATATTATTAATATTAATATCATTCAAAACCATACACTACATAAAAACTATTAAGGACTGAGATGATAAATCGCTCCCATAAAAATGAAAATAAATCCTCATGCATTATTTCAAAATCACATATATGTATACAAATATATATATATATATGAATTATGTGAATATATGTGAATTTATATTACTATTTATTTTGTTCTGTTTTACTTCCTTATTAATTTCATAATGCTTTGAGTATTTGCCTTTATTATTCATTCCTTAATTTTTTAAAAAAGGCAATCCATTAATTTCACATTCCAGAATCCTTTCATCTAGCTAAAAGCATTTAATCTAGTCACTGATAAGGACATCCCAAAAGATTTGCAACCCATTTTTGGAAACAGTATTTTAATATGTTCTCCCTTAATAAAAACTTCCTTAAAATGTTATTGTAATAACTCAACACTGGTTTCAACATTCTTGACAGCCGGCATTTCTTTAACAAATGTTTCAAGTGGATTAAGCATTTCATTCTTTCAAGAATTAATTCCTGTTCAAGGTAACTACTAAAGCACTAAAAGCTCTGGAGTTGTAGTCTTGAGGGCTATATTAGTTCTAAATTATTATTATAGAATGCTGTACAATTTTTTTTGAAAAGACAGTATTTTTTACTAAATTCTTGTTTAGGATATATACATAGCTACTATTTATTGATTTTATTATGATACCATAAAGGCTTTCAATTTATTTTATTTATTTATTTTATTTTAATCCCATTTATATCCCGCCCTTCTCCGAAGACTCAGGGCGGCTTACAATTTAAGCACAAACCAATGTGCTTAGCAGTAGCCTTCATTCTATGTATATGCCTGCTTATTAGGGCTTTCGCCCCCCCCCCCCAGCGGCATTATTACAAAGTCAGCTTATTGCCCCCAACAATCTGGGTCCTCATTTTACCTACCTCGGAAGGATGGAAGGCTGAGTCAACCTTGAGCCTGGTGGGATGCGAACCTGCATTAATTAGTATAAACTAATTGTTTATACTACACACACAAAAAAACAACAACAACCCAGGAGTATTAATTTCAAAACTATCACACTATTTAAAATCAGCAAAACAGCAGCCAGTAAAAAGCTTTTAGCACAGGTATAATGTAATCTCTTTGAGACTACATGACTTTTCAATTCTTTTTCTAGACTAGCTATAATGATAGCCTCGTGCAGAGTGGTTACAGTGATCAAATCTGGAGGCAGCAACATGTTGCACCACAGGTTTTTTTCCCCCTTGGATAGAACACTGTTATCAACCAAAACTGATAAAGGGTCCTTCTCCATCTGAAAGAATGCGATCCAGTTTAGAACAAGGTTATTTGCCACCTCACTGTAAGTATGACCTCTCATAATGAACACCTAGTTCTTTGGGGATTCACTTTCATTCAACTTGCAAGCAGGCATTTACATAGGTTCACCCCATCACTTTTGGGTGGCAATACTCTTTCAGGGTAGGAACCTACAAGATCCCATTCATTGCAGAACGTATTGAATAGACAAGCAACTAATTCCAAAAGTAACAAAGTTCTAAACCAACTAGCATCTTGAATTGCTCCTGGAAGCCAATCCCAAAACAGGACAACTTTTCAAATAGTGGCATAGGGTTAATGAAATTTACCCTTAACTATGTGAGCTGCTGTATTCTGGATCAACTGTAGCTTCTGGATGATTTTCAAAGGAAACATCTGAGGTAAACAAAGCATAAGAGACTGTGAGAAGAGCTCCCAGATATGGGAGGAGCTGTAACCAGTATACTAGATCAGGAGTCCCCAACTCCCAGTCCGTGGACCAGCACCGATCCATGGCATGCAAAAAACCAGTCTGCACAAACAAGTGACGCCTTATCTGCGGGATGCAGGCAGCATGTGAAACCATGCCCCTTCTGGACTGTGAAAAAACCCTCTCTCCACGGAACCGGTCCCTGGTGCCCAAGATTGGGGGGCCACTGTACTAGATGGATCTATGCAATGGCAATCACAGACACATTTACCTTCTGCTCAAGGTACCTTTCAAGCTGTAACTGATGATTATGCACTAGTTCAGTCTGGGGGAAGCGTAATTCTATCCAAAATCAAATATCATTGGCCACAGTTGACTGTAAGGCTAAGTCACTCATCTCCCTATCCAGATTCTCATAGCTTCCAGGTCCCAGGAAAGCATGCTGACTGTATTTGCTTTTCAGCCCATGAAAAAGATACATAGTTGAGTACCATTATCATACTGATGATACCTGAAGAGACGCCATTGGAGCATGTCCTCCAATAGTTCCACAGTCAATAAGCAGCAAGAGAGAAAGGGGACCGTTCTGTAGCACCTCACAAAGGAAGAGCTTAGGGTTCAATATCTTCCTTCTACATCTTCAACAAGATATAACCACAGAGGATGGAAGAAAATTATTACAAAACATCCCCACTCCCAAACCTGAAGGGGATTCTGAAAAATATCACAATCAAGTTATATGCAATCTATCTACAAAGAGTTTAGATAATCCAGCTATCAAAAGAACATATTTAAATAGGAAACTCATTCTCTATTTTCAAGTTGCATCAGCCAGGCTAGTATGCTACCTTTCCAGGAAAAGGAGGATACAGGAGTCCTCAATTTACAATCATTTATTTAACCATGATTTGGAGTTACAATTGTGCTAAAGAAAACCTCATTTACGACAGGTCCTCAAAATAATAACCATTGCACCATCTCTGTAGTCACATGATCACTATTAGGGACCTTGGGAACTGGCTAGCATTTACAATGGTGGCAGCATCCTACAGTCACTTGATTATGATTTGTGACTTTCCCAGCTGGCTTCTTTCAATGGGGGAAGCCAGATTTGCTTAAAGACTGTGTGATTCACTTACCAACCAAGTGATTTGCTTCAATTACTGCAGTGAAAATGGTCATTAAAATCGGGGTCCAGTCACATCATGACTTGCTTAACAACCACATTGTTTAGTGACTGAAATTTGGTCCCAAATGTGGCCATAAGTCGAGGACTACCTGTAGAACAAGTGGAGACTGAAAAGAGATGCATTATTAGATTTAACCTGACATAGTTCCCTATCATCTCCCTGTAGACTTTTACTAACCAATTGATATTACCGTTATTAGTCTCTGTAGCAATACTCTTGAGAATAAGGGAAAGGGAGAATCACGTGTCAGTCCTTCAAAAGAATTATATTACACCAACATATCACACTGTGTGTTGAAAATATGGCATTTTGTATATATTACTTAACCTACTGGGGGAAACGTACCAGCTTTTATTTTAAAACCAGTATTCCCTGGTCACTCTTTCAAAGAATTGTACAGCTGAATTGGCATGGTGCACTTAAACTACGAAACTTGTTTACAGTGTTGTGGTGTCCATTCTTATGCAAATAACTACAATTATTTATTGACTGATAAGTTTCTATGTTACTTACATACTTGTCTACAGTAGTAGAACTTACGGAACAACTGGAAACCTGAACCAAATCAGCTAAGCCACTCATTCAGTTCAACATTCTGTTCCACCTCCAGAGACCATCTAGAACAGGGTCCATGGACCGGTACTGGGCCACGGCATGCCAGCAACCGGTCCGCACAAGCAAAGCCCCATCTGTGGGATGCAGGCCACACACAAAACCACACTCCCTCTGGTCTGCGGAAAAACCTCTCTCCATGGAATTGGTCCCTGGTGCCCAAAAGGTTGGGGACCTCTGATCTAGAAGAACCAGCTCTTCAGTGCCTGAAAACACCAGAAAGAGGGGACTATCATCAAGAAGGGTCTGCCTCAGGGTCCTGATGTTAGCCTTCTCTCAGCAAACGTTTTCTTCCAGGATCTGGCTGGACAGGCAGATTCCACTGAAGGTACTTTCAGAGTAACAGTAAAATTCCTAATATTATGGACAGAGTATGAGTGGCAATCCCATAATTAGGCAGAAATCCAAAGAAAGCCAATTAACTGCGAAAGTACAATATGTATAAAATTATGTATGTGGTCACCAAACATGTTCTTCTTATGCAAAAAATGCAGCCCTATACATACATATCTGCTTAAAAGTTCCAGTAAAACTATTAATGAAGTAACTGTTCATAGCTGCAAATTTCAAGAAAAACAAGAGTGATTTCTCCTGTTTATTCTGAAACTGCCTAATAAGAGTAGGATTACATTCTTCCATTATGCTGCTAAGTAAATTTATGAAACAAGTGTATTTTTTAGGATACTGACCCCACACCACCAAAATCCCACATACTGAGGGGGGATACATTAGCTTCCAGGAACCAGCTATAAGCTATCCTAGCCACATTTCCTAATAATTTGCAGATGAAATCAGAAACGCTTTTGAGTGTGATTGATTAAACAAGGGGAACTGCAACAAAATGTTTCAGTGGTACATGCTTCTGTTTAGTACTCCAGCCAATCATTACATCTTCCAAACTAACTCTCTCTCTCTCTCTCTCTCTCTCTCTCTCTCTCTCTCTCTCTCTCTCTCTGTGTGTGTGTGTGTGTGTGGTCTATTTTTCTCTGTCTCCCCTCCCCCCATGGGCTTCTAAACAGCCATGAAAACATGGATCTTCAGGAAAACATATTGGGACAATGAGGACTGATCTATCTCCACCATTAGATGCTGCTGTTTTAATTACTAATTCTACTTTAATGTTCTTTGTTGCTTCATGTAACCTGCATAGAGCCAAAGAAAACTGAACAGCCTGTGAACCATACTAAGTAAGCAAATAAATAAATAGGTTTAAATGTCTTTAGAATACTCTCAAGGAGGAAGACTTTCCTGAGTACGTATTCTGTTTTTCTTAAGATTGTATTTCTCCACAGCATGCTTCTTTTTGTAGGTGATGTTTTCACTATATAAGGATACTGTGCTAGCATTCAACTTTAATATATATAACAGCTATCTAAGATAATACTATTAGGAAGATCAGTCTATTTGGCCAATAAGAGTCAATAAAAGTTGATGGCGCATAATCACTATTTGGATAAGCTTGACATTTTATGAACAAGTGCAGCAAACTTTCAGGATAATTTTTTCTATTTAAGTTTAAAGAAAAACATGCTTAACATCAACATCAACATTTTGATGATGACGATGTCTGCTCATTTCTGTTTTGGCTAGAATGGATGTACATTATTTAATGTCAGTCAACATTTGGAATAAAACAGTAATGTGTACACTGCAATGTTCTAAGCTAAACCATATTTCAATATTAAATGAAATATTAAAATGCTATTTTCATATGGAAGAGAAAACTGACCCTTGAGACTACATGGATTAATGTAAGAAAAAAAAGAAGGAAGTAGAGTGAATCTTACTTGAATTTAAAAAGTATTTAAGTTATGTTTTGGGAACTGAAATTCAAGATATGTGGGATAACAAAGTTATAAATTGAAATGTCCATTTTGGAATGAGAATCTTGCCAGATATAAACACTGGAAACAGTGGATACTTGTCAAGTTTTATTTAAGACTTGATTTGAAGGGAAATAAATTTAAACCTTATGTTCAGAACAACTTTCTATTTTATGGAAACACTTTCTCTGAGAAAAATATCTGTGACTTGCAATCTAGATTTTAGAAATATTAATAATAATCAGAAACTGAGGTCTTTTCCCAAAGATAATACAATGTAAAACAGATATATTTCCTTGACAGGGCAAGATAAAATATCAGGACCACTGTTGCAATTTTTTCAGCATATAAAACACTTAAAATATTATGGTTGGTTGTACAGTCACCCAGATGTTTAGACTGGAGTTTTCCCCAGCTTTTGAGTCCTCTTCAAGGATTTGAGATAGGCAGATGCTGTTGTTTGATGATGTTAAAAGTATTCTCACAGGATGTAAGCTATTCCAAGTAAAGCTGCCTTTTGCAATTGACTGATGGGGAGTTGCCAAAGCCAATGTGGTTCAAGTGGTGCTCCAGATCTTTTAGAATTGCACCCAAGGCACCAATTATTACATCATCATTATTATAATACATATAATTATTAGTATATCTATATCTCAAGGTGGTGAACATACCTAATATTCCTTCCTGATGTTTTCCCCACAATCACTACCTTGTAAGGTGGATTGGACTGAGACAGAATGATGGGCCCAAAATCACCCAACTGGTTTTCATGCCTAAAGAAGACCTAGAACTCACAGTCTCCTGATTTTTAGGGCACCACCTTAACCACTAAATTGGCTTTCTACAGTAACAAACACAGTGTGCAATACTAATTTCTAAATACTAACAATTTCTACCATAATAATGGGATTAATACAGAATTTAGTACAAAGGTCCAGCAAAAATGCATGTTCGTGATCCAGGATCCAGACTTATTATTTAACTTCAAGTACTTTTTATGCTGCAAACACACCATTATGCAGTATATGTTGCTGCAAAAAAAAGTGAGAACGTGATCACTACAGATGTACTTAGAACTTCACTAATCTCATATTTATCTGCTACTCTGACAGCTGTTTTCATGAAAGAGTTGTTCTCTAAGACTTCCTAAAACCCAGTAATTCAGAATCAATTACAGTTGGAAACATATAAAGGGAAATGTTTGTCAACAGCTTGGTTTTCTCCTCCATCCTTCTTATGGTACAGGCTTCCAATAGCTGCTTCCAATTGTCATTTCCTTCAAGATAAGCTCAGACATAAAAATAAGAGTAGAAAAGCAACTATATACCTAATGCTTGAAAGTGACATTTGCCTCTCCCTAATAGCTTATTTGGTTGCATTTTAACTGCACTGAAAGCAGCTTTAAATTAGCAAATGGAGAAGGAATATTTAAAAAGAAATAAAAACAGTCAGGCAACAGAGGAAGTAGATGGATTACAGGAAAGGAACTCATTCTCCAAGACAGGAACGAAAATGCGCTGAAGAGGATTAAATGCATCTAAGACAGGCATGTCAAACTTGCGATGTCACATGACGACGAGCAACATATCGTGACTTTTTCCCCATTGCCGGCCATGGGGAGGGCGTAGTTTCGTCGTGATGCATCCGGCCCATGGACCGGCAGTTTGACAAGCCTGATCTAAGAGGACAGATGTGTGGCTGCTACACTGAGAAGCAGCACAAAGGAATACTTAGGGTGGGTGAGTGGCATGGGAACATATAAGTAGTTGGGGGAAGCAGGGAAAGAACAGTAGGATATGCTGCATTACCCAAGAGCAGTCTGTATGGATATCAAATGCAACTCACACCCATGAGCAATCACAACAATTTTTTTAAAGTGATGCCCAACCACCAAATGATATTCATGTTTCTAGCTTTCTCACACATCATTCACCATATCCTATGTCCTCGACTTACAACAGCTTGTTTAGTGACCATTCAAAATTAAAAGGCACGGAAAAAATGTGACTTATGACCATTTTTCAGAGTTACGACCTTTGCAGCATCCCCCTGATCATGTGATCAAAAGTCAGATGCTTGGCAATTGGTTCATGTTTATGACCGTTGCTGTGTCCCAAGCTCAGGTGATCCCCATTTGTGACCTGACAAGCAAAGTCAGTGGGGAAGCCCAATTCACTTAACAACTGGATTACTAACTTGTCAGCTGCAGTGATTCACTTCACAACTGCGGCAAGGAAGGTCGTAAAATGGGGCAAAACTCACTTAACAAAAGTCTCACTTAACATCAGAAATTTTGGGCTCAGTTGTGCCCAAAAGTCGAGGACTATCTGTAGTCATTCAGTCCTCACTCCTCCAATGTCCCTATAGCAGCAACAGAAGTAATTCTGACTGAGTTGCTTAGTGATTTCCATGAACTACAATTTACTTTATAAACAAGGTAATTAAAGCCACAAAAACAGACTGGGGAAGGATAGATGGAGGAAAGATAGAGCTAATGTTCAATGAGTCTAAATAATTTAATCTCTTCCTCTTTTTTGCCAGTTGAAAAGTTAATATGATCTAGTTTACAAAATTACATCTACTCTTGCTTCTTGCCAGGAAAAAAACTTGTGTTTTTTTCCCCCAAGACCACTGGAACAATTATTTGACAGTAGAAATAATAAATACATTTTGGACCAAAGATTTACTTGCTAAGAGTTACAGGCTCATACAGGTAGTCCTCAACTTACAACCATTTGTTTAGTGACTGTTCAAACTTACAACAGCACTGAAAAAAATGACTTATGACCATTTTTCACACATATGACCTTACAGCATCACATGATCAAAATTCAGCCACTTGGCAACTGGCATGTATTTATAACGGGTAGTGTCCTGGGGTCATATGATCACCTTTTGTGACCTTCTGACAAGCAAACTTAATGGGGAAGCCAGATTCACTTAGCAACCGTGTTACTAACTTAACAACTGCAGTGATTAGCTTAACAACTGGGGCAAGAACCTTGTAAGATGGAGCAAAACTCACTTAACAACTGTCTTGCTTAGCAACAGAAATTTTGAGTTCAACTGTTGTAAATCAAGGATTATCTGTGCTCCCATTTCCCCCCCCCTCCATATTAGGAATTTTATATGAGAAAATACACAATCCAAGTAGTTGTCGAAGTTTAACCTTTTACAATACTGAATGTAGAAAATAAAACTGTAAATGATATCTGAGTAAAACAATCCTATGAGAAAGAATCATCATTTCTTAAGTGAAGAGTCAGTTGTATGCCTCCAAACAGGTGCCCCCAGGCCACTCTGCCCCCCCCCCCAAAAAAAAAGTGGCATTACAATATTTAAGCAAAAATAAATTTGGTACCTGAAACAAAGGGGAATGGTACCCAAGGACTGGAAAAGAAAGCTGACACTTGTCTTTAACTCTGGAGATGTGTATTGGTCTAAAAAAAAAAGGAAGACATTTGAACGTTTGATATGACCATACGGAACAGATATAACTGAGGACCATAAATGTACCTGTGTAGTTTGGAAAGCTAAAATCTATGCTTCAAAGATTAAACTTAAGTTTGCCACCATTTCTGACTGAATATATTGACCTCACAGAGATATTTTGTCTTTCAACAACTTTACTCGGGTATGCAGTTAAATGTTTAGCATGATTTTCAGAAAAAGACAAGTATAGTAAATTAACAGACCTAAAGGGCTGTTGTAACTATCAAAAATGTTGTATCTTAGTAGAGGGCATTTAATTTTTCTCCAAGGAACTCAGTGAAGATAAATTAAGTATGTCTCTATATAAAAAAAACTTCCAAATATATAAAGTGGAATATAAACATAAAAAGCCTAACAGTGAATAACTATGGTTCTATATTCATAAAACTAGTTTTTAGGCCCAAGAACATCCTCACCACTATTTATTATTCCACGGTACATTCGATTGTTTCAACTGTTTACATCCATGAATGTGTTATTGCTAACAAATTAACAGTAGAACCGAATAAAGGTTTCTATCACCAGAATGAAGAATTGAGAGATGCTTTTTTCTCTCTTCAGTCCTGCATAAAGTATGTCTTCAAAATCTTTGGTTGAGAAAAAAAAAGTCCCAGCATATCAGCATACTTTCTACTTGATCCTACACTGGTTTCTGATGAGTTTTTTGTATAAATGTACATACTACATACGGATATACATCTTTGGTAGAAATTCAATATCTTGGCTGTTTTATATCATGCAGAGTTTGCATGAGCTCTTGTGAATTTGGTTTCTGATTCTCACAACAAAGCACAAATGGCTTCACAACTCTCTTTTTAGCTCCAAGAGCACTTCAACATATGAAATTTCAAATCCTCCTAGGGGCTTTCAAAATTACTTCCACAGGCCTCTGGATCCTAGCCTGTGTTCATTTCTTCAAACTTCTCTTCCAAATTCTTAACTTCAATTTATTTGATTCACAGACTTTATGGTTTCCAGGAAGAAAATAATATTTTGTATTAACAAAATCAGATTGTATTAATTTTGTACTTTCAGTTGTGCCATTAACTATATTAGCATGTCACTTGGTTATTTTTACTATTGGTATTCATAAGATTCAACTACCAATGCTACTTTTTGAACAAAAATTCTCTAAAAAGGTTTTATGTAATGATCAACATTTATAAAATGAATGGAAAAATGTCATTACAGAATCTATGTCTACTTCTTCCAAAAGACTGCAAATTCAAAACACTATGATTATAAGAAACTAAACAAAATTAAAATAAACGATTTCTAAACACTTCAAGACAAAATTGTCATTGATAAGCAATTATCTTTTTCTTCTCTATACTGCCTGTTCATAGACCATCCTTTCCATGAATTATTTGCAATTCTTCACTTGCATAAGACTTGTATAAATAATTTTTGGCAAGCATTTAAGGAAAAAAAGATTCTTAAAACATACACTCAACAATGTTCAAATTACTCTTTGTCTTACAGATTTTAATAAAACAAATGGAAGATGTTTAAAAATCTGGATTATTTCTGTAATAATGATATAATTGCTCAGTAGACTTGAAATGTTTCAGGTTACCTTTCAACAATTTTATAAGTCCACAACAGCTAATGGAATCATTTTACTGTCATGGCTGTTCCTGTAAAATGACTGCTTTGGGAGATAAAATATCCATTTTCCTGATGCAACTTGATAAAACTAACAGAAAATTAACTTGCCAAAAACTTAAATACAAACTTCAAAGCAAAATAATCACTTTTTTGAATTCATGCTTATTCTTTTGCAAGCATTAATTGAAGGCAAATTAATGATATTTAGAGAAACATAAATATAGACAAAATGTACAGCTTAAATATAGGCAAAACAGAGAACACATAACTGCAAAAAAAAGCAAGTTATCCCATGACTTCAAACATGGAAGCTTCATGCTTGTACACATATCCTGATTTATCTAAATTCTTTAACCCCAGGATAACCATATACCAATACCTCAAAAAATTGGACAATATGCAGGAAGAAGGCGCAATTTCTGGCTTGGCATGTCATGTGATATAATAATATCATATACATCAAGTTAATAACAATTAAAATTCAACTAGTACAATTGTTTGCTAATTATTAATGAATTGGTTTAGAAGCAACTGAATATTTGACAAAACTTCAGTTTATATTTACATAAACATTTCAGAGGAATATTTAATATGTAAAAACAATCTACAGATTTTTCAGGATACATTCCCCTGATCAGACTCAATATAAAGAATAGCTATTGTGCCAATCGGTATCCACCAAGAAGCCACCTATTTGTTAAATAAGTTTATGGGGGTAGATTTATTTGGATAAGAAAAGGTTCCAACACTAGATGATGCAATCATAGGACTGAAAATAATCATTTTGATTACAAATATTGTAAAGACAATCACTTTTATATCGCTTAAAACCAATACTGAAAACGCCATCTATTAAAAAAGCTAACAAATCTTCAACTCTGCTGTTTGAGCAAGAAATAACTGGTGGCTGAGAACAAGCATCTATTGTTCTCTAAAAACACATGCACAAGAGAGAAGAGAGATCAAACTACTGCACGAGTGTCAAACTCGATCGCGTCATGTGACATATCGTGACTTTTTTCCCTTTGCGGAGCCAGGGTGGGCGTGGCCTGTGCGTGACGCATCCGGCCTGTGGGCCACCAGTTTGACACCCCTGACCTACTGGCTCCATTGTGTGCTAGAATTCCCACTGCTGTCCACACTGAAAAATTCACTACTGCAACAGGGAGAGTTCCCTACTTATTTATATTCTCTGCACAACATAGGAACCCAATTTTTAATATTCCAAAAAAGTTCAAAGAAATTGAACAATCAGAGCCAGGCCACCACCATAGGTGAGAACAGCTACACAACCCTGTTTGACCTGAAAAAATCTAAAGAGAGTCAAACCCAATTTGTACTTGAATGAGACATGTATAGGGCCGCAACAAATAGAGGATGGGATTTGACAGAAGACAGGGCCAAAAATACATCTCAGTCTTTCCTCTGATTCTGACTGCAAGAATGATACACTTCTGAAGAATAAAAGAATAAAAGAAAAACAAATTAGCTAGATATATTAGGAAACCGATTCCATACGTTTATTTTGTTAGAATGGGTATTACTGAAGAAATTATTTTGCAGCAGTATTTTGAATAATAGTAAGAAAAGCCATTAATTGACAACATAACCAGCACCATAGATTCCTTTTTTATCTCTATTATAGTGCTGCCTGTATGATGCTCATTGTTCTCAAACTGAGAGCATTTTCTCCACAAAGAACCCTAACAAGTGAATAGCTCTTCATATAAAAGGCTTCATATACTTGAAACACAGGCATCTAACACTGAAATAAAAGTGTTATTTAAACATCTTGAAGGCAGGACATTTAAGGCCAATGCAGAAACAATATACACACAAGGCAAGAAATCTGGGACAAATGCAACAGAAAACCTTCAATTACAAAATATCTCAAACACTTTTACCCAGTCTGGTCATCTCCCAATCAGTGCAAACATTGCTTAGGGATTAAGCCCAGGATCCTTGGCATGAAAAATATTGGTGTACAATCCTAAGCCTATACTCTAGTTCAGGGTCCCCCAACCCCTGGTCCATGGACAGGTACCGGGCCCTGGCATGCCAGCAACTGGGCCGCACAAACAAGCAAAGCCCCATCCACGGGATGCAGGCAACACACAAAACCACGCACCCTCTGGCCTGTGGAAAAACCTCTCTCCACGGAACCGGTCCCTGGTGGCCACAATAGGTGGGGACCTCTACTCTAGTTCCTTCCTATAAGGATAATTAGGCAAGGCTGATGAATCATTTACACTTTTATTTAGGACCAATCAAAATTATGACAGACACCCCCAAAAGCTATTTACAACCTGATTTTGAAGTTCCAATGTGGTTCTCTTTACAATCACATAGCCACATTTTGGGCACTAAGCAACCAGTCTGTATTTACTGACATTTGCAATATTGTACAGTCACATGACTGCTATTTATGATGGCTTTGTTGGAAACTGATGTTTACTTCCTGTTTCCAGCAAAAACACACCACAGCAAACAATGGGTTTATTTAACAACTGCCATATTTGCTTCATTTGCCATGAAAAATGTAATAAAATTGGATCTGGTCAAATGGTACAACTGTCCCAACTTACAACAGTAATTGCCAGACTCAATTATGGTTGTAACACAAGGACTACTTATATTGATTGCCTTTTGGTCCTGTCTGATTTCAAAGTGACTAAGGGCTGCTCAGAAAGCCCTATACCAGGGGTAGGCAACCTTGGCTCTTTTATGACTCATGGACTTCAACTCCCAGAATTCCTGAGCCAGCTGGCTCAGGAATTCTGGGAGTTGAAGTCCATGAGTCATAAAAGAGCCAAGGTTGCCTACCCCATACCATTTCAGACAAATGGCTGTCCAATCTCTTGTATAGGGATACACATCCACAGAAAAACAACATCCAAAAGACATTCACAGAAAAGCAACATCCCTAAGTATCTAAAAACATACCCAATCCAATAAAAAACAAGAATCTGATACTTTACAGGAAAATAATATTTATCAGGGCAAATAATTTCATAAAGGAAAAAATCATTGTTCTGGCTACTACTCTGTGAAGTAAGGTCTCACAGCCCAAATGCACCTTTTTTAAGGGGTTCATTTCACCTGGCTCTTCTCCCAGAGAGCTTTGAGGAGTCAGCACACTGAGCTTCCAATTGGCTACAAGAGTTTCAGGACTTCCAGGAGTGGATCCAGAAGACACTGCCATTTAATGCGATGATTTAAACACCTAAGCTATCTTCCACCTGCCTGATTTTATTAACAGTGGTACAGCGAAGTACTTTCATCAACGAATTGGGCTAGAAATCGGTAGAAATCTGCTGAGCGTTTTAAGCATATGACGTTCTGCAACAGTCAAAAGAAAATGCCACATTACTCTGTTATTGCAACTAAGACCAGATCCTCTTCCTTCGGATTCCTACAATTCTATTCAGTTCCTTCTCCGACGAGCCTAAAACAGGGGTCTTCAAACTTGGCCCTTTTATGACTTGTGGACTTCAACTCCCAGAATTCCTCAGCCAGCAAAGCTGGCTGAGGAATTCTGGGAGTTGAAGTCCACAAGTCATAAAAGGGCCAAGTTTGAAGACCCCTGGCCTAAAATAACATCTCGCCACAATGATTAATAAATATATACCACTGCGATGGAAAAGTCTTATCTTTTGAGCAGGGCTCTCTACTTGTCAAAATCCAACACTTCCCCCAGATCTCCACAGCCATCGCTACATCGAAGAAAAGGAAAGAGCTTCCCTCGAGGACCTCGCCTACCTTTTATTAACGGACTACGAACGTAGCTCAGGTTAATTAACTACAGCAGGCCTATTCCTGCCGCGGCCTTGGATCCTTGCCTGTCTATCAAGCAGCTCCCGCCTTTTCTCCTTCCTTTCAAAAGATCGGCTTTTTCACCGCTACCCCTCGAGCGCGGTGGAGCGGTGGGGTGGGCGCGTGGGCGGGCAGGGTGGAGCCGAAGGAACCCCCGTGTCGACCACACCTGACCGCCTGCCCTCCTTATCCCTCACCGCCGGCTTCCTCACCGACAACTTTCCAGGAAGAAAGAAAGAGAGAGAAAAAGAGAGAGAGAGTAGGCTGCGGCGCTTCCAAATTGAAGCCGAGCCGACACCCGGCTCCGCTCAACCCGTGCCGCCCGCCATCTTGGATTGCCCGAAATACAACGCTCGACGCCAAGCGCGTTGCATTTCGGGTAGCCTGAGCTGAGGTTCAGAGGCGAGCGGCTGTACCAGATATTACTGGGGGGGGGGGGTTGAAGCGCGGGTGAGATTGGCGTGGGCACGCCTGGTGCTGACCCTATCTGTACCCGTATTCGAAACGGGACAGTATTTTTCCCAGGGCGGAGGTTTAGATCCGGTTTCTCCAATCTGGAGCCCGTTTAGATGGCTTTGGATTACAGCAACTACCACTGATGGGAGCACAGTGGGGGATTTTAGCGTGCCGCATTTCAAAAGACTCTCAATTGAGAAAGCCTGATTTAGGCATTGGTGCATCTATCCCAAGGGTAGGCAACCTCGGCTCTTTTATGACTCATGGACTTCAACTCCCAGAATTCCTGAGTCAGCGTAGCTGACTCAGGAATTCTGGGAGTTGAAGTCCATGAGTCATAAAAGAGCCGAGGTTGCCTGCCCCTGATCTATCCAGTATTGTGTTCCAACGTAGTACGCTGAGGCTAAACAAGGTCGAGTTTCTTTCACTGCGGTTACAGAATTGCACTGTGATGTGCGTGGGTCCTTTTGAGTACTGAATTTTAGGCTCTGCTGAAAGAACTCAATCACATACACGCTTTACTATTTTACTTTTTGCATAATCCTTAAAAGAGAAGTATTTCATTGCATAAGTGACATGGGGAAGTATTAGCTGATTTATGTTTCTACCTATTGTAATTTACACTGATTGACACCCTCATTATTATCCAATTAGAAACACTTAGAAAACAAGCAAAGCTATTACTAGAAGACTACATGGGTTTGCCAGACAAACTTTATTACATTCTTTACAAAATGACTACATTAGTGGGCCAGCGAAATGCTGTGGACATAGTATACTTGGACTTCAGTAAGGCATTTGACAAAGTAGACTGCAACCTACTTCTTTATAAGGCGTGTGGGTTGACAGTATCACCACCAGATGGATTTGCAATTAGCTGACCAACCACACTCAACCTGTAGTCCTTAATGGAACTACGTGTATATGGAGGGAAGTAAGCAGTGAAGTATTCAAAGGTTCTATCCTAGACCCAGTACTCTTCAACATCTTCGTAAATTATTTAGATGAGGGAATAGAAAGGGAACTCATCAAATTTGCTGACGACACCAAACTGGGGGGAATAATCAACACTTTAGGCTCAAGATCCAGAAGGATATTTACAGACTTGAGTACTGGGCCCTATCTAACAAATGCAAGTCAGCAGTGGGAAAAGTAAGATTTTATACTTGGGCAAGAAAAGACAAATGCACAGGTATACAATAAGTGGTACCTGGCTCAACAGTAGTAACTAAGAGTCCTAGTGGACAACCACATGAGCCAGCAGTGTGCTGCAACTGCCAAAAAAGCCAGTGCAGTTTTAGAATGCATCAATGGGGATAGAATCTAGATTACGTGAAGTTTTAGTACCACTTTATACTGCTTTGGTAAAACCGCATTTGGAACACTGCATCCAGTTTTAGTCACCATGTTACAAAAAAGATGTTGAGACTCTTAAGAAAAAGTTGCAGAGAAGAGTAACAAAGATGTTTAGTGGGGTGGAGGCTAAAACATTCCTGATACTATCTGTGTGCCTTATAATATCTGGAAGGGAGGTACCTATTCCTAGGAAGGAAAGATCTTACCAACAACGGGGATAGTCACTTCTGTCAATCACCTCCACTTTTAGGGTTCAAGAGGCCTTTAGAGCTGATAGTAGTGGCGATTCCATCTGTGAGGGGTGGGAAGTGTTTTTCTGATAAGTTTTTGTTGTTTCTTGGTGTGACACGTGAGAATATTCTACACATATTTAATCTTTTTTAATAAAACTACAAATGTAATCAAGTAGCATATAAAGCTAAATAAGTAAATACAAATAAAACATTCTCAAGATGTTTTGAATAACAGTTTTCATTACCCCATTCAGGTGCCCTTGTATGGCAATAAAGGTCATCTCTAGTATTTTAAAGTGAATATTAAAAAAGAGATAATAAATTGATCAAGGACAGGCATCACGATACAACTGCATTTTATATTAAATGTAGCTGCCAGTTTGTTTTTCTAGACAGCATTATATAGAGGGGTTACATTCATACATTGTGCTAAGCAGGACTTTGGGATTATATTATGCTTTCTGAACCTGACAAGATATTGCTCTCATAGAACCCTAAACTATGAAGGATAGTTTAACACACATTCTAAACCAAAACAAGCAAATTGTATTGAGCTATATTGTGATGTGTGAACCTAGCTGCTGTGCTACTATAGCTTATCTCAGTAAAGCATAATGTGAAAATAGATCATAGCAACTGAAAACAAATTCTCTTCTAATCAGGCCATTAGTATGCAACTAGCAAAAGCTAGTAAAAGTCATTCCTAACCATTTATATTATTTGATACATAAAGATACTGCTGAAGCCAGGAGCACTTCCAAACCAATTTTTTTTCAGAAGGATTTTTAAATCTCATCCCAAGTAAGCTAGTATAGAGCATCAACAAATTTCCCAACCATCAGTGTTTGTATTTCATCTATAAGAGGTTCAGCTTCTTTACTCTCATTCAAATCTCCAAAGGGGAAGGAGATAATGAATATTGATGAGATCTACAGGAGTAAGCAGAGACATCTGTTAAGGTTTCCACACATCAATCCTATATGAATTCTTCCTAAGCTTAAGGCCAAAGGAATCATATTGTGCATTCCACTGTACATGATGCCCTTATATTTGGTCAATAGCGTATCACCAATTGCTCAAAGATATATTATCTTGGAGTTAACAGATGTTTCTTAATACATTTTAGATGACTTTTGAATGTTTAATTTTTGTGAATATAAGGAAGTATTTGGACAATCAAGTCAAAAGTGAATGCATAATCCCAAAAGACAAGCACCAATAAGGGACAGAGCAGCAAACTTGGATTGAGAGGCCAAGATGGATGTAGACCCAAAGTCACAGGAACACTCGAAAACATGGCAATGACTGAAAAGACAAGCAAGTACAGTAAAAGCAAAAACTCTACAGTCAGGGCTTTGTAATCATCCTGGATCACCTCTTAGATTTAACTCTGGGAGGCTTAAACCATCTGCTACTGTAGCAAAGCTGAAACTCTTGAAACCCAAACTTAGATATGTCAGAGGAACTTAAATTTTTGCCACCTTGAGTTATTTGTAAAAATAATAAAAGCTGGGTACTAATAATAATAATTCTCATGGCATTCAAATAGTATGATGCTGGAGCCTGACTAGTGATAATAAAGGCAACCACAGCTAACTATAATGACATGTATGTTGTGAGATCATGATTATGTACTTGCTTAACATCACATGCAAGTATGTACAAGATGGAGTTTGTGTCACAAGTGACAATGCACCTTTCACTCTTGCTTCCTTCGCCCACCCCTACAATGATAATATAGGTTGCATCTTATAAAGTCAAATCATTATATACAGAGTGTGTATGATATTAACCTAACATTTTACTTTTCTTGAATGATTTTAATTTGGAGCAAACCTCCATTTTAAATAAGTTGGTTATATTCATATTTCAGCAATAGAACAGCAATGCAGCTTTAAGCTTCTTTATGCATATACAACACACACACACACACACACACCAATCATTAACTAATTCCATCTGATTAAGCTTACATTACAGTGACTAAAAACAGCTGTTTTGATAAAAAGCTAATGTTTATTCAAAAACTGGATATGCTCTATTAAAGACTCAGGGACTTTATTTAAAATGGAAACATTGATTCTTATAGCCAAAGACAACAGCTAGGGCAAGAAAAGAATGTTCAGTATTTGGCCAAAGGAAGGATATGATAGACTGGGAATTTATGCACAAATCTTAAAGGAATTATTTGGTGTAAACAGTTTTAACTTCAAATATATGGACTTCAGGAGAGAAACTTTGTTTTATGAAATGAAACAGTTCAGTATGAAAAAGTCTATAATATAACCAAGATGGCTGTTACTACACTGAAGCTATCATGAATGCGACTTACAAGTAGTCCTTGCTTAGCAACCACAATTTGCGACTGACAACTTGATCATTAAGCAAAGTAGTAAAACTGCAACTGTGCTTATAAACTTACAGGTAGACCTCAACTTATGACTGTTTGCTTAATGATAATTTGAATTAATGATGGCCTCTGAAAAAATCAATTATGACCTAAATTCAAACTTATAACTGCTCTGTCTCCATGGTCACATGATTGCAAACTTGGGCTCTTGGCAACTGGCTTGCATTTATGACTGCTTGCAGTATCCTGTGGTCGCATAAGTGCAATTTGCAGTGCTTTTTTTTCTGGTTTCCAGCAAAAAACGCCACTGATTAAGCTGGATACACACTTATGACTTGACTTATGACCAGATTAAAATGGCCATAAAATCGGGTCTGGTCACACGATGACTTGGCAACTGCAACGGTCAACAACCTATGATGGAAATTGTATTCCCAATTGTGGTGATAAGTTGAGGACTACCTATACTTCAATTATCCTTTGCTTGAAGACCTGTGAAGGTCCTAAATTCAAGGATTTGTTCCATAGTTACTTTTCATCACCATCCTAACTGTGAGCAGTTGTTGTCCGACATACTGTAGCTGTTAAACAAGGACTACCTGTAGTTTCACTTTACTATTCATTGAACAACAGTACAATGGTTCAGAACAAATACTGTAAAAGAACAATCTTTTTTAATTAATATTTTATTAAACTTATCAAAGTATAAAATAGTGGGAAACTGGGGGAGGGAAAAAGAAGAAAGTAAGAAGTGTAGGGTAAAGAGGAAAAAAAGAAAAGCATTGACTTCCTTACACTTTTTAGTGCAGTAGAATAACGTCATATTACAGCCCCATCTTTTTATTTTGACATACTTAGCCATTTCTATAACAACAACAAGCTTATCTAAGCAGCAAAACTCAAAAGTCAGCCTTTCATTTTTTTTCCATCTCAAGTGCAAAATCCAGAAGCAGTTTCCAAGTGGAATTAAAGTTAGATGTATTCTTTTTCTTGATTAAAGCAGTTAATTTAACCATCTCTACTAGTTCCATCCGTTTTTCCAGCCATTCATCTATTGTGGGAATTAAAGTTTCTTTCCATTTTTGTGCATAAAGCATTTTTGTTGCTGTCAACAAGGGTTTTTTTCCCCCAAGTTCTTTGTCCATTAAGCCTAAAAGAAAGATCTCTGGTCTAATTCTTATATTTACTTTAAGAATGTTCTGTATTAAAATATGAATCTTACCTCAATATTTCTTTGCTTTATCACAAGTCCTCCAAAGATGGTTAAAAAAATTCATTCTCTACATTTACATTTCCACCATACATTTGAAATACCTTTGTACATCTTTGACAATTTATTCGATGTTACATACAAACAGACTAAAAAGTAACTGTTAACTACTATCGCAGCATTGTGGTAACTACAACACTATTCAGCCAGATGATAAATGTCCACTTAAATTAGGAGGCAGATATAAAAGTTTCTCAAAATAGCTTCTTGGTGTGTCTGGTCAAACACTTAGATCGGTCTTCCTGACCTCAGATCAGTTATGAAGCTAATAGCAGACAGTAAAAATGAAATGTTTCAGTAAAGCAGTTATATTTAATCTTGCTCAGTATGGTGCCTGCCTTTCGAAAATGATGCACTCTATTACTTATTACAATAGTATTTGAAAGTAACTATCCTGGAGAAGGATAACTTGCAATCACATCTTGAACTACTGTAGCTGTTAACTCCAATCCAATGTCCAAGAATTTCCAAGATTCATCAGAGTTGTAGTTTCTACTCTACAATGTATCTTACTTCAGCTTTTGGAACTCTTAGCTTAGCTATTATATACACCTAAAGGCTTCCCTTATGCTGCTCAATTTGTCTTGTAGTTGAACCTTATGAAGTTGGACACATTTATCTTCTGAAGAAAGGTAATTGAGAACTTTGGCAGCACCATCTCACTAGCAGTGCCATCACCCATTTAAACATTAATAACAATTCTCATCTCCAGCTAAAAATAAAGTGGCCTGAGGTAAACACAACAATATGAGCATGCAGCAAAAAGGAGAAATACTGTATCTGTTATGTATGCAGGCACCTGCATAGCAACAGCCACCAGGGGGCGTTGGCCTGAACGGTTTTGGCAGGAAACCCAGTTTCGGCGGGAAACCTAGGGCCAACAACATTGGCTGGCCGCTTACCTGGCTAGGTATTTAAGGAGGCCAGGTAACCCTCATTCCCTCAGTACGCTACCCCCCCTTCCAATAAAGAGCTGAACACGTACTCCGGCTGGCGTCTCTTCCTTGCGTCGGACCCACTACACAATAGTATCAGTGGGTTTTTTGTTTTGTTTTTAGGAGGGAAATGTTATAAGCAAAATTTGTTTTGAATGAGTGGGAAAGCGCACACGTGATTTGATCTTGTTCCTCTGAAGTTGTGCCCTTGATAGGTGGGTTTCATTCTTTTGTTCCAAGGCAAGTCTTTTGTCTTTATTCAGCCATCTGCTTATATACATTGGAAATATGAATATAGGAAGGAGAAGTGTTTTCTTTTTGCACAATGCAACAAGATGTTATTCTTTTTGGCCACATGTACAAAGGATTTATATCACAGCATGCCAAAAATGCCTCCAGGAAGCATTAGTCTTAGCTGGGTCCTGATTTTTTTTTCTAAAAAAAAATTGAAACATTTTCAAATAGTGGCAGTCAATACCTTTTTAATAAAACACAGAGCTAAATGGCTGTTCTTTTGTTGAAGAGCAAGACTGAAGTTGCATTTTTTTCAATGACAGGACTATCACAAAAGTTATTAAAAAGCATTAAATGCACACTGACACACAGGTAGTATGTATGGAAGGCAGTCCCTATTAAATGATTTTTTTTTAAGTTTGGGTTTTTTCGCTATTAATCATTGAATGATTTTATTGCTGTTGTTACAGTATTGTAATTACAACTGTTATAGTGGCCTAATCATCGGCTTATACTGTACGTATCTTTGACTAACTGGCATGCAAGGTCAATTTTGTGACCCATAATATAAAATTGCTTTCATGTGGAAAAGTAGCTTCAGTAGACACTATTTTGCTACTGTGACAAATAAGGTCCACCTGAATTAAAATGGGTATTTCCAAAGATATATTTTTAAGGAAGGAGTAGGCAACTTAATGTCCTTCAGCAGTGTATAATTACAGCCCCTACAGTCTCTGTTCATCAATTGGCGAGGGCCCATTTGTACTGAAAATGCTAAACTTTTGTAAAATACTAAGGTTTCTGTCCTTGTTTTAGAATCAAAGACAAGTAGGCTGTACTATATTCATTTGAACACTAACTGTAAAGCTAAGTGGGGCACTCATGGCCCTCCAGATGTTGAATAACAACTTCCAGATTTACTTATAATAGAATAACTGGGAACAGAAGTTCAGCAACATCTGGAGTAAACTGTACCATCCTCTCTAGTAAGCTTCTGGCTTTATACTGTCAATGTATTTTGAAAATATTGCAGCAAATTTATTCACATCTCACATCACTAAACCTCGTGAATGGCTCTGGACTAGCCATTGTATGTGTTTCTAAAGAAATGAGAGAAAACTAGTGGCATACATGCTTCCCTTTCTAGACCTACATCATTGTGGGAGCAGTTTATTTGGGAAGATGCCAGAAGGAATTTGTCTTTAATTTTGCACTGTACAAATCTAGCTTTATCTGTCTGATCTCAATTTGACATCCTGAATTGCTTCCAGACCTAGATCTGTTCTAGTACATCTTGAGGCATGAGTCAAATCTTTTCCTTCCTAACCAAACCCAGCATTGGAGGTTTCCTACAGCTTAAGTTGGCTGCTAAAATAGCATGTGGCTTTTTCAGCATCCTGGGATCTAAACTAAAACCAGGTGCTGTGTTGCAGTGCATGTAATAAACAATGAGGTCCATCAGCGCTGACAGGAGAAGGGACCATTAATCCCAAATGTGAGAGATGAAAAATTAGTCATTGCAGGGGACTGTCTTTGTTTATTTTTTGCTGGGTTTTTAGTTGCTCCAATCTTAGTGGTCCCTCAGACACAGACATACATATACAGTATATACAGTATATCTTTGTCTCTCTCACACACACATACACAAATACATACTCTCTCTCTCTGTGTGTGTGTGTCTGTGTGTGTATGTGTGTGTATATATATATATGTGTGTGTGTGTGTGTGTGTGTGTGTGTAAATTTTAGATTGCTAACAAAGAATTAAAGGAAATAAAGATTTGTCCCATGTTTGGGGCCTAGCAAGGTAATCTAAATAGTTAACAGGCATTTAACACACACACACACACACACACACACACACACACACACACACATATATATATATATATATATATATATATATATATATATATATATATATATATATATATATATATATATATATATGTGTGTGTGTGTGTGTGTGTGTGTGTAAATTGCTAACAAAGAATTAAGGGAGACTGATATGCATTTCAAACTTATTAGTTTTCATCAGTCAGCCATACCCTTCTGAGATTCGAACCTGGGCTGATTGCACATTAGGCAGTTGTTTTTACCTCTAAGCCACAGGATCTCTCTCGCTTTGTTAGCTTGAGAAGCAAGTGGAGATATGTGTCAAATGCTTGTTAACTATTTAGATTACCTCGCTAGGCCCCAAACATGGGGCAAATCTTTATTTCCTGTTTCAGCCTATCTTGAAGGCCATCGAACAGGCAGTAGTCACACCGGTGACAGCTCATATATTTGTGTAAATTGCTAACAAAGAATTAAGGGAGACTGATATGCATTTCAAACTTACTAGTTTTCATCAGTCAGCCATACCCTTCTGAGATTCGAACCTGGGCTGATTGCACATTAGGCAGTTGTTTAATCTAAATAGTTAACAAGCATTTGACACATATCTCCCCTTGCTTCTCAAGCTAACAAAGCGAGAGAGATCCTGTGGCTTAGAGGTAAAAACAACTGCCTAATGTGCTGGGTATATTATTTTCTCATCTGAATTGTATTGTCCTTATTAATATAACTACTCCCCCATTACACCCCCATGAGTAAGTTCCATGGTACCATTTCCTCTGTGAACCCAGCCCATTCAACAAATTCCATATGCAGGGAGCCTTCAACTTAAAACAGTGACTGTCTGAAATTACAACAGCACTGAAAAAAGTGACTTAAAACCAGTTTTCATCCTTATGATTGTTGCAGCATCCCCATGGTCACATGATAAAAATTTGGGCACTTGGCAGCTGGCATGTATTTGTGACAGTTGCCCTGTGCTGGGGGTCATATGATTATCATTTGTTACTTTCCCAGCCGGCTTCTGACAAGCAAAGTCAATGGAGGAAGCCAGATTCGCTTCATAGTCATATGAACTGCAGTAGTTTGCTTAATAATTAATTGTGGCCAAAAAAAAGTCTTTAAATGGGTTGCAACTTACTTAACAACTGTCTTGTTTAGCAACAGAAACTTTGGGGTCAATAGTGGCTGTACCTTGAGGACTACCTGCCAACATATTCTTGACACCTGTTGCTTCTTATGGAATGTACAACTAGAATCCCCAAGAAAGTTTGTAAAGTGAACCAATGAATGAACAGAATAAAGACAATTACTAAATGACAGAGAGAAGAGCTAAAGCCAAGACTGTGACAATTCTGTCTCTGAAATAAAGCAGGACTGGATCTGGTTTATAATGGGATGGGAAGTCAATGGGAAACATCAGGCCTGTCATTGAGTTCCTGGTAGGAAGGATGGAATACTAAATAATTAGCAAAACAATATCTGCAAACCCAGCTGTTGAATCAAACACCTCCCTCCCTCATCTCCTGGCCAAAAAACCCAAAAAAAAAAAAAACCCCACGCAACAATGCAGTGACATTTTGCAGACGTTAGGCTCATATGCAATTCCGAGCATGGTGATATAATAATAATAATAAACCTTTATTGTCAAAGTACAACATGTGTACATTGAGATTAGCTGAGCCTCCCCCCGTGCTCTCTCCCCCCAACACACAGTGACAACAAACCCTCCATCCCACCACACCATGTGAACCAACTACACCACACACCGGCTTCCTAAGTCAATTCTGCATAAGATTATGTCCCATTTAAAAGCCTAACAGCCCACGGATAAAAGCTATTTTTTAGCCTGTTGGTATGGCTGGCTATATTCCTATATCTCCTACCGGATGGTAGGAAAGTAAAGAGATACCGTGCAGGGTGTGAGTCATCCCTGAGAATCTTCCTCACTCTTCCAAGGCAACGAGCAATATGTGGTAGGGGAAGCCTGCTAGTGGGAGATGAGAGCTGTGGTTGTTGCAATTTGTTTCTGGAAAGGGCCGTCAGGCTCTGACCACTGATGCTGAATGGATTTTTCCAAGACACGCAGTTCATAACCTACATGGTTTTATCTGTCTCTGAAAATAGACAGGATTTTTCTTTGCCAGCTGCTCCAATCAGGGTATAGAGATGCAAGAAAGGATTACCAGGGTAAATTTGGGCCTTGTCAAACAAAAGTGGCTTTTCCACATCAAATGTAGATCTCTTGCAATAACCTCACCTAACCCTGTTATCCTCCAAAGAAAGCCATAACAACCAATACAACAGGTGAAAAGCCAAATAAGTTCAAAGACCATTGAGAGCATATACTGTAAGATAACTGCTAAGATCAGTTATCTGGGTTGGAAAGCTTCCATGGTTTGCTCCCAAACCATTTAAAAGTTACCCTTAAAACAAACATAGATCCAGCTACAAAGGAAGAACAGCTTTTGTTAGCATACTTTCAAAAATGTTTTTTTTTTCCTTCAGACTTATTGCAACTTTGTTAAAACAATTTGAGATCTGAGTTTCTTTGTCAAATCTTGACAGGTTCTATTTTGGAGATCTTGCTCATAAAATCCCTCTTGGGTCGTATTTCATTTTTCAGGTTTCAAACCTGGTCTATTCATTGATCTGCTTTGGAAACAGCTTCCTTCAAGAATGCATTACTCTCCTGTCTTAATTTAAAAAAAAACACAAAAAAAAAACAGTACCTGAGTCAAAAAGCTGAAGTCACTTGAGTAAGCCCACAATAGGAAACCTAAGTCCTCTTTATTTATTTGCATATTTATGAATGCTTTGGGTCCACTGTCCCATTCCATTTGAGTTCAAGCACTTCATAATCTGTAATCAAACACTGCAACAATGACAAAATGTATAGGAAATGTATTAAAACCCAACTGCTTTTGTGAAGCAGTGCTCGACCCAATCCTATCTCAAGCAATAGCACCCAACTCAGTCAAGTCACTCCAACTCCCACCAGGGTCCGAAACCACAGGATATTCGTAATCCAGCTGTCATCCAGCTATCTATGACAAGCTACTGCAGATGTTTGGTACTGTTATCCCAAAGGTCTGCCTCCAAACCTCCCAAACCTCTCAGAAGGAAGATATCTGTAGCATCGCCTCTTTCCTCAGACAAAAGAGACAGCATATTTAACTTGGGAAAATATGGGAGCCAAGTCACATGGGGCTTTATATGTTAGAATATGTTAGGTTAGGATCTTATAGATAACCAAAGTAACACTTAAAAACTTTTTCAATGGATCTCACCCAAAAGGAAATAGGCTGCTGCATTCTATACCAACTGCAGTTTCTCAATCATCCTCAGAGGCATGCCCAAATAAAATGCATTGTACTAATCCAGACTAGAGATCATATAGGCATGTGTTATCATAGTTAAGGCTCCCCACTCCAAATAAGGGTTCAACAGATGCACCCATTGAAGCTGACTGAAAGTTCCCTAGTTATGGCTCGACCTGCTGATCCAGCAATAGCCATGAGTCTAAGAATGTGCAATAAACCTTTTCACATTATTATACTAATGATCAAGGACCTGATCAATGGAAAGCAAAAATCTGGCCTGCACGCATCACTCATGTGTACAATGACTATATGTCCTTTATTGTAAAAGCCAGTCCTTGATTTGAGAAAACTGTCCCTTTTAAGGTTTTATTCATTTATTTATTGATTTTGCTCTTGAATTTTCCTTTGTAAAACAAAGTTATAAACAAATGTTTAAATCCTTATGAACCTCTTTTAGATTTGCCCTTTTTCAGATTTGTTCTTTATTTTTTCTCAAGATAATAGGGTCACCGTACTACGTGTACTTTTTCAATCATTCAGTCAACACGCTCCCAGATACCGTTAACAAACTAATCGTTCTGTAGGTTTTTGCATTCACTGCTGCTACCTTTCCTTCTGAGTGCTGGAGCAATGACAGAATTCCTCCTATCATGTGGCACAGAGGCCATTTTCTCACATGTTAAAAAGGTCATGCAACCATTTCATATGCAAGCTACCTGCATATTTTAATATTATTCCAATGATGCCATCATACCTGCAGCCTTACCATTGTTCAACATTTCATAGCATTCTTTTTTTTCCTATTCATCACCTTTTTCTTGGACCCTAACATATGTAGCATTCATTTCAGTTCCACTACTGTTTTCACATAAATGTCTAAAATACTTCTTCCAACTTTCCCTCACTTAAGTTTCATTCCACATAATTTAATCAGTTTTATTTTCAGTTCCCTCCAGCCTTTTGCAATATTATTGTTTTACTCTCTTGACCCACTTCCAAAAAAAAAAAAATCAATTAAAATTACCGGGTTTTTTTTGCCTCTTTTAATCATAAATCTTCCTTCTTTTTGACCACATTGTTTACCATCTATATCTATATATTACACTGTATTTCTTTCATAATTCTTTGTGACATGCATTCTCTTCTATGCATTTTTTCTCACTCACAGTGCCTTTCACTTATTCTTTTTCATACCACATACATCCTTCTGTGGCATTCTGTAACATAATTCTTTTCAGTGTGTTCCAGGCAATTCCCATATTCCTTTTTTTAACTCCAGTTCTCATTCACTCTGTTGGGAATTTAATTTATCTTCTAGTATATTTTCACATATAACCCATACTTGCTCTTTCTGTTTTTTCTGCTTTCATTCTTATTGCTTCCACTTCTTTCTTTCTATAACCATTTCCCCCTGAATCCAGTACCAAAAGAAGTCCCACATTCAGAGCCATTCAGCACTCTTTCATCCTTCACAAAGGACTCTGCTCCAAAACAAGCTGCTTATTGTTTGTGGGGGATATGCCTTCAGAATGAAGCCTCCTGTCAGAACTGTCATCCTGCACTTCAGCCTCCCTTTGCTAGATGCCAGTCTGCCATAAACTATGGGAGGAGGGAGCTGTTGGGAGGGAGAAAACAGAAACCATTCATCGTGCCTTCCCAAGACATCGGCTCTTCGTCCCAAGTCAGAGGCCTGGGAATGCTGGGACTGTTACCAAAACAACTTATTCAAATGTGACTAGATAATAGAGAGCTAACAGGGGGCAGCAACAAAAAAGGGAAAGTTAACTGGGGCACCTTTGTGCAAACTTTCAGATCTGGCTTGGCTGTACTGTAACCAACTTGGCTTTTAGTAAAAGTATACCTTTCACACAAATGGGATTGAGGGTCTTTCTTTCCTAAGAACCAAGTTGGGGCAGGTGTGACACCCCCATTTTGAGGCCAGCCTACCATTGGCCCCTATCAGGAATCAATCAAAAAGGATGGAATTGGAGATTCCTGTTAGCAGTCACGTAGTTGTTGTTGAAAAGCTAAGACCTGATTAGTAAGTGCATCATCCAAGCGGTAGAAAACCCTAAATTGAAACAAAGTTCCTAGAAGACGACAACAGCAAGCTCTTCTACTGAAACAGCCACACCTGGAATATTGCATCCACTTTTGGTCACCACATTATGAAAAAGATGTTGAGACTTTGGAAAAAGTGCAAAGTAGAGCAACTAAGATGATTAAAGGCCTGGAGACAAAAACATGTGAAGAACAGTTGCAGGAATTGGGTAGGGCTAGTCTAGAGAAAAGAAATACCATGATAGCAGTACTCCAGTATTTGAGAGGCTGCCACAAAGAACAGGGGGTCAACTTATTTTCCAAAGCACCAGAAGGCAAGACAAGAAACAGTGGGTGGAAATTTATCAAGGAGAGAAGCAACCTGGAATTAAGGAGAAACTTCCTAACAGTGAAGACAACCAGTGGAACAGCTTCCCATCAGAAGTTATGGGTGCTTCATCACTGGAGGTTTTTAAGAAAAGACTGGACAGTCACTTGTCTGAAATGGTACAGGGTCTCCTGCTTGAGCAGAGGGCTGGACTAGAAGACTTCCAAGGTCCCTTCCAGGTCTATTCTGATTGAAATTGAGAAAACAATATTGATTACAATATTGACTATGCAGATGCACAAGCACAGTCCATGGGGAAATCAGCAGGAAGTCTAGAATCCTGTGTGAGGTCCACCGTTAATAACCTGCATGGTATTTGCATAATAACAACTGCTGAGACTGCCATCAGTATGCAATGTGGTCACATGACATCACCTTTTACAACCATGTCACTTTGCTGGTAGCTGAAGTCCAGCACATTCACTTGAGAAAGGCTGATGTAGGTACTGTAAGTTTAATAGTTAATAGTTTAATAGTTTATTATATTTGTATACCGCCCTTCTCCCGAAGGACTCAGGGCGGTGAACAGGGCACATATAAAATACAAAGTACAAAAGTTAAAAAGAGAATTAAATACAAAGCCCGAGCTAAAACAATAAATAATAATGTAAAAAACCACAATAAAAAACCCCAACACATCCATCAGGCCAGGCCGGCTTGTTCAAATAAATAGGTCTTCAGATCGCGTCGGAAGGAGCGAAGGTCAGGCGCCGTCCGGAGCTCAACCAGCAATGGATTCCATAAGTCCGGGGCGCCCACAGAGAAGGCCCTCCCCCTGGGGGCCACCAGATGACATTCTCTGACCGGTGGCACCCTGAGGAGGCCCTCTCTGTGGGAACGCACAGGGCGGAGGGAAGTTGACGCCGGCAGCAGGTGATCCCCAAGGTACTCCGGACCCATGCCATGTAGGGCCTTGAAAACCATTACCAAAACCTTGAATCTCACTCGGAAGACAACTGGCAGCCAATGCAGCTCGCGGAGCAGAGGTGTAACATGGGAGTATCGGGAGACTCCCAACACAACTCTCGCGGCTACATTCTGTACCAGTTGGAGCCTCCGAGTGGTCCTCAAGGGAAGCCCCATGTAGAGAGCGTTGCAGTAGTCCAAACGAGAGATCACGAGCACATGAGTGACCGTACACAGGGCATCCCGGTCTAGATAGGGCCGCAACTGGTGCACCAGGCGAACCTGGGCAAATGCCCCCCTAGTCACAGCCACTATATGGTCTTCCAAAGTAAGCTGCGAATCTAGGAGGACTCCCAAGTTGCGAGTCCTATCTACGGGGGGTAATAGCTCACCCCCCATGGAAAGAGATGGAATATTCTGAATATCCCGGTATGCCGGTATGCACAGCCACTCAGTGATGTTGGCATTCTGGCTTTCCTGCTTAACAGTTGTTGCAATGATCTTTAATTCAGACAGGTGCTCATATCTCTATGCAGATAGCAAGACAAATTATATATTCATTAGGTGCTGATGATTCCTATATATAGAAATAGAATAATTCCCCTTGAAACAATTGATTAACATTTAAAAAGAAATGAAAGGAGAAGCAGAGATTCTTGCTTTGTTACCAAATGTCACCCAGTAATCATTCATGCCTAGACTGTCCTTTTTATCATCCAGAAACTCAAAAGGTCCACAGTGACAATGAACAGGGCAATAAATCAGCAGTGCCCCATGGAGGGGGGGACATCATAAACTGAGTGGCTTTACAAAGTTTTTCAGGGTTTTATAGTAACTGGAGGTAGTTTAGTGTAATGTTTGGTTGGGGCCTTTGCTTTTAAATATTTCCTGGAGCTTACCTTTTGTCATGAAGTTGGAGCAAGCAGGAAAATTAAGGCAATATGTGTAATTTGCTTTCTGTTAGCCAACATGTCTTAACCTGTGATTTGAATGATGTTGATCCCATTGCACCATTTTACATAAATGGATTCCACATCCAGGAAAACAGGCATTCTTGGTGGCGGCCCCATCCTTGTGGAACGATATCTCCCCCCCTCTTCCCCCCCCCAGAGATCCTCAGTGCTTTTCAACTTAAGGAAAGCCACAAAATCCTGGCTCTTTCCATGAACATTTGGAAGTTGAGCAATATCTGGCACAGAGTCAGTTCTTTTCATTCTCTCCCTCAGTTTGTACATTGTTTTTAATTGTTATATTGTATTTATTAGTTTAGAGATGTTTATGAATGTAAACTATTCTGAGGGTTTCAAAGTGAGCAGGATAGACATAGGATGGGTGGATAGATAGATAGATAGATAGATAGATAGATAGATAGATAGATAGATAGATAGATAGATACAGGGCTTTTTTTCTCATAGAATGCTCAGAATGGAGTTCCGGCACCTTTTTTGGAGGTGGGCAAGGCGGGTTGTATGACATGTGTGAGTTCCGGCACCTTTTTCTTTTACAAAAAAAGCACTGGATAGATAGATAGATAGATAGATAGATAGATAGATAGATAGATAGATAGATAGATAGATAGATAGATAGATAGATAGATAGATAGATAGATAGATGATAGATGATAGCATCTCTACTGAGTAGCCTTCCCAGCATAGCTTGGAAAGGTGTTGCATGAAAGCTGCTAGGAAAAACAAAAACAGGCCAGTTTTTTCTTTGAGACATTTCCTAAACAAAGATTAGGTTAAAAACTTTAGTACCACCTGCTTGACATTAAGCATAAAATTATTAATATAGTTTAAACAGGAATTTCTATCTGCTTGCAGATACTTACACTCTGTTTCACACATAGCAACATGCTGTAAACTGTGATTGGCAGACTACAATGGCTACCTTTGTACCACATACTCAACCAAAACCAAAATTTATTCTAGCTTTGTTCCTGTATGACTCCAATTTATTACAGCCTTCTCAAGTTAGATTTTCAAGCATATTAGGACTTCAATTTCCACAATTTCCCACCATTTCTGGAGGGCACCACTGTGAGGAAATCTGATACAGTTTATAAAGAAGCAAAGGCCTAAAACTGATTGCTTTTTGATTGATTGATTGATTGATTGATTGATTGATTACATGCCATCAAGTTATTGCTGATGCTTAGCAACCACATAGATAGGCTTTATGTATTCATAACATTCAGCTCTTCCAGTGGTGCTACTGTGTAATCAAATCTATGCATCTTGCTGCTGGTTTTCCTCTCCCCACCCCTCTTTTTCTGCTTTTCAGAACATTAGAGCCTCCTCCAGACAGCTGGGTCTTTGCACGATGTGTCTGACATAGCTTAATTTGAGCTTGGTCATTGGTGCCTCTGATGAGAACTCTGAACTGATTTGTTTGATGATCCATTGGTTTATTTTCTTTTGCTGCCCATGGTCTTCTCCCATACTAAAATTCAAAAGTATCAAATTCTATGTTGCTTTTTCAAAATGGCTTTCACCATTCTGATCTTTATAGGTCATAGCATTTGAATATCTTTTCCAAGGCCTTCACAGCTGCTCTACCAAGTGCTAGTCTGCAGTGTATTTTTTGAGCTTAAAACAAAGGCTTTTTTTTAAAAAAAAAACCTGATTCCCTGCTTTATGAAAGCAGTTGAGTGAACTAAGAAGTGAAGTAGCAAATAATCCAGCTTCCCCTGGTAGGCTTGCATAGGTCAAATTCTTCCAAAGAGAACTGTATCAGCTCAGCCCATTTTTCTACATCTCATCTTACATTTTTGCATAGCACCCAGGGGTGCTGCAAATACATATTCATCCCTGCATTTTAGATGGAAACTTTCCTAATGCCTTGCTCTGAAAGTGCTCCAATCATCTGCTTTTCATTTTCTCCTTGTGAACAGGGAAATAAGCAAATAAGAATGCTTTTGTGTGACAAGAGGGCAACCAGATGCCACTTGGGAAGTCTATAAAAGGCTTGAAATTAAACAAAAACCCTCAACATGTTGTTCTGATACTCTGGGGGACACTGCCTTTAAACTTAACTGCTTCTTATGGCTGTCCTCACTTGTAACCCCTGATAGAATTACTCTTTGTAGATCTATTTAATCCTTTTCCCAGCTAGTGAGTGTGTATCACCAACCTCTGTGGCCCCAAATTCAATATCCCACTCAAGCTTCCTTTTTCCCCCTGTCTTGAATCTTCTGCCAATTAGCTTCAATGGATAACTTTAGAAAGTCCCAAATGATTCCTCTCCAGATAAAGCACAGAAGCTTGCTTCAGCTGCTAGCAAACCAAGAAGAGCCAGAATTGTGCATCAGTTGAAGAGAGTCTGTTAAGCATGTAAGACCAATGGCAACATAACAGACAAAACAGCAGTGCTAAGTCACAGCATCTGGTACAATTGGGGCAGTGGTGGGATTCAAATATGTGAACAACAGGTTCTCTGTGTGGATGCTGCTTCCAGAAGTCCATTCTGGGCCTGGGCAGCAAAAAATTAGCTACCGGTTCTGCTGAAGTGGTGTGAACTGGCTGAATCCCACCACTGATTTGGGGAACATTTAGACTTAATGTGCAATGTGAAACCAGCCACATGTGGTTTTTCTAATAAACCATGGTTAAGCAAACCACAACTAAGCTCAAAGTGAGAAACACTGAATGGCCAGTTTCACATAGCACACTGGATGAAATCATAGGTTTAGCTTATTATACTCTAATATTGAGCTTTACCATACTTTCGGTATAATTCTACTGGCAAGCCCATCCCATTTCAAAATAAAATCAAATTGATTTCTCCTCTCTTTGTATTTACAGCTGTTTGATTCAAGAGAGGTGTAAATTGATGGAAATTGAAGCAATGGATGGAAACTAATCAAGGAGAGAAGAAACCTAGAACTAAGAATAGATTTCCTGATAGTTAAAAACAAACAGTGGAACGACAAGCTTCTAGAAGCTGTGAATACTCCAACACTGAACATTTTTAGGAAGAAACTGGATAACCATTTGTCTGAAATGGTATAGAGTTTCCTGCCTAAGCAGGGGGTTGGTCTAAAAAACCTCCAAGGTCCTTTCCAACTCCTATTCTATTCTATTCTATTCTATTCTATTCTATTCTATTCTATTCTATTCTATTCTATTCTATCCTATCCTATCCTATCCTATCCTATCCTATCCTATCCTATCCTATCCTATCCTATCCTATCCTATCCTATCCTATCCATGGATAAACAAAAACAAAGAGGGCTGAGAGGACTCTATGGAATCTCCTATTAATGGCTTCCAGGAGTTTCAGACAGGAACTTTCCCCAAACAACCAGCTTGCCCCATCTTGAGATGGGAAGTGACACAAAATGGGGACTCAGCCACTGGCAGAGGACTGCTTTGCCTAATACTTTTTCTGTCTGTAAAAAAGAAATGCATGAATAAATATGGGTTTTGGCCTTTCTTGCTATGGTACTTGTAATGTATTGGGCTTAATTGTAACACCACGTGGTAAGCTGGAGCTAGTTAACGGCTCCCAGCATCTCAGACACCCCGTCTCCAGGGCTGCTATTGGTTGCCCCTAGGTGGCAATAGGCTGCTTTAAACCTATTGGCTGCCACCTAGGGGCCAGGCTATAAATTGCTGCAAGCTGCAGCCCAGTTCCCTAGTTCAGATCCTGCAAGCAAATAAACATGTTCATTGCTGAACTCACTCACCTCGTCTTCATTCCTGCGCGATGAACTCACTACACAACACTGGCAACGAGGATGGTATCCTGCTTCTCCAAAGGACCTGAAAGTCAATAGGGGAGAGGCAGTGGACGCCTGGTGGGAAAAGCATTCCCCCCCTACAGTCAGCTAGCCAGACACACTAGTGACCACGCGCTCAGTGGATCAGTCCCTGGGCAAAAGGAGGAACAGGATCAGAAGATGCAGGAACCAGCCGCAAAGACCAGAAGAATGCCCAAGGTCAGAAGGCTGTGAGAGTTCGATATGAAGTGACCAGATGGATGGCCCACGTACCTGTCCTAGGTCAAAAACTACCTTCGGGTGAACCAAGTTGCAGAGGATGGACTGAAGGCTGCCCCGCTGCTTTGTGTGTACAGCCCAGCAACATTCAATCTGGCTGAAAATCTGTTTGTGCCAACGCCACTGGAGTCAGTCTATTACGCTGATCTGAAGAAGCTCGGAGAACACTTCCAACTGAAGTTGTCGGTGATTGCTTGGTGCTATGCCTTTGAACAACGAATACAGCAGCCGGGTGAGACTGCGTCGGAGTGCATCGCGGCCTTGAGGCAAGCCACACACCTGTGTCAATTTTCAGACGTCGAAGAGCGACTTCGAGACCAGCTCGTCTGCGGCCTACGCAATCAAGAGCTGCAGCAAAAAACCTTTTACTAGAGCAAACCTGTCATTTGCTGATGCCCAGGATGAAATCATGGTAGACAAAGTCACCGGGGGAGCCATCTGAACGATCAGGCCCACCAAAACAACACATCACGAAGAAGCCGTCCACCACGAGGACACCGAATGCACCAAGGAATCAGAAGAAGAAGACGCTGAAGTCGACAAGCTGCACAGACAGCCTGACACACAGCACCACAACAGCAAGCAACAAGAGACTCCTTACAAGACAGATCTCTTACCTAGATGCCCAGGTTGTGGTGGCTGCCACCAACGCACAGACTGTAGGTTCTGGTCAGCCACATGCTGAGCCTGCAGCAAAACTGGCCACATCGCAGCAGTATGCAGAGCTTGCCAGAGGGACTGGCCATCGAAGCGCCAGTCGGAAGATCCAACCAGGAGAGGTACCAGGGCCCCGGGGCTGTTCAGTGTGGGGGTTTTGTGCAAGCCGCAGAAGTGTCTGCCGTACAGGGGCCCGACATCCCCTCAGACCAAAATTTAAACTTCAGGTAGAGCTACAAGGTGTGCCTTGTAAAATGGAGTTGGACACAGGCTCAGCTGTTTCCATCATTTCTCTGGACAGATTTAATTTTGTGTGTATTTGCAGTAGAAAATGGGCCAAGCTAAGGCCCTCCAATATAATTTTAACAGATTTTCAAAATGCTAAAGTCACAGTCAAGGGTAAAGCTACCTTGGCTGTTAAATTTAAGGGATTTTTTGTGCACCTGGATGTCGTAGTAGTAGGGGGCCAGAGAATGAGTCTAATTGAACTCAATTGGTTTGATGCATTAGGCATCCAAGTAACCGGTATCAACCGGACACAAGTTGCGAGTCTAGCGTCAGTTTGTGAGGACTTCGCAGACATATTTGATTCAGCCCTAGGAACTTACACAGGCCTGCCTATAACATTCAAGCTAGACCCCAACGTGGTCCCCATTAGAATTAAGCCTCAAAGAGTTCCCTTTGCCCTCAAGCACAAAATTGACACAGAAATAGACAAACTTGTAGAACAGGGCGTTTTGCAACCAGTAGATGGTGGGGAGTGGGAAACTCCTATAGTAACACCACTTAAGGCCAACGGAGAAATTAGAATATGTGCAGACTACAAATGCACATTTAACAAAGCCCTTAAGCAACATGCATACCCTGTCCCAGTGGTGAGCCACATCTTGGCATCTTTGCAAGGGGGCACCATTTTCACAAAGTTAGATTTGGCACAGGCCTATCAGCAACTACCGCAGCTGCAACTTAGATGATGGTGACTCACAGGGGGGCTTTCAAAGTGAAGCGATTGCAATTTGGGGTTAGTGTTGCCCCAGGCATTTTTCAGGGAATCATGGAACGCACGCTTAAAGGCATTCTGGGTGTTTGCCCTTATTCTGATGATGTGCTTATTGCCGGAGAATCCACAGAGGTGTTAGCTAGCAGGCTCAGAGCCATCCTACAGAGGCTGCGTGAAGCAGGCCTCAAATTAAAAAAGAGTAAATGTAGTATTGGGGTTTCTTCAACTGAATTTTTGGGGTTTCGCATTGATGCTAATGGCATTCACCCAGCTGAATCCAAAGTGAAGGCCATTCAAATGGCACCTAGCCCTAAATCCAAAGGAGAGCTACAAGCATTCTTGGGCCTCCTCAACTTCTACCATGTGTTCATGCCTAACAAAGCCGCAAAACAAACCCTTCACAGGCTTAGATAAAAAAGCTTCATGGAAATGGACCAGCATTCACAAAAAAAGTTTCCAAGACCTAAAGGCACTTTTGTCAGTTAAATCTACTATCACTCATTTTAGGGTATCTAAACCAGTCTGTTTAGCATGTGATGCATCCCCTTATGGGGTGGGGGCGGTCTTGAGTCATTTAGAGAAGAATGGAACACAAGTTCCTATTGCATTTTATTTAAGGACACTGTCTTCTGCTGAACATAATTATGCTCAAATTGACAAAGAGGCCTTAGCCATTGTAGCAGGAGTTTAAAAATTCCATGACTACTTATATGGCAGGGACTTCATGGTCTTCACAGACCACAAACCACTACTGGGACTCTTTACAACAGAGAAACAAACACCCCACATACTTTCTCCAAGGATGTTGAGATGGTCTATTTTTCTATCAGCCTACATGTTTAAGCTGGTTCACAAACCTGGCAAAGAAATGGGCCGTGCTGATGGCCTGAGCAGACTCCCACTGCCACTAATTGAACCAGATCTGGCCCCAGCAGCCAGAATTCTGTCCATTCAGGACTTGCCAGAATTTCCCCTCCACGCAGGTGACATAGCTGCAGAAACAGCAGCTGATAAGACACTAAGTAGGGTACTTTTGTGGGTGCACACAGGGTGGTTAGATAAAAGCCCAGGCTCTGAATTCCAGAGTTACTTTGCAAGTAGACATGAGCTATCAGCTCACAAGGGTTGTATCCAATGGGGGAACAGGGTCATAGTTCCCACTTCACTGAGAGATAGAGTTTTACAGTCACTGCATGAAGGCCATCCGGGTATTGTCTGTATGAAAGCTTTAGCTAGAAGCTAACTATGGTGGCCAGGTTTGGACAAGGCCATCGAGGCACAGGTGCATGGATGTTATACATGCCAGCAATCAAGGCCTGAAATGCCACACGCTCCAGTTCACATGTGGTAGCAAACACATACTCCCTGGTCTAGAATTCACATAGACTTTGCTGGGCCCTTTCAGGGACAGCTCTTCCTTATAGTGGTAGACAGCCACTCCAAATGGCTTGAGGTGATTCCAGTTGCAAACATGACTACTGCTAGGACCATCCAGGTGCTTAGAAACCTCTTTGCCATTCATGGGTTGCCAGTTGTCTTAGTAGTAGACATTGGGGCCCAATTCACTGCTGCTGAATTTCAGGCTTTCCTGAGAGCAAATCTCATCAGACACGCAACATCTGCCCCATTTCATCCATCCAGTAACAGTCAAGCTGAACGCATGGTAAGGACCACAAAGGAGTCACTGAAATGCATAGTGACTGGGGACTGGCATCACAGATTGGCAGATTTTTTACTTTACCAGCATTCCACACCCTGCACTGCAACTGGGAAAAGCCCTGCAGAACTACAATAGGGGAGGTGTTTGATCATGAAACTGGACAGGTTGCATCCAGATAGAATGGCAGCAGAAGCCTCTCAACCAAAACCCCTGAGGGGGCTGCAAGTGGGCAATGGGGTGTGGGCAAGAAACTATGGGCATGGGAATCTGTGGGTACCTGGAAAAATTACTAAATCGTCAGGCCCTCTCTCTTACAAAGTGGGGCTGGAGGGAGGGCAAGTTGTCAGATGCCACATTGATCAACTCAGAAAGCGGTTTCCAGAACTGCCACTAAGCGAGGACTGTGTCATAAGTCCCTTCCAAGGTCCCCAATCTGGCAGCCAAGCCAGCCCATGCATAGACTCTGAAGGCTCTCACAGCTCAAGCAATGAGGATTTGGCCATATAAGAGGGGAGTCCGGAAGTGCAACATGGATCCCCTGACCGAGCAAGCCAACCTGATTTTCACAGCTGCGGTGTTGACTCTGCTGAAAACACTGACTCTGGGGTGGGCCAACCTGGAGAGGCCAGCCAGAGACCACCGAATCATCCTGACTCAATTGTATTAAGAGACACTGGTCTGCCCGGCCTGGTGGGTAAGCTGGTAGACCAGAAAGTGAGTGAATCCCTCAGATGTTCCACAAGGGCATGCAAACCTCCTGCTTATTTAGCAGATTATGTGACTAAATAAAAGAGCTATCATGTTGTATGTACCTTGTGTTAATTGTTGACTCTGAGACTGTGCCAAAAATAATGGAGCTATAATGTTGTTTACCCCTTCATGGATTACTGCCTTGTCGTGGCGAAGGGGCTTGCGTAATTCAATGAAGCTATGAGCTATGCCGTGCAGGGCCACCCAAGACGGACAGGTCATAGCAGAGAGTTCTGACAAAACGTGATCCACTGGAGAAGGAAATGGCAAACCACTCCAGTATCTTTGCCATGAAAACCCTATGGACAGTACCAAAAGGCAAAACGATATGACGCTGGAAGATGAGCCCCTCAGGTCGGAAGGTGTCCAATATGCTACTGGGGAAGAGCAGAGGGCTAGTACTAGTAGCGCCAGAAAGAATGAAGCGACTGGGCCAAAGCCGAAAGGACGCTCAGCTGTGGATATGTCTGGTGGTGAAAGGAAAGTCCGATGCTGTAAAGATTTTTTCTCCATAGGAACCTGGAATGTAAGATCCATGAATCAAGGAAAACTGGACGTGGTCAAACAAGAGATGACAAGACTGAACATCGACATCTTAGGTATCAGCGAACTAAAATGGACAGGAATGGGTGAATTTAATTCAGATGACCATCAGGTATACTACTGTGGGCAAGAATCCTTCAGAAGAAATGGAGTAGCCTTCATAGTCAATAAAAGAGTAGGAAAAGCAATACTGGGATACAATCCTCAAAATGACAGAATGATCTCAGTTCGAATCCAAGGCAAACCATTCAATATCACAGTAGTCCAGGTCTATGCCCCAACCACCAGTGCTGAAGAGGATGAAATTGACCAGTTCTATGAAGCACTACAGCACCTTATAGAACTAACACCAAAAAATGATGTTCTTATCATCATGGGGGATTGGAATGCTAAAGTAGGAAGCCAAAAGATAACTGGAATAACAGGCAAGTTTGGCCTTGGAGTGCAAAATGAAGCAGGGCACAGGCTGATAGAATTCTGTCAAGAGAATACGATGGTCATAGCAAACACTCTTTTCCAACAACCCAAGAGACGGCTCTACACATGGACATCACCAGATGGTCAACACAGAAATCAGATTGACTATATGCTCTGCAGCCAAAGATGGAGAAGCTCTATACAGTCAGTAAAAACAAGACCAGGAGCTGACTGTGGCTCAGACCATGAGCTTCTCCTTGCAAAGTTTAGGCTTAAACTGAAGAAAGTAGGGAAAAGCACTAGGCCACTCAGGTATGAATTAAATCATATCCCTGTTGAATATACAGTAGAGGTGACAAATAGATTTAAGGAATTAGATCTGATAGACAGAGTGCCTGAAGAACTATGGACAGAGGTTCGCGACATTGTACAACAGGTAGCAACCAAAACCATCCCAAAGAAAAAGAAATGCAAGAAAGCAAAATGGCTGTCTGAGGAAGCTTTGCAAATAGCTGAGGAAAGGAGGGAAGCGAAAGGCAAGGGAGAAAAAGAAAGATACACCCAATTGAATGCAGAATTCCAGAGAATAGCTAGAAGAGATAAGAATGCCTTCTTAAATGAACAGTGCAAAGAAATAGAAGAAAATAATAGAATAGGGAGGACCAGAGATCTTTTCAAGAAAATTGGAGAAATGAAGGGAACATTTAATGCAAAAATGGGCATGATAAAGGACCAAAATGGCAGGGACCTAACAGAGGCAGAAGAGATTAAGAAGAGGTGGCAAAATTACACAGAAGAACTATACAAGAATGAGCTTAACGTCCCTGATAATCACAATGAAGTGGTCACTGACCTCGAGCCAGACATCCTAGAATGTGAAGTGAAGTGGGCCTTAGAAAAGCTGAGCAACAACAAAGCTAGTGGAAGTGACAGTATTCCAGCTGAGCTATTCAAAATCTTAAAAGACAATGCAGTAAAAGTGCTACACTCAATTTGCCAGCAAATTTGGAAAACTCAACAATGGCCACAGGATTGGAAAAGATCAGTTTACATTCCAATTCCAAAGAAAGGCAGTGCCAAAGAATGTTCAAACTATCGCACCATTGCACTCATTTCTCATGCTAGTAAAGTCATGCTTAAAATCCTACAAGCTAGACTTCAGCAGTATGTGGATCGAGAACTACCAGAAGTGCAGGCAGGATTTCGAAGAGGCAGAGGAACTAGAGATCAAATTGCCAACATACGCTGGATCATGGAGAAAGCTAGGGAGTTCCAGAAAAACATCTACTTCTGCTTCATTGACTATGCTAAAGCCTTTGATTGTGTGGATCATAACAAACTGTGGCAAGTTCTTAAAGAGATGGGAGTACCAGACCATCTTATTTGTCTCTTGAGAAACCTATATGCGGGTCAAGAAGCAACAGTGAGAACTGGACACGGAACCACTGATTGGTTCAAAATTGGGAAAGGAGTCCGGCAAGGCTGTATACTGTCGCCCTGCCTATTTAACTTATATGCAGAGCACATCATGAGAAAGGCAGGGCTAGATGAATCAAAAGTTGGAATTAAGATTGCCGGAAGAAATATCAACAACCTAAGATACGCAGATGATACCACTCTAATGGCAGAAAGTGAAGAAGAACTAAAGAGCCTCTTGTTGCAGGTGAAGAAGGAGAGTGCAAAACTTGGGTTGAAACTTAACATTAAGAAAACCAAGATCATGGCATCTGGCCCTCTCAATTCCTGGCAAATAGATGGGGAAGAAATGGAGGTAGTGACAGATTTTATTTTCCTGGGCTCCAGGATCACTGCAGATGGGGACTGTAGCCAAGAAATTAAAAGACGCTTGCTCCTGGGGAGGAAAGCCATGGCAAATCTAGACAGCACACTAAAAAGCAGAGACATCACCCTGTCAACAAAAGTGCGTATAGTCAAGGCTATGGTCTTCCCAGTTGCAACGTATGGCAGTGAAAGTTGGACCATAAGAAAGGCTGAGTGCCAAAGAATTGAGGCCTTTGAACTGTGGTGCTGGAGAAGACTCCTGCGAGTCCCTTGGACCGCAAGGCGATCAAACCGGTCAGTCCTAGAGGAGATCAATCCTGACTGCTCTTTAGAAGGCCAGATCCTGAAGCTAAAACTCAAGTACTTTGGCCACCTAATGAGAAGGAAGGACTCACTGGAGAAGAGCCTAATGCTGGGAAAGATCGAGGGCAATAGAAGAAGGGGACGACAGAGAATGAGGTGGCTGGATGGAGTCACTGAAGCAGTAGGCGTGAGCTTAAATGGACTCCAGAAGATGGTAGAGGACAGGAAGGCCTGGAGGAATGTTGTCCATAGGGTCGCGATGGGTCGGACACGACTTCGCAGCTAACAACAACAACAACAAATGTTGTTTAATGTCTTAATGTACTGTCAACAGAAGCCTATTCATATTATTGTTAAATTTTCTAAATTGTATTGTTGTAATCATTCTTGTTGTTGCTATGATGTTTGTTCTAAGAGGAGAGGGGTGTAATGTATTGGGCTTAATTGTAACACCACGTGGTAAGCTGGAGCTAGCTAACGGCTCCCAGCATCTCAGACACCCCGTCTCCAGGGCTGCTATTGGTTGCCTCTAGGTGGCAATAGGCTACTTTAAACCTATTGGCTGCCACCTAGGGGCCAGGCTATAAATTGCTGCAAGCTGCAGCCCAGTTCCCTAGTTCAGATCCTGCAAGCAAATAAACATGTTCATTGCTGAACTCACTCACCTCATCTTCATTCCTGCACAATGAACTCACTACACAACAGTACTAACAATATGATTGATTCTGTTTTCATCCCAAATTTCCCCATGGCTGTGATGAAAAAAGCCGCAAGTCCTGATACAAGGTAGAAAAAAAAGATGACCTTCATTATTTTTATTCTACAGAAAATGGTGGCTTCAGTTAGGATCCATAGTGATTAATCAAGTGCTCAAAGCAAAGGTGATTCAGACGCCTGTGAAACTTAACTCTCCAGTTTTTGTTACCATATGATATCTAATGGCTACCTGAAAAAAAATGCAGCATCCAAGATTGCCAAACACTTCAAAAACGATGCAGGAAATTGAGCCGAGCAATCTAACTATCTGTTGTGTTATGAGGTTTATGGACCTGGAGGCATGTGTTTAGTTGCTCTTCACTCCAGTGGTTTCAGATTGGCTCTTTGCTATCTAAATTTATCTTAATTCCTCTTGGGAAGTGCTCTAGCAGTCGCTTGCATAAAAATCCTGCCTGGAGCATTTTTTTGGCATGCAGTAAGGAGACTTTAAATAGCACAGTGACATACTGCAATAATTACTCATATTAGCACTTTTCTTTAAACTGAATTATATATGCCCATGTCTGCATGCATGAATGCATGTCACCTGATCTGTCTCCTAATGCCATTCACACAGTGCATTGTTCAAGCAACTAGCTCAAAGAAGAGTCTATGGAAGATGCTAAATCCAGGCTCAGCCCGAGGTGTAATTCATTTGGGATTTCAGCCACACTTTGGTTTACTACATTCATATATGTCTATTACTCTACAAACCAGAGTATAAGATAAGAGCCTTGGTGGAGCAGTGGGCTAATGCCTCCTTAAGTAACACCAGCTGCCTGCAATTAGTGCAGGTTCGAGTCCCACCAGGCTCAAGGTTGACTCAGCCTTCCATCCTTCCGAGGTAGGTAAAATGAGGACCCAGATTGTTGGGGGCAATAAGCTGACTTTGTAATAATGCCGCTTGGGGTGTGTGTGAAAGCCCTAATAAGCAGGCATATACATAGAATGAAGGCTACTGCTAAGCTTGTAAGCCGCCCTGAGTCTTCGGAGAAGGGCGGGATATAAATGGAATTAAAATAAATAAATAAAATAAAATAATAATAAGGGTAGAACTGTATCTATTTGCAGCTATGGAGCCCGCTGTATTTTCAGCAAAAGGCCTCAAAAAAGCATGGGCATGTTCAAGCTGTATATACGTGACTTTGCTGAAATTCTGGTTTGCAATCACCAAACAGTTTTACTATCTCAGGCTCTTTCAAATCAAGACAGCAACTGCGAACAAGCATAATCCTATTCTCCCTCTTCATACCAATGTGTTTAGACTGTATCTGCACAGAACCTTTGTTTTATTAATCTACTATATGTATATATCAATAGAATAAGTGCCTTCAGTTTCTCTACTCTGCATTCCTCTCTGTTTACTGTTCTTTTAGGAAAGGTACGACAGATTCTCTTGCCTAAAATATAAAGGCAAAGATGATGTTTGATCGTCTCTGTGTGTGTGTGATTTGTAGACCACATAGGATTTCACATAATAGCAACCATATCTTTATCTACATGTGTAAATACAGCTATTGACAGCCCTTACTTCCTGTCTCTATGAGGCAAAGGATTGAAACCTATAAACACATCTGACACAAATAGATAGTTTATCAAAAATAAAACAAACCCACCTTTTTCATCAGTCCAGTAATTTTTTTTCCCCTGCTGGACACTAAAATGATTGCTTTTCTATTTCTCATCTGTGGGATAAGCATGCTATTATCAGATCCACATTTTGGAGTATATCATGTTCTATTAATCACATTAACATCAGTATAGTATATAGGGGGAAAAAACACTTTTCATTGTTAAATAAATTAGCACCATATTTGATTCCTACAGAAAAGCCTGTTGATCAGGTATGATTTGGTAACCTCTCCACATAGAATATTGTTAGCCGCTTGTATCATGTGGCTGTTGCTTTGAATTAGCTGCTTGTTGGCAGTATTGTCTTTGTCATTAAAGTACTGTAGTGGTGCTAAAATATTTGGGCTCTGGTGCTAATACCTCCAATTTAAACTCCATTGTACATATAAAGTAGCCTGGGACATAAAAACCTATTCCCTTTGTCAAGCAATGCAGCAATGATTTAGATTCTTTGTTCCAAGTGGACTTTTTCTGCTTTCCAACCCAACAGAATGTTGGAAAGAAATTATGTAAAGGAGCTTGGGATTCTGTTTGCCCATCCATCAGCTGGACAGAATGGGCTCAAATATGGTATGATGGGATTTACAAATGAATTGGATCTGACCTGAAGCAGTGAAGCAAAAACAAATTATACACACACAGGAAATGGCACCCAATTACAGAATAGCATAAGACACTTAGTAGGAAGGTTAGGCCTCACAATAGGCTGGGTATGCCTGTCAACAGCAGCAGAAGAAGAAAAAAAACTAGGGCAATTTACATGTGTTGGTGGGCCCTGTAACTGGCCAAAGCCTTCCGGGCATGGTGGGGTAAGGTACAGGCATAGGATTCCCAGACTGTGCCAGGTTTCTGTGCACTGGTAGGCCCTATAGCCTGCGCCAGGCTTCCCAGAGTCTCTTCCATGTTCCTAAGGTACCCTCACATTTGTTATCGCACACTCTGTCTGTTTATTGATGTGCAAGATCACTTAATAATGACAAATGAGATTGCAGGTATTGAGATTGCAGGATTGCAAGTGTTGAGCAAAGTCATCATGTGACATCTTGCTTAATTACTATTTCATTCAGTGACCAAAATTCTTGTCTCAATTATGGTCACAATTTGAAGAATACCTGTACTGTCAATTCCTCATAAGTTCCTCTTTCTTCCCGGTTACATGACCCAGAGTGGAGCTGCTATTAAGGCATTGGAAGGAATTTCAGAAATCATGCTCTGCATACTTTCCTTACCTTGTTTATTTATGAAAATACTTTTGCTTAACCTTTTGTCCCAATAACTTGACTTTAAATTCAGGTGGCTCAAATCCAAGTTCAACTATTCACATTACGGTAAACCCGCTGAAATTACGTGAAAATACATTATGAATCCAGGATGGGAAGAAACACAATAGCCTTGAATTATGATTTAAATCCATGGGAATGTGCACAAACATGCAACAGGGCAGGATTGGATAAATAATTATCTTTCAACCTTAACTTCAAGAGTTGTATTGCAAAAATAAATTGGGAGAAGAAGAAATGGAAATTCATCTAGAAAACCCAGGAGAAGGCAAGGATATACAGTATTTGTGTACATATAATGTAAATAAAAATTAAAAGAAATACAGAAATATAAAAAGTGGCACAATTTACATGTTCATAAACATTATTTACTCCTAAAAATTGAAAGTTGAATAAATAACCTGACTGAATAAAAGCTGCTACAACTGATGCATTGCAAGGAAATAATTGAACTATGTATTCTTTCTTCGAGGATCCATTTACATATGTAGCTCTTCACATCAGGGTGGCAAATATCTCCTGATGAACATCCAGATGTAAGTTACAGCAAAAACTGAGAATACAAAAATAACTTATCTTAGCCTTAATTTCATTTTCATTCTAGTTTTCATTCTGGATCTTCCATTGCACAATGGGTGAGAATTCTGGAAATTGCAAGTCGTAACAAATCTGAAGAAAATCAGGTTGGAGAAAGTAGAACAATAAAATTACATTCAGTAGTAGGCAACAAATACAGAAATTATTTAGTTCTGTGGTAATTCATTCAATAGCCACAATGTTAATTAACTTCTGAGGGTATGGCATGTGCACAAGTGCACAGAGAGTATCTTGTGAACATGAAGAATTAGCTAGTATGATTCACAAAGAACTTCCAGTGCTTCACAAATGAATCCCAAACCAATCCTTTCAGCCATACGTTTTTGTTGTAAGATCGAGTACAGAATCTGAACAAATATGGTTTTCTTAGCCATAGCATGCTTTCTCCTGTTTATTGTTCATGGTATGATATCATTTCAGTTGCCTGACTGGATGTGTGAAACTTAATGGGAGAAGAATAAATGACCCATAGTCAATGGCAACGAATCAACACATAAATAATTTTGTGGCTGAGTGATGAAGCAGCTGCTCACGCACTGCTTCTCCTAAGCTCAATGCAGAAATGTGGAGGCCTGCGCTGGCACAGCAAAAGGGATCAAGGCAGGGCAGACCCATTTCACCTTCAACCTATCTGGAAGAAAACATGTGCAGGACTGAACCGTGTAGAGAGACAAATCCTTTTTTTGTTAGGATCAGTTTCACAAATATTTAATCACAGATTCATTCTGCCCCGAGTCTCTAAGTTCTTGAGGCATGTTTTTTCACTGTATCTATTAGCATCTATTTAACAACCTACTTAAGCAACTTGCCCGGATTTCCCCATTAACTTTTGTACCAAAATTTTAACTAGAGGTGGGTGGGAACAATATGATGCTTCTATCACTTGTAAAAAAGGAGCAAAGTTTTCATCATACATTCATGGCAACCATCTTGACTTTTTTTATCCCAACTGGTGGATGCTCCTAGATCAACATATTAGCCTGGGAAACCATTTAAGAATGTGCAATGTGAATGAAGTTCTTCCATATTCCCTAGGATGACATTGCTGGAATAGCAACAGACACATTTCTTTTTTGTAACTTCAGAAGGACTTTCAATCACATGTATTGTTATAATTCCAAGGAAGAACAGAGAAGAACCTCAGAGGAGATAAACAAATGAATTGGTCTTGCAATTTCTGTGAAACTCAAAAATATATAGTTCCTAATGTGCATTTAGAAGTAGCATTCTCTAACTCCTTCACACTGTGATCAGTACTCTGTCACAAAGCTGGAAGAAAACAACAACATAAAATAGCTTCTTGATGACCTCTAGTAAAATGGGATATATCATCAACAGCAACACAATAATGCTGTCATGTGAAGGTATGTTTCCACTCTGTCCTTTAATGTTTGGGAAATTAATAGCTAAAGCCCATTGTTCCTTTAATGTAGTGACAAGGTCATTAGTGGCTGAAAAGTAGTCACTTAGCAAAACACTGGGTTATTTTTGTTTTCCTTTTAAGCTAATTAAACAGGGTTTTTCTTCAACTGTCAGAACAAGCTGGGAACATGAGGAAAAATAGATATGAACAGAGTGGTGAAGAATTCCTTGAAGGTTAATACTGGGCTTCAGAGATCTTGTTCAATGTCTCTTGCAGTGTGAATGATGGACTATGTTCAATATCATGGACATAGTCCGAAATATTTTTTTTATCATCCTGATGGGAAACATTGTGCCTTTGAAGCAAAAGTGCATATTAGTAATATTGCAGGTATTCAGTTTGGTATTAACTATGCTGTTTTTATTCTGAACAGCAAGATTTACACTTTAGGACTTGATGTCCAGCTTTCCAGATCTTGTGATTTCACATTTGTTATGAATTATATAGAAAAGTAAAAGTAAATGGAGTTGTTTTATTTATTTCCAGTGCTACCAAGCTCTAGGTACTGCACAATAATAACAAAAAGCATACAATTATAAATCAGCCCAGTACTGAAACATTATTGAAATCTACCATTCAATCAAATTAAAATACTGTGAAATTAACATAAATTGCAGCAGCCTCTTTGAGTAAGTTTTCTTCCTGTTCCAACAGCTTCTTGAAAAATCCATGCATTCACTGATTTTCTGAAGATGACAAGTGTTAGGCTGGTCAGATTGTAACTAGAGGAGACAGTCCTGGAAAGCATTTGGGTTGAAGCCCATTAAGGAACTTTAATATCAGGACTTTGAATTGTACCAGGAAACATACTGTTATCTAATTCAGTATCCACAATGTAACTGTCAGACTGAAATAGTTCTCACCCTTCAGCACGAAGATACTTTCAGTAGTTTCCAGGTGATCTTTGGAGACAGATCCATATAAAGCTCATTGTAATTTCCCAGTTTAAAGGAGTCTGGATTACTGTCACAAGGATCTCTAGGTCCAAGAAGGGCTGCAACTGGTGTACCAGCCACAGCTAGGCAAAGACACATTTTGGCCTCTGCTGTTCCACCTAGGACCAGCTCCTTTTTTAGGAGTGTGACTGCTTCAAGAGTCAGTGAGGGTGCCACAAAACCAGTCACTGAGTTTTACAAAGATTCAACTTGTTGCATCTCACACAATTCTTTTCAGCTTCAGACTGAAAAATGATCTCCAGTGAATGAACACTTATAACTGAGTATCATCAGCGTATTGGTGATATTTAAATCCAAACCAGTATATAATCTTCCATAATAGCTTTATGTAGATGCTAAATATCACAGTATCATGTTGCTGACCCTATGATAGCTAAGAGTTGGGATTCTAAGGGTGAAGAGAATCCTGAGTCCAGTACAATTCATATGAACAGAAACTCCAACCTATAAGAACAACTCTTTACAGTTGTTCTTACAGGTTGGAGACTGGATGGGAGAATAGAGCTTTTCAGATGTAATTAATTCTCTCTGCAGCATGTGATACTATGGACTATGGTGCTCTTCTGGAGCTTCTATGGGGACTGAGAACTTGGAGCTCTATGTTGCATTGGTTTCATTTCTTCCTGAGCTGGGAAGAAACCAACTATCAAAAACAACTAATAATTTACATACTGGGTCTGAACCCTGACTGAAGGGGGTTTCTGTTCATCTGAATTCTAATGGACTCAGGATCATCATCCTTCTTAAAGGACTTTCCACTAATATGCAGGAGAAGATTTTGACTATTTGTCCAAATCTGGAATTAATAGGCACTTGTCATATGCATTCATTGGCTGGTTATGGATTGAGGAAAGAAAGTAGTTAACAAGACACATGGCTTAGAGGATCTGGAGCATAAACTACCCAGATGTGACAGTGTTTGTGGTTCTTCATGAAAATGTACAGTGGGATATTAACAGGGTGTTCCAGACACACATGTTTCAGATTATTTTGTTCCCCAACTCCATTGGCTTAATATTATACTTTTACTCTCTAAAAGCCCATAAAGCTTCCTTCAAAAACTCATAACGTTTAACCTACATATGTATACAGCCTCCAGGGTATAAACAGAACTGATTTGATTTTGATATATTTATACTATTGCTTAGATGTCAGTTTCTATCCAACTGAACATTTTGTAAGTAAGTAAAGGAATTTGTTTTGGTTTTACCTCAGCGAATGAGATCAGTTGTAAAAGTAACTGAAGATATTCTTCTAGCCAGAAGTCTGGCTCTGATGCCAAGCGTACTATTTGCAATTTCAACAAAGAAGCATGAAGAAAGTTGGATTCAAAAATTTACACTTTGGTATCTTCAGTAGCTAAAAAAGCAGTTCAGGAATAATTTTAATGTATTATTATTGTTATTATTATGAGTCACATTAATTGTTGTGGCAATAGCATCAGACAGAACAGCTATAGACTAGACCTGTAGTCAGAAAAGATTGTTTGGCCATCACATCCAACCTTCTTCTTCGATCAGGAATCTGAATTTACGTATTCCTTTGACTGGTTTCCACTTGGACACATCTAATTCTGGGAAACTCAACAGTTTTCTCAGAACTATGTAAATGCTCAAACTACTCTTACAATAAGGAAGTTTTCCTTTGTATCCATTTTTCAATACAGGGCATTGTGTACATGGAGCAGAAGAGAAGCCCTGTTAGCCTGATGCTATCTTGCTCGCCCACCCATCTCATTTGTGTACCAGTGAATCAAGTATAGATGCATAGACATTTGCAACAATTGACAATAAAACACATATAATATGTAATCAACATTTAGAATGTCCATGGTAAAGATATAAATAAAAATAATACAGGCAACTGGAGCAAAATTTGTGCCTTTGATGTCTGACTCAGCAATGATTCATTTAACTCTCCATGTCCAAGTTTCCCAATTTGGTGTGATCCAGCTGTTCTTGGACTATATGCAGCTGTACCAGAGAGCCCTGCCAGTAGTCAATGAAGATAAGCTCAAAAATTTTGGAGACGCCACACTCCTTACCCTTGACCTAGTTCTTAATTTTGCTATTCATTTTGAAATATGCACACTCAACGTATTTCAACAAATAACAAAAAAAAATTCAGCTGGCTTTTTTGTTTTCCCTTGGTATTTCTTGTTATGACTTTTTTTCCCCCTTTCATTTTGTCCTTGGCTTTTTAAGTTGATTGTGTGCTGTAAGCTTATATAGGCATCTGGACAAAGATGTAATTGGAGTACAATTTGGGGGTTGTGGCCACATGTGTCACCCATGTAAAAAAATGAGTGGGCTTTGATTGTACAGTCACAACTTACCTTCTTGAATTTTTGAAAAAAAAACAACAACCCAATAGTTGCTCCAAAATTTGATGCAGTCATTCTAGGAGCAGAGGTTTCATGAAATATCTCCTCCCTTTTATCTGCTATTCAAATCTTTTTTTCTGATCTTCAACACGCTTCTTGAGAGCATGTGTCATTAGATTCAGTTGTGCACATTTTTATGTAGCAATCCATAGAATTGGATTATTAATCTCCAATTTCTCCTGTTCCTCTTTCCCTTCTCATCCCCAAAAAACTAGCATTGGACTTTTAAGCCTATGATCAGCTTTTGAATAAAGCATCTTTACCGATTATATGGTGTGTGTGTGTGTGTGTGTGTGTGTGTGTGTGTGTTTAAATCCAACCATTGCATTCCCCCCCCACCCCCACAAGTTCAGATTTATAAACAGGATTTCAAGTGGAACAAACTGGGCAGTGACTACATTTTTAACACACTCCTTTCATTTTTGCCCTTTCTTGCATGAATAGCTACCATTGTAACCTTAAATCAAATGAGCTGCAAAAGACATGACTTGTGTATTTTTTCCATCAATGTTAAACTGCTGTCCATTATAACACACAGTTTGTGGCCGGTGCTCTCTAAAATTCAAAATAAATATCGGAACAAGTTTTTCTGGGAAAGAAATAATGGTAGCCCTCTCAGTTCCTTCCTTGGAAAAGAACACATTTGCCACATATACCGTACATAAAGATAGACAATACATCTAGTGGGAGTGGGGGATATTTTATTTATTTATTTGCTTGTTTTTATTTATAAAGGTAAAGGTTCCCCCGCACATGCGTGCTAGTCGTTTCCGACTCTAGGGGCCGGTGCTCATCTCCGTTTCAAAGCCGAAGAGCCAGCGCTCATCCGAGGATGTCTTCGTGGTCAAGTGGCCAGCATGACTAGACGCCAAAGGCGCACGGAACGCTGTTACCTTCCCACCGTAGTGGTCCCTATTTTTCTACTTGCATTTTTTACGTGCTTTCGAACTGCTAGGTTGGCAGAAGCTGGGACGAGTAACAGGCGCTCACTCTGTTACGCGGCACTCGGGATTCGACCCGCCAAACTGCCGACCTTCTGATCGACAAGTTCAGCGTCCTAACCCACTGAGCCACCGCGTCCCTTTTATTTATATCACATGTTTATTAATTTTAAAAATAACTCAAGTTGGTGAACACATCCAACACACCTTCCTCCTCCTATTTTCCCCACAACAAGAACCTTGTGAGGTGGGTTATCCACTCATATGGCTTTCATGGCTAAGGCAGGACTTGAAATCACAATCTCTTGCTTTCTAGCCTGATGCCTTAGCCACTACCAAACTACCCTAGTTAACAATTTGTCTGAGGAATACTATGGCAAGTTTAGTATCAAGAAGGCAAAAGATTTATATGATCCGATATAGTCTAGATTCCCAGGAGGGAGGATTCATGCATTCTGGAGGAATATGAGGCAGCTCAGTTGATAGTTTGTGTGAGAGAAAGAGGGTGAAGACAGCCTCTCCCTAATTGTTCTCAAGAGGCTATGCTTGTTGTAGATGTAGAAGTGCTTTAATTTGTCAAGCTTCTGTCTGTAGGTGTGGAACAATAACAAAATCTACTTGGAACAATCACCATATGTCTTCCTTTGTTTTGGGGCCTGAAGATGAGAAATCACAGTATCGATTCTTCTCAAGTGGGCATGTGCCATCACTTATCTCCTTTCAGTTCCAATTCTGACATTTTGTTCGGCTTTCACCTTAGCCAGGTTGGCTTCACTAGAGCTCTGTGGGATGATATACAGTAAAACTATCCCTTTTCAGCAGGGTTTACTGTATGTCCATGTGGAGATGATTCTATGGAATCCCTAAGCCATATGCCTCCACGTTGCTCTTTCTATAGGGAATCAAGTAAACTTTCTCTCTCTCTCTCTCTCTCTTTGTGTGGGTGTGTCTGTGTGTGTGTGTGTGTGTATTCCACTTTAAAGAACTACTCTGAGAGAGAGGATAATGTCTGTCTGTCATTGCTTCTATCCGACCAGAACCTTGATACATATTTTCAGGTTTCCCAATTTTATGTTCTCATGTGTTGTATCCATCCTTTCTACAGTTGATCTTTAGCACAAATTTTGTTGATTGCCACTGATATTTGTATTACAGTTTTTATAATAATGTATTTATGTCAATTTATTGCTTTTTATAGTTTTACTAATAATGATGGGTTTGTGTATTTTATTGTTTTCCTTTCACGTACTTCAGTAGGGGCTTGAACCAATTGACTTGTTTGGTATTTGGAGACCATATAAGGGATGCCTAGCAAAACAGGTGTCAAAGGAGGAAGCTTGCCAGTTTTGTCAAATGGCTGTCATGATATTTTCTGCATTTTCCAGAATACAAATTGTGAGGTTTCTGTAGGAATTCAAATCTGCGAATCAGTGCCTTTTCTCTGGACAAATAGGCATGCTGGACTGTGGCCACCAGCTATTTTTTACATTCCAGGGGCACGTCTATATCACAGCCATTTGCAATCCTCAGTCTCCCCATTTCTTCAGATGCACTGGGATAAGGAAATCCAGAATTAACTGTGAACTTCCATAAAGACTTTGTACTTTACCTGAACTACTAACGGTCAAAGTAAATTGGTGGTAGATAAGAGTAAATGGAATTCAAGATGGGCTGGACTGAGATCTCTTGGGTGCATGAAGGGACTGTAGACTGGTGGTGTGTTTGTCTTCTCCCTCAGTCTCAGCCTGGTCATCTCCTACAGTTTCCATTATTTTCTGTAACTACAAAATAGGTGAGCCCTGACTTTGTTTGTTTTGGGTCCTCTTTCTCTTCAAAAGAGGAGAACCCAACTGAATCTTCTCCTTGGGTAACCCAGAACTGCTGTACTTATTGTGTACCTTTTCCCCATTCCCTTCATCTCTTATTAACACCATCCTCTTTCCTCCCTGACTTCTCCTCTTCATGTTGCCTTCTTTCATCTCTCATTTCCCACTTATCCTCTGTTCTTCTTCTTGCTCTTCAAGTGTTTGCTGTCAGGACTAATATAAACTTTGTAGCAACCAGTCATGTAAAGCACTTTTCCGTGACAACTTCCTAGAGACATGCTACATTTCATCATGGTTTAATCCGGTTGAACAGCCAGGGCTTCTTGGAAGTCTCCTTATGCATCTGAGTCTCGAAGCACTGGGGGGGGGGGGGGCTCAGACTGCTTATTTTGTAGGATAGAACTATGATGCTTTCACTCTCAGAAAATGGTCACTTTGTCCACATTGTTCAATGCATTTCTGCCTCAAAGGCAGGAAGGAGAGGAGAGATAAGGCCACCTAACCTGTGAAATCAACACCTTGAAAAAAATCTGGGTACCTCTATATAAAGCTCAAATCCAAATTACCTTGCAGAGGCTTGGAGGTTATCAAGATTAATTCTTTATTTATTAGATACAAAAAAAGACTCTTACCTCCTAGCACACATTCTGGAAAGAAAGAAAGAAAGAAAGAAAGAAAGAAAGAAAGAAAGAAAGAAAGAAAGAAAGAAAGAAAGAAAGAAAGAAAGAGAGAGAGAGAGAGAGAGAGAGAGAGAGAGAGAGAGAGAGAGAGAGAGAGAGAGAAGAAAGAAGAGGGAGAAAGGAAGGAAGGAAGGAGGGAGGGAGGGAGGGAGGGAGGGAAGGAAGGAAGGAAGGAAGGAAGGAAAGAAGGAAGGAAGGAAGGAAGGAAGGAAGGAAGGAAGGAAGGAAGGAAGGAAGGAAGGAAGGAAGGAAGGAAGGAAGGAAGGAAATGCATGAGTTTTCCAGACTACATTTTTATATGAATCAAAACCTGTTGCATTCTGCCTCGAAAGTTTGCACTGATAGTTAAATCAGGAACATTGCATTAATAAGTCATTAAGAGGAAGATAGGTAATGATACAAATTAAAATGGAAATTGTTTCATTTTCATACTGTATTATACATAAACAGGAAGTCTCATAAGGTATTAGACCCAATATAGGCATAATACAAACACTTAAGCAGACTTATGTTATTTCCATTTATTTCTTTGAAAAGCACTTTATCTGACAAAAGGCTACAGGTAATATGCATGTGGTCATCATTAATAGCCTATGATTTCTCCATCTCTTCTTTAGTCCTCCACTTGTGCTGTTGCCATGGTGCACAATAATAAATCATTTAAAAAAATCTATTCTATGAATCTCATGACAAGTTGGATTCAAGACCTGCACATTGAGCTATATTTAGAGCCCAACTCCATTCAGGAGTTGGTTAATGTTCTCAGATCTTCATTAGTCAGCTACTTCCAGCTGTGAAAAGGTAGCTTTTCTCCAGCTGGCAGTTCAATGAGAAGAAATAAAGGAACTGGAGGCATTGTGTTGGCAGAGCCAGGGAGAAAGACAATTACTAGAGCCTTGTGGAGCTACATCCAAACTGTTTATGAAGATAGGTTGCCCACAATAGAGTGGTTATCTATGCAATTCCTTCCTACCTCAGTTCCCCCCCAAAAAAAAATTCAAAGAAAAAAGAGACAAATTTGCATTAGCCAATTTATACACATAGAAGCAAATATAGGAATGATTGTTATATTGTAATTTTAAAAAGCTATCTATTTCCCAATGGGGGTGAAAAAAATATGTGCTTGCCTGATATGCTCTCCAGGTTTTACTTCAGCACAATGGCTTCCTCTTATTTTCTAACAGTTCTTCACAGTGGTGGGATTCAAATATGTGAACAACTGGTTCTCTATGTGGATGCCTGGGCAACAAAAAATCAGCTACTGGTTCTGCCAAAGTGGTGCGAACCGGCTCAACCCCACCACTGGTTCTTCACCAGAATTGAGTAACTGTTCACCTAAAAGATCAAGCTGAAACCATTCTTAATATCCCTTTAAGGAGAGAATTGATCTATATAAAGTACACATTATGCAGGTATCCTAAACTTGAAACCTTCAGAAAAATGTTCTATTGTACAAAGGTTTATTCTGATACTGTTTCTGCACAAGGTGATCCAACACCATTTTTTTCCCATCATGTCCATGATGCAGCCTGCTGTTTATGTTAACCATTGATTAAGACTTCCATGTCTTGGAATTTTTCATCCATAGATTATATTAAATGTCTGACAATTTTCAAACTCTTCTCTTTCCCAAAAGAAGGTCTTTCAGTTATATTATGTCCAATGCTTTCCTTCACCCACATTATAGAGCAAACTAAAATTGGGGAGACCCCAGTTCAGTCACAGAATTTAAATGAGTGACTTCAGGTTAGTCATTTTCATAGCCCACTTTCATATATTACAGAATTACTGTTGTGGGAAAATGGCAGCAAGATATGCTAGTGGAAATGCTGCTTGAGAAATCATAGAATATAAAACTTACAAATAAGAATTTAAGCCTCCGCAGAAATTAATTCAATGTGGATCAGGGCAAAAGAGTAATATTTTCACTTTCTCTTCCATTTCTTTCAAAGATCTACTTTGAACATGTAGCTGGATTTCAAAAATGTAAATGCTGTTGTTTCTTCTCTCTGTAGGAAGAAACTAAATTTCATTTTTAATGTGTGCCATTGTACCCACAGGAAAAAAATGACAACAAAGGTTATCTATCTATCTATCTATCTATCTATCTATCTATCTATCTATCTATCTATCTATCTATCTATCTATAAATCTATCTTTAGCAGCTAACTTTGTTTATAAAAGTTTTGTAGAAGAGAAGTGGGGAGAATATCTTATGGCGAGGACCTAGTTTGTAAGTACACAGCCTAAGATTTTTTGGAAGGATTTATTTGCAAATCATCACCAGAAAACAGAGGAATGGATTTACAGAAGAGGCTAGAGATTTCCATGAATTGGTCAAGGATTGTAGTTTGGATCAATGACATACTTTTCATCATACTAGTAGTCTAGACAAAACATAGCAAGATATATGTCAAGAACCTATGATAATATGAATAGATTATTCTCAAATTATGTACACTTTTAAAAATTCTGACAGTACTGTATAGTGAGGGCTAGGTAGTAATTGCAAATATCCATGTAGAAAGAATTGTAGATATCTGATTGCATCTTCTTATATAACTCTCCCTGCAGTTTTGCATACCTTTTCCCCCTCTTAGCTCAGAAAATCCATTTCAGGGGAAAAGAAACTACAGTATGTAAAGGAGAGATAAGAGTTGTCCAGGCAGAAGTACTTTTAATAACAATACTTAGTTATTGTAGCATCCTTGTAGCAATACCTATAAATTTATTTTTGTACTATGTAAAAACAAAGAAGACATGTCTGTATTATACAGGCTGAAGCATACAATAGACATTGTTTAGACAGTTGCTTTATGATTACAATTCTGGTTACACTTTACCAGATTGCCCATTATTGAACATGTTGAAGAGAAACAGAGAGAAATGCACCACAGCAATAGCAATAGCACTTAGTTTTATATACTGTGTCATACTGCTTTACAGCATTCTCTAAGCTGTTTATAGAGTCAGCATATTGCCCCCAACAAGCTGGTCCTGATTTTACTGACCTTGGAAGGATGGAAGGCTGAATCAACCTTGAGCCAGTCAGGATCAAACTCCTGGCAGTGAGCAGAATTAGCTTGCAATACTGCATTCTAACCAATGTGCGCCACGGCTCTTACCAATCCTCTATCATTTTTATGGATATGAATCTTTTTTATTAAAAAAGATTTAAAAATTACAGAAACAAGAAATAGAAATATATTATAAATGAGTAAAAGAAAACGTGATGAATACCAAAGACAGAAATAGAAGGATAGCAGCCTTCAATCTTTCTTGCAGTAGTTACAAACATAGCAATTATCTTCTCAAACCAGGACAATCAGGCATGCAGAGAAAACACACCTCTGTCTCTGAAATAAAAAGAAACACATTTTTGAGTCTGTGTACAGCCCCCCATTCCTGTTTGTATACTCTAGATAAAGGCATTTCTGGATTAAAGAATACTACCAGTTGCAGAACTAAAGGTGTGCCTTCTCCATCCTGGTGTCTGTATTGTCGAACAGCCTCTTCCCTGAAGACCTGGCTGTACTGGAAGGCACTGGAGTCAGGTGGTTAATGGAGGTTAAAAGATGATGGTGCGGGTATGTGTCCAACAGGTTCATTTTGAGATTTCTCCAAGAGGTCTCAACTTAGTTTCTTTTAATTGTTTGTGAATTTGCTCTTTTTTTCCCCTTCTATCTACCAGAGTTTCCTTGATAGATTGGCAACCATATAAATTTGTTCAGTACAAAAAGATTGATAAATGAAATAAATCAGAGGAGCTGCTGTTGGTCATGATGTTGGTAGGAAAGACTTTGCTCCAATTTCTCTCAAGCAGTTAACAGCCAGGCTACAATGCACTCATCTTGAAGATGTTCAAAGGATGTTTAAAATCAGCACGTCATGAAAGCCACATAAGAGCCACATAAAAAAGGGCAAAGTCTGGGCATTTCAGATTTGGACAATCTGACCAAGCCAATGTACAATTACTGTTTTGGTAATTATTGGGCTCAGCCTAGATAAATGAAAGCTGCTGAAAGCTACGGTAATTATAGCTTATTCAGTATTGGATGGCTGGCTTGCTTAAACATGCAAGCAGGCATGGAAGAAGCTTTTTTCTCCCCACATAAAATAGCAACAGTGTAATGTTAAATTTGCTGATTATGCCATACTTTCCAGATTTTTCTTTCTTTCTTTCCATGTCTTAGTCCTTTTCCTGAACTTTGGAGCTCAAGCAGTTTTCCAGAACTAAATTTTTCACTCTAGGCCAAATGAAGGTCCATAGTCATCAAAGCAGGGGATGATCCTTCTGAAAGATGAACTATGTGGGATGAGATTAGGTCTAGATTTCTATCCCAAATCATTGTTACCCACTCCCATATCTAGTCTGGAAGGAACCTCAAGCTTGTTGGAATTCTTTATCTTGCTGCTTCCTCTCAAAAGCAAGGCCTCCTCTTGGTTCATAAAGGAACAATAGTTACCTGTTTTAATAATAATAATAATAATAATAATAATAATACGTTGGAAGGGACCTTGGAGGTCATCTAGTCCAACCCCCTGCTCAGGCAGAAAACCCTATACCATTTCAGACAAATGGCTGTCCAGTCTCCTCTTAAAAACTTGCAGTGTTGGAGCATTCACCACTTCTGGAGGCAGGTTGTTCCACTGGTTAATTGTTCTAACTGTCAGGAAGTTTCTCCTTAGTTCTAGGTTGCTTCTCTCCTTGACTAGTTTCCATCCGTTGCTTCTTGTCCTGCTTTCAGATGCTTTGGAGAATAGCTTGACTCCCTCTTCTTTGTGGCAGCCCCTGAGATATTGAAACACTGCTATCATGTCACCCCTCACCCTTCTCTTCATTAAACAACACATACCCAATTCCAGCAACCTTTCCCTATATGTTTTAACCTCCAGTCCCCCAATCATCTTTGTTGCTCTTCTCTGTACTCTTTCTAGAGCAGGGGTGTCAAACTCAATTTCATTGAGGGCCGCATCAGCATTGCGGTTGCCCTCAGGGGGCTGGGTGGGTGTGGCCTTGGTGGGCGTGGCCTACTGGGTGGATGTGGCTAGAGTGCGTATGGCCTACTGGGTGGGCATGGCCAGCTCTACATCATTCGCATCAAGGGTGCCTATGGGGGCCTGGGCAGGAGTGGGACAGATATGAGGGTCTCTGGCAGAAGGAGGGTCTCTGGGCCAGGGCCAAGGCAGTGGGGGCCATTCCCTCACTGTTTCCAGGATGGCTTTGCGGGCCACATGAAACCACTTTGCGGGCCGGATCCGGCCCCCGGGCCTTGTGTTTGACATGTCTGTTCTAGAGTCTCGACATCTTTTTTACATCGTGGTGACCAAAACTGGATGCAGTATTCCAGGTGTGGCCTTACCAAGGCATTTTAAAGTGGTATTAGTACTTCACGTGATCTTGATTCTATCCCTCTGTTAATGCAGCCTAGCACTGTGTTGGCTTTTTTGGCAGCTTCAGCACACTGCTGGCTCATATTGAAGTGATTGTCCACTAGGACTCCGAGATCTCTCTCACAGTTACTACTATTGAGCAAGGTACCACCTATACTATACCTGTGCATTTGATTTTTCCTGCCTAAATGTAGAACCTTACTTTTTTCACCATTGAATTTCATTTTGTTAGATAGTGCCCAGTGTTTGAGTCTTTCCAGATCCTCCTGTATCTTAAGCCTATCTTCTGGAGTATTGGCTATTCCTGCCAGCTTGGTGTCATCTGCAAATTTGATGAGTTCCCCATCTATCCCCTCATCCAAATCGTTGATGAAGATGTTGAAGAGCACTGGGCCCAGAACAGAGCCCTGGGGCACCCCACTACACACTTCCTTCCATGTAGATGCAGTTCCATTGAGGACCACATGCTGAGTACAGCCTGTCAGCCAGCTACAAATCCATCTGGTGGTGATGCTATCTAACCCACATTTTTCTATCTTATCAAGTAGGTGGTTGTGATCTACTGTATCAAATGCCTTACTGAAGTCCAAGTAAATTATATCTACAGCATTCCTCTGGTCCACTAGTTTTGTCACTTGGTCAAAGAATGCAATAAGATTTGTCTGGCACGATCTGTTTTTGGCAAACCCATGTTGGCTTTTAGTGATAACTTTGTTCGCATCAAGGTGTTCGCTGATTTGTTGTTTGATTATCTTTTCCAGAATCTTCCCAGGTATTGAGGTCAGGCTGATAGGTCTGTAGTTTCCGGGATCTATTTTTCCCCCTTTTTTGAATATGGGAACTACATCAGCTCTCTTCCAATCCTCTGGTAGTTCCCCAGTGCTCAGGATCTTTGAAAAGTTTTTACTCTGCTGTTACCTTAGCTGGTATTCATTTTGTCACCTGAAGGGCATAATTTCAAAGGTTAAAAAACTATTTTAAAGAAGTGGCCTTGTACAAATAATTCAGAACTAAATCACGTTTTCAAAATGTTCAGTAGTGATCTGCTTCTTGAAGTTAAAACTAGTCCTGCTGGATTTTAAGGACTAATCAGTTGATTCATAAAATAAGCTTTTGTAGACCTTACTCTTATATATTAATAAGCTCTTTTTTCTGTTTATTGTTTTGGAGGTGTCAGGACTAAGCTTTGACCCCATTTGGCTCATATTCAAGCTTAAAAAATAATTAAAATAAGGAGGGTTGTTGGGTGAGAAAGAAGACCTTTAATCAATACAGAATTCCAGCAAGTGATACATGTTTCAGGTTTTCATAGCCAGTTGGCATCATTCAACATGTCCACAAAATTTCATTGTGCATAATATAAGTAGCTTGCCTTCTTTTTGTATTTCATTCTCTAATACGGGGTTGGACAATCTTTTGCTGGCCTGTGGCTGTACTTGGATTAGTCCGAGTACAACCACAGAACTGGGTATAAGTTGTTATGGGGAAAGGGCAAGGGTCAAACTTCATAGCGGGATAACACAACATGGTTTAGGCCAATCTGAAGTGTTGGTGGGACAAGAAATTTCTTCCCACAGCCAACTAGAAAGATTTTGGGAAATTGTGGGGACTTTTTTTTTAATTAAGCATAAGTTAAGGTTTATGATCTTTTTGTATCATAATGCAGCCCATTTTTAGCATCATAATGCCCAGTTTGGGAGAGGAACCCTGGAGCTACAAGAGGAGAAAACTCACCCAATTGTAGTCCTTTGAAAATAAGGTGACATACTGTACCTTGGATGAAAGCTTCTTGAAGCAGAATGTTTCGTTTGAAGCTATATTCACAGCATAAACCCAACATCTCTACTTGATACTCCTCCAAGTCTCCAAACTCCCTGGCTGCATTCTTCAGCACACTGTCTCTCAGGAGAGTTTATTTAAGTTCAGAGCAGTCCGCTGTTTATTTATTGCATTATACAAAGGGTTCAGGAGAAACTGTTCTAAAATGTTTGTTACCTTTTTATGCAATGCAATGAGCTGTTACAGAGAACTTAATCATAGATTAATAAATATGAAGACTCTGGACTATTCCACTGCCTCTGCATCTTTACTCTAATATGTGTCCAATTTCACAGGCTTTTTAAATGGTGAAGTGTTTTCGGAGTTATTCCTACAAGTTTAACTAACCATGATTTAAGTAACATTCCAGTTACTTAGTTTTGCAAATTTGGCTGGTTAAATGTTATTGTTAACTATAGTGTTCACTTTGCAGAGATAAAGTGAGGTTAGAAATTTTTACTGGTTAAATATTATACAATGGTCACTTAGATATATAGCACTGTAATAAACATTAAATGACACAAGGATTTCCTTTCTACCAGTCACAGTTAAACAAATTGTTCTGCTTATTGCTCTTTCTTACTTTCTAAACTCAACCAAGTAATCTTTGATCTGTTTTAGTAAATAAATAAATATTCAGGAAATAACCAGCTGAACTTTGCTTTTTTAAAAACAAATCTGAGATGTATCATAGTCTTCAGAGGGCCTCTAAAAAGAAGCAAATACAATGTGTTATGAGAAACATCAGTCTCTAAATCAGAACTGCCAAATGCTGAAACCATCTATAAAAAAATGTTTTTGGAGAATCCAGTTAGCCAACAGGTCATGCAGACATTAAAATGGCACACTTTTTAAAACCAGGAAAATCTTAAGACCTTCCCAAAATATTCTTTTATTCTCATACATTTATGGAAACCATTTTTCACATGTTTTCTTTAGACGGACATGCCCATAATTAATTAGTGGATTCATCAAGGCTGTTGGTATTGAATGACCTTCCTTTTTTTTTAATAAATCCTTATTTACATTTCGTGTTAAAAACACACCATACACCAACAAAGACAAAAAAAAACATTTACAATATACAGAAAACAAAGAAATGAAAAAAATGAAAACCATTTCAAAAATTTCAAATTATATCTACTTCTAAACTAACAATTATATTCCACTCATTAAGTCTCTTATAACTATCCAACTCCAAAGCTTATTCATTAACAAAAACTATATCACTTCATTTTTGACCAACCTCCAAGCCACCCTCATTTCTTTAATCTTTTATCCATCCAAATATACCATTTATTCCATGATAGAAATGCTGGTGTCTCTTCTTTACCCTTCAACTTCTTGGTCAATGTGTCTGCTTCTGCACAATCAAGTATTCTCCTAATTATAGCTTCATCCGGTGGGGTATGATTTGCCTTCCAAAATTGAGCATACCCAATCCTCGCCACCATTAAGATATGTAAAACTAAATACCATATTCCCCTCTTAATATTTCCAGGTCTGAAGCCAAGCAGATACGTCTCTGGTTTAAGATCAACTAAACACCCTGTAATTTCCTCTATTCATTTTTGAATCCTCATCCAATATCTAACCACTTCCGGACATGTCCACCATAAGTGATAATATGTGCCAATCCCTTTACCACACTTCCAACAATCGGCCGACAATCCGAGGAACATTTTGGAAAGTCTAGCCGGAGGGAGATGCCATCTATAAAGCATTTTGTATATGTTCTCCTTATATAACGTGGAAACCACCAGCCTCATATTAATCCACCAAATCTCTTCCCATTTCTCAAGTGGAAGTGCACAACCAAAATTCTTCCCCCAGGCAATCATCGCATCTTTTACCACCTCCACCCCTACTACCTTGGTTAGCAACAATTTATAGCACTTAGATATCATCCCTTTCTCCGGACCCATCAGAATCTTATCTAATTCCTGCAGATTCAGATAAATACCCCTTCTTTCCTTATCCTTCTTATACCTTGACTGAATCTGCAGGTAGGCCCACCACTCCAGTTGAAACCCTTGCTGAGCCAGATCTTGTCGCATTTTGAGTTCTCCCCCGCTATCTAAAAGTTCTTTGTAAGTTGGTCTTCTTCCCTTCTTGAGTAGGGTCGGATGGGTCAAGGCTTCCAAGGTTGATAACCAACACGGAGTTTGCACATAGTACTTGGTCCTTATCTTATCCCAATTCCGAATCAGTATATCTCTTATGTAATGACGAGTAAACTGTTTGCTTGGAGGAGTACCTTCCCGCCAAAGAACAGCATGCCATCCCTGCAACAAATCGAATCCTTCCAAACTCAACAATCGATTATTCCTTAAACTTATCCATTCCTTGCCCCAAACTGAAAGGGCAGCCTGATAGTAAAGTTCCCAATTCGGCAGGCCAAGGCTCCCTCTTTCCTTAATTTCTTGCATCATTTTTTTTCCAATCCTGGGCCATTTTCCCTGCCATACGAATCTAGAAACTACCCCCTCTAACTCTTTTAAAAATTTCATTGAACGTTTAACCGGTGCTGTCTGGAAAAGAAAATTCCATTTCGGCAAAATATAAGATTTCACCGTGGCTACCCTTCCTAATAATGACAACTGTATCCTACCCCATTTTCCCAAGTCCATTTTTGTTTGTATCAGTAATTTAGAATAATTATCCTCCCTAATACTTGAACATCTTCCCGTCAACCAAATTCCTAAATATTTCACCTTCTTCACGATTTTAAACCCTGTAATGTCCTCTAACATCTGTTTACTTCTATTCGAAAGATTTTTTGTTAATATATTCATCTTATCTTTATTTACTTGTAGACCGGCCACATTTCCAAATTCCTCAATCCTTTTTAGTAATTCCGTGCTGGATTCCAGAGGGTTTTCTAAAACGAAGACCATATCAACTGCAAACGCCTGCAGTTTATAAATTTGGTCTCTTATCTGAAGCCCGGTAATCTCCTCATCTTTCCTTATTATTCTCAATAGGGGTTCTAAAGTTAAAATAAATAAAAGTGGGGAGAGTGGACAACCCTGCCTAGTGCCCTTACAGATATCAAATTTGTCAGTTAAATTCCCATTTATCAACAATCTCACTTCCTGCTTAGTATAGATTGCTTTAATCATATTACAGAATTTAGCCCCAAACTCCATATGTTCCAACTGATACATTGGGAAATCTCAATTAACCCTATCAAATGCTTTTAGAGCATCGATAAATATTAAAGCTAATTGTTTATCTGGTCGGCTTTCATAATACTCCAGAACATTTAATATAATTCTGAGATTATCCTTGATTTGTCTAGTGGGAAGGAACCCATTCTGGTCTGTATGTATGAATTGGTTTAAGTAAATTTTTAATCTATCAGCAATTATTGTCGCAAATATTTTATAATCTGAATTAAGAAGGGATATTGGCCTATAATTTTTAATATGCTTCGAAGGGGAGTCATCCTTAGGGATCAAACTAATATTTGCCTCCAACCAAATTTGCGGGACTATAGCCTCATCCAAAATTTCATTAAATAGATTTTTCATATGTTTTCCCAACGCTTCCACTAATACCTTATACAATTCTGCAGGAATTCCGTCAGTGCCTGGGGTTTTTTGACATTTCTGTTGTCTTACTGCTTTTTCAATTTCTGCTATTGTTATCTCCTGATCTAAGGCCTCTTTCTCATTAGGAAGTAACTTAGGAAGGTCTGACTCTGTCAGGTATTGTTTAATCTTCTCCTCAGGAACCTTTTCTTCCTGATATAATTCTGTAAAAAACTCAATCGCTATCTTTTCTTTCCCTTCTTTGTCCCCTATCAGTGTCCCCCTCTTATCCTCTAACTGCTCAGTTCTTCTACTTTCCTTCTCTTTCCTTATTCTATAGCTAAGCCATCTCCCTGGCTTATTGGCATATTCAAAATAGTTTGCCTCACCACCCTAATTTGACGTGCTATTTTCTCTTGATCCACAAGGTTGAGTTTATGCCTCCAAAAGTCCACCTGCTCATTCCCATACACTTTCTGTGGGTTTACCTGGAGAGCCTTCTCTGCCTTAGTAACTTGCTCAGCAATTTCCCTCCTACTTTCCTCCTCCTTCCTACGTTTAACTGCCATCTGTTTTATTATCAAGCCTCTCAGATAAGCTTTAGCCATATCCCAAACTATTTGTAGGGGCATCCCTTCCATCCTATTTTCTAAAAAACCCAGGCTCATCTCTTGTTTAATTTTTTGTACAAAAACTGTATCCCTCAGAGTCTCCAGACTCATCATCCATCTACCCCTCACTCTACTCAATACCCAGGGGGAGGGCTTTCTCTGTGGGTGCACCGGCCCTTTGGAACCAGCTGCCTGTAGAGCTTAGGACTGCCCCTGACCTTCGCTCATTCCGCCCGGACCTGAAGACCTGGCTCTTCGAGCTTTCTGGCCTAGACTGAGAGTATTAACTGGGGTTTTAATTGTATTTTTAATTGTAATTGGGTTATATTTCAAGGTTAGTGTAATTATTTTAATTGTTTTTAATTTTTGTAACTTGTTGCATTGTTTTAAAAAACCTTGTGAACCACCCTGAGTCCTACGGGAGAAGGGTGGTATATAAGTTTAATAAAATAAAATAAAATAAAATAAATAAATACTCCCCCTTATCCGCGTAATAGCCACCGGGTTGTGGTCCGCCCATTCGTTCGTCAAAATCATGGCATCTTTCGCACAAGATATCAGCCCATCTGACAACCATACCATATCCAACCTAGACCATACGTTATGCCTGGGGGAATAGTAGGTATAACGTTGAGAGGCCGGGTTAATCTCACACCATATATCCCTAAGGCCAAATTCTTCGCACAAATCCCTAAATACTTTGGGTAAGACCCTCCTATCTTTCCCTTTTTTTCTTCTTCAAATCAACCCTCCCTGTTTTGTAATCCTTAGCCCTATCTACCACCACATAAAAGTCCCCCAAGAGACACATCTGCTCATACTCCAGGTCTAATATTTTCCGATATATTTTCTGGAAAAAGTCTCCCTGATTATTATTAGGTGCATATATGCCTACCAGTAACACTTTGCTTCTCACCATTTCTATCTCCAACATCAGGCTTCTCCCCTCCGGGTCCGCCCATAATTCTTTAGGACACAAGTACTCCTTAACATACATTGCTACACCTTTCTTTTTCTCCTCAGCAGACGCTACAAATATTTTCCCTAGTTTAGGGTAACTCAACAGATTAGTTTGGCATTTCTTAATATGAGTTTCCTGAAGGCATAATACATCGGCTCCACATTTCCTTAATCTGGTTAAAATAGTTTTTCTCTTGACAGGAGCATTGAGACCATTAACATTGAGTGTCAAAAAATTCACCCCTTGACACATCCTTACTTATGTGGGGCCTTAGATTTGGTAGTCTGTCTAGTTACCCTCTTATATTCTTCTCCCTTTCCCTCTCCACCCCCCTCCCCCCTCCCCCTCCGCTCCCCCCGGATTCCTCTCCTCCCTCTGACTTCTACTCTCCACTTCTCCATCACTCTCCTGATCACTAGTCCCACAAAAATTTTTATAGAAATCTTGTGCATCACGTAGACTCTCAATCTTTATCTTTCGGTCTTCCCACATCACCAGGAGCCCCTCTGGAAGCAGCCATTTATATGCCACACCTTTTTTTCCTCAATTGTGAAGTAACAAATTGATAGCGTTGATGTTGCTCTTGGACCTTCTTGGCAGTTGCTTAAGAATTTTAACCGGACGGCCTTTATACTGAATTGGTTGGTCTCTAGCTCTATAAAGCACTTCATCTCTAAGCGCCTTTTTGGTAAACCTAACGTGCACTTCCCTAGGGAGGCTGTATCGCCTAGCATAATTGGTATGAACTCGAAAGGCCTCATCAATATCACACCGAACCTCTTTTTTCTCTTTCCCCACCAGGTCTGCGATCATTTCTCCTACCACTTCTTCCAGCTGTTCTTCTCTGTCTTCCATCACATTTTGGAAGCACAAAAAAAAAGGCCGCTTTCTCCATCTCCAGGTACACCATATCATCTTCCAGCTTCTTGGACGCTTGCGTGCACCTGTGCTCCCATTTCTCCATCTGCTTCTCCATATTCTCAGAGTCCTTTTCTACTGTTTTTATTCGCTCTTCATGCGTATCCAGAGTCACCTGGACTACACCCAATTTTCCTTTAATTTCCTTCATCTCCTCTCTCATGTCCCCCAACTCAGCCCTCAGGCTGTCAAAATTCCTCTCCATTATGTCCTGCATATTTTGTAGCATCGTATAAATCCCTTGAATTGTAGCAGATTTTTCTGTCGCCGATAGGCTCTCCATTGACTTCCTAACCCCTGGTGGCATCGTAACCGGAGAGGCCGCTGCTGTCAGGGCGGGGGCCTTCTTTAAGGTTTTAGTTGATGTCATTAAAGACATTTCAGTTTGTCCCAGGAGGTTTCTCCACACTACTGTACACCACAGGTTAACTCTTTCCCAGATACTTTATCACAAACCCCATACTTCGTTCTAATAAGTCTTCTGCCAGAACTTATCTAAACCCATTCTGTAAATTAATTTCACTTCCGCTCTGTAGGTAGAAAAAAAAAGAAAGAAGGAGTCACATCAATATCCGTCAGTTTAAAGCAGGATTTCTATAAGTCTGCAAATCAGTACACTAGCTTTTTCAGGGGAAAGGAAGCTTCCACCAATCATGTCATATTCGTAAACAAGTCCATTTAAGCCTCTAATCAGCATTCATGGCAGCAGAAGACAAAAGGGGTAACAAAAAAAAAGAAAAGAAAAAAAGAAAAATATTTGTTGCCAAAAGCACCCCCGATAACTGGCTGCCGCTCTTTTCACTTCTGCTTAGCGCCCCGCCGGCACGCTCGCTCAGAAAGTCTTTAAACTCACTTCCACTCTTTCTCACTTCCCTGCTTCTTCTCAAACTGCCAAGTCATTGGCTTCAGGGCTGCCAAACCGCGGCCCTCTTTCAAGCCTCTGGATCCTCGGGGTGCTTTCCTTTTTCCAGCGAGGTGGTCGCACCACACCTCACCTCCGAAGATGCCCCCTCCACTTCTCCCAGCCTCTCCGGGGCTGGAAATGGCAGAATATCGCCGCAGGAGGCCTGAAAAACAACAAGAGGCTCGGCCGTCTATCGCCTCCCCTCCCAAGGCAGCGCCATCTTGGACTCGAAGGTGCTGCCATCCCCAGGAATTCAGTGCCAAGCCTGAAAACCCTCCACTGTGCCTTGAGCTAATGGCTTGTTGTTGTAATTGGCTTGTTTCTATTGGTTCTTACACCTAGTGCTACATAAGTAGAAGAAACGGTTTATAAAAAATTGTTACCAGACTACCAACATCAACTGTCATGGGAATTGCAGGTCATTTGAAACTATATGCAATGATGCCTCCTTGCCCCATATTTTTGTTAGGCAAGTTAGATTCCAAGTTCTATTTAAGTTCATTCAGTTTATGAAAATAAAATGGCTCATTTTCCTACCATTATCATACTGTGAAGATTATTATGCCCTAAACAGAAGAAAGCCACTTTTTTCCTGCTTTAACTACTTAGCATTAATTTGTGGATGTGGAATCAAAACAAAACTCCAAGAATGAATCATGGTTCCTTCTGATAGGAAATGTTGTAATTGCCATCTGCCTTATATTAAATACAGCTGCTATCTGTGAGAATAGCATTTGAGAATAACAAAAAAGAAAGAGCTATTTACCCCTTTCCAAGTGCCCCAGCAGCCAGGCTTCTCTAGCAAAATAAAATTTCTGTGAGAAATATCAGGAATTCCAAGATATGGGTGGGCGGGAGTGTTATTACAGATTTCATATTAGTTTCCTGTTTCAAACAGGATTTGTCGATCCCAGGAGCTCTTGGGGTTTGAATTCACATTAGCAAGCTACAGTATGTCAGCCTAAGAATTGTGATTGTTGTTGTTGTTTTGCAGTACAGGGATCTACAGGGGAGGCTGCTTAATTTAATTCAGTCTTGCATAAATTGGTATACATTCAACTGTAAAATAGACATGATCCTCAAAAGCTTCGGAGGTGATGGTAAAATTTGTGAGACTTTCTGCTGCCACCAGACTTTGTCCTTGTAATTGAATTATACCATGTTGCTTTAAAAGAAGGGTTTCATTTTTTTATCCTACCCTAAAGAAAATAATAGAAATTTGTCAGGTTCAAAGAAAATAAATTATTTTGAGTTGCCACAGAAACCATGGAAGATCTTAAATAATAACTTAAATCACTTTTTGGCTGTCAGTCATCAATCTCAGCACCAGATTTTCCTAGCTCCAAGACAATATGTAATACTTGCCAGGAAATACATATTCTCCATCCTGCATTCTTTCCAAGAACACAAGTCATTCACAAGCCATGATAGCTTTATATACAGTAGATGTTGAAAGAATCGTGCTTTATTATTTCCTTTCCTCTAGCTAGGGACTAATGGACTCTTTCTCTGTCTTCCTTCAGTCTGTTTGGTGCATTCATTTTTAATGGGAATCATTCCCTTTCAGCTTCAACTTTCCTTGATAATATTTTTGTGGAAATATTCATTTTGTTAGCCTTCGTAGGGCCCAATTAATCATGCATTTTTCAGATTAGGCATGTTTCTTGAAAATCATTCTGAGAATGGCTTGGCAATATTTTGTTGCACTCTGAAATGCAATGTGAGGAGTTCATAGAACGCTTTGTCTGGGATATAGTTTGACCAGAAACTGTAATTGACTTAAAGCATTAATTATTCAGGATGCCTGCATATACTTTTTTTTTATTCCATTTATATCCCGCCCTTCTCCGAAGACTCAGGGCGGCTTACAAGCTTAGCAGTAGCCTTCATTCTATGAATATGCCTGCTTATTAGGGCTTTCACACACACCCCAAGCGGCATTATTACAAAGTCAGCTTAATTGCCCCCAACAATCTGGGTCCTCATTTTACCTACCTCGGAAGGATGGAAGGCTGAGTCAACCTTGAGCCTGGTGGGATGCGAACCTGCACTAATTGCAGGCAGCTGGTGTTACTTAAGGAGGCATTAGCCCACTGCTCCACCAAGGCTCTTTTAAGCCTTGAGAATGGATGTCTAAAAATGCCAGTTGAAAAGTTCTATAAAAGGTCCGTAGCATCAGCAGTGATCAGGATGAGTGCACACCATTCCTATTTTGAGCTTGGAGCATCCTTTACCCCTCCAATGGAGAAGGCGACTCCACATTTATGAATAACTATGTATCAGCAGTATCTGGAACAGGAAAAGAATGGAATTCTTGAGGATAAAAATGGTGCAGTATGGCAGTAACCTTAGAACAGTCAGAAGGAAACACATGATTATCATTTGTCCTTTGAGAAATGGTGATGCAATAAAATCTAAGCTGATTCCTGTTCTGTAGCCATAAAATTAACCTCAGTGCTGCTTGACACAAAAAAGGAGAGGAAAAGAAAACCCACAATAACTAGACACTTCTGCTTCAGAAAAGGAGGAAACTGACAGAAACTTGTATCAATTTACATTGGGTGTTGAGCTTCTGGACCCTGTCAATAGGAATACACAGTATATTTTTGTGTGTTCTGTTCAGTTATATACTCGGGATTGGCTAGCTTTTCCATGAGATAGACTGGCCATTTCATGCATCAGATTTTTTTTTTCTAATCTCCAATGTATTTTTTGGGAATCAGTTCATCTTGAAATTACACCTGAAGTGTGAATTCCTGAAATTTAAAAGGTGCTTAAAGCACTCTCTCTTTTTTTTTGCAAGACCCTTTTCTGGTTGTAAGAACTAAGAATAATGTTGTTTAAACTATGGTAGAACTGAGGGTAGAAGAAAGTTGCAATATTTATTTGTTTTGGTGCTGTTGTATTGCACTTACATGTAAACACAGACTAAAGGAAAAAGTACTGGTACTATTATGTTACTTTCTCTTCACCCCCTTCAATTTCTTTGGCATAGATAAGTTATGGAACCAGGTGGTTTCATTCCTTTCTATCTGGTTATTTTAGAGATGTGAAACTCTGATCTTTGACAAGCTCATTATGCTATACAGTATTTGGCCTGTGCAAAATGGTTGCACCTCACTGAAGCCCTTTGAACCACAGAGGTACATAGCTTGACAACTAGAATTCATGAGCAGAGTAACACAAAGCAAAGCAATACATAAGGTTTGCTTTCAGAACTGACTGGGCTTCCCATTGTATTTAATCTGATCTTTTCTCAATAAAACAAAACAAAACAAAATATCAACTCTTAGAACCCATTAAATAGTGATTATGATTCTTTCAGCCCTAAGTCACACTGAACATCAGGGTGTGTATATTATATTGCTGCTAAATGCTACACTGTCTGTTCATAGTAATCAGGGTATCCTGACTTTAGGACTTTCAAATGGTTTTGGATGAGTAATCATTAATAAAATAATAAGACATTATTATAATGCAGCTATAAAGTTCAAAGTTACGAACATGGTTATGTTAGCCGTTAGATTGGAAGAGAATTAGGTATTTATTCTAAACAAAGCATTCAAGAAGAAAGTTGGAAAATGATGCTGTGTCTTGGGAATTGGGGGAAGGGGGAGAATCAGGAGACATGTTGTGGCAACCTCTCACAACAAAGGCAAATAGATTATCTACAAGGCCTATACAGCCACAGGAATTAAAGCACAAAGAACTGCAAGCTAGCTTGTGATTTCAACAAAAGCACAAGGAAGTTAGAACTAAATCAACTCAATCCCCAAAGAAATCAAGCCACAAGATCAATCAGGTTCAAAATCAGCCCCAAAGTAATATAAGCCATCTCTCTGAAAATAATTTGAGCCTTCTTGCAAGGAGGTAGGGCCTCACCTCCAAGCTACTCTTGGTTCACTGGTTCACTGGGTGATGTAGAGAAGTAGATCTGTCAACCTGTCAATCATGCACAATACGAATTTCTCATTTTTGTGAGTCAATGTCAAATTTTGTATTTCTGTGCTGGGCTTTTAGATCTTGACTAGGATGGTTGTTCTCCCATTGCTTATTTTGACATGCTTCTTTCTGCATTGCTGTTAGCAAGGCCGAGGAAGGAATTTTTATAGGCAGAGTAGATAAAATGCTCGTCTAAGGAATGCTCATTTTGTTTATTAAGTTTAGACTCTGAGGTGCCTTTTTTATACCTGTTATAGTATAGCATTTTTTCTTCTTTTTTTCTAAGAGCTTTTTTCAAAGTCATAAAGTGCCCAATCAGGAAAACAGAAACATTTTAGAATCATTTTTTTCTAGTCATGTCCTGAAAAAATCTGATATAGCCAAGTACTTTACCAGTTGTAAATCTGAGTTTATGAATGCATGGACCTAATATACTAAGCTCTTCTTAATTTAAGCTCCAGATATGGGACTCCATATGCTGACGGTAGCAACAGTATGATCAACCATATTTTTCTTCTCTATTAACAACACAGCTTCTTCATTAGGACTGAAGCTGTCTTGTGATGATAAGAATGGTTCCTTTATTTTGATGGTGAAATACAATTATTTTTTACATTTTAAAAGTATGTGCTGTTGATATAGTAAAGAGAAAACTATTTTTCTTCAGATCAGACCTTTGGTCCATTTAATTCAGTGTAATTAATTCAGACTGAGCTGATTCAGCCAACGTATTAATTCATAAGGTGGGTTGCTTGGCTTGGCTTAGTTTGTTGCATAAATGACTGGGTTTGTACAACATATTAAGCAAAACCAAGCAAATCACCATTGTGACTTATAAATTGTTATTTATGGTTTAATTTGCAAAGCATAATAGTTGTGCAGATCAAGGTCATCATGGTTTACTCAATAAAAAATATTAAAGAAGCTATGACTTATCGCAGTGTGTGAATCCAGTTATTGCTACCTGGTCTTTCCTGGACCTGCCTGCTATGGCCATAGAAATATACTATTTAAAAAAAGATACATGCCATTCCCATAACAAGGCTCCAAACAAGGCCCATTTCAAACAGAAAACAAAATGAAACATTCAACACTACTAAACAGAACAAATCTGAACCTTTTGTTATACATTTTGCAGCTTCACATTTCAATTTGATTAGTGTCTGTACCTTCTCCTTTCATCTATAAAATGGCACAGAGACTTTTCCCCCCAACCCTTGTAACAACTCTATGTGGTGTGTTGGATTCAGAAAGTATAATCTGAGAAGCTTTGAAGACAGACAAATATTTGAATCCAACTCCCAATGTAAAAACTTCTGCATCTAGTGGCAAAGCGATAACATGATCAAAAGTAGTACTGGCAATACAAGAATTACAACTGCAGATGCAACTAGAACATCTGTTACCAAGGAGGGTGTTAAGGGAGTCATGCCCAATTTTACAGCCTTTCTTTGCCATGGTTGTTAAATGAATCACTGCATTTGCTAAGTGAATTAAGTGCTTCTTAAGCGAATTCAGCCTCCCCCATTGATTATGCTTGTTGGAAGCTAACTCAGAAGGTTGCAAATGGTGTTCATGTGAGCCTAGGCGTGTTGCAATCATCATAAATATATACCAGTTGCCAAGCACCCAAATTTCAATCATGTAACCACGGGGATGCTACGTACAAGGACAAGTCATTGGCCACTTTTTTTCCTAGTGCTATTGTAACCTTAAACGGTTACTAAATGAATGGTTATAAGTCAGGGACTTATCATTCTAGATAAACAGATATGGGCTACCAGACATTGAAACCCAGACAAGATGTTGCTGATAATATTGTAAGCCCTTGTGATTATAAAAAACTAAAAAAAATATATTTAACAGAGATGGGCTTACCTAGTCTGCAAAAAAGATGAGAGAATGCAACTGTTGGCATTCAGTGTACCCTATGGATTTACTCCAGTGCAAAGCCCAGTGGATGGGGATTCTGAGAGTTGTAGTACCACACACGTGTGGAGAGTGTCAGAATTGGGATAGCGGCTGTAACAATATTAAATCAAAGGAGCACCAGGAGTTTATAATGTGTCCTGGTTTGAGGAAAAGAAAGATGGTGCTTAGTATGACACTTGTGGGAAGTTTGATATATATTATTAGTGCATGCCTGTGCCATGTGAAAGGGCATTTGTTATGTATTGTTTTGCTTCTATTAGCCAGTGAGGTAACATGGAGGTGCATTAAACATAGGATAACAATATGTAGTAAGTTACACATTAAGAGAGGGAACTTGACCTAAAGCTGTGTTCCATAGTATCCCAAATCATAAGTAACTTCATTTTGTCTTCAGTTAAAAGCTTTGCAGGTTATTTTTTTTCTAGCTTGATTAACGATGATTTATTAAAAGCAATTTTCATTTTGAATGAGATCTTGATGCTCCTGTTCTCTAGCAAACAGCCACAGTGTTGTTATTGTTTGACATATGCTCTGCTCTGAATAAAATGCTTCTGAGACAGCTCCTTGGGTCCCATTATCAGTGTTTCTTTCATAGCAATGATAGTGTTTTTACGCTGGCGGAGAGGGATGCCTAGAATTCTTTCCGAACCACAAACACTCTCTAACCCATCACAAAGATACTGTCTCTGACTCCACTCTCTGGAACTCTTGAAAAAGCAATTAAACTTCACAGAATGGGAGACTGATATATAGCTCCAGTTCAGGCAGGTTCTCTGTTTTTATGATATTCTGTTAACAAAGCCAGTTGTATATGACATTGATTCAACAAAGGCAGCTGTCGGCCTCTGGCTCAGATCATTGAAAGTTCATTAGAGCTCAGTTTCAAAAAAAAAAAAAAAAAAAAAAAAGAAGAAGAAGAACCCAGCTCTGAATTAAGAGCACTTTCCCAGAGGGTTGTGGAAGAAGCTCACTTAATGGTTTAATGACCTTGAAATTTCCACTTATGGAGCTGACGCCACACTTCAGTACCACTCCACCCATTCTCTGTTGAGCTGTGTGAGTTGCAGATAGAAACAAGAAAAGTTGAAGCAGATAGGCTGCTCTAGTTCTTCACTATCTAGCACAGAGATCCTCAACCTATGGGCTGTGGCCCACTACCAGGACATGGCCTCTTGGCTGCCAGGCCGCGTGAGTAGCTGGGCAGTGCACACACGTGTACATGTGCTCATCCACCCTCATACCACCGTTGCTGCAAGTATTGTGCAGGTGGTGGCAGTGCTGCTAGTATTGCGTGGGCAGTGGTGTTTCCACAAACCTTGCACGGGGGCAGCAGCACTGCAAGTGGCAGGTGGGTGGCAGTATGATCCTCATGCAGGGGTGGCAGCACAAGCCTCGTGCTGGGGCGGGATCACTCCAGGCAATGGCATGCTCCTTGCACGGGGGCAGTGGCACGAGCTTCACGCCAGGGCAGCATTGCTGTGGGCTGCGGAGCAATCCTCATGCGGGGGGCAGTGGTGTGAGCCTCATGCTGGGGTGGCATCACTGTGGGCTATGTCTCAATCCTCATGTGGGGGCGGTGGCATCACGGTGGGGGCAGCATCACTGCGGGCTGCGGCACAAGCATCACACTGGTAGTAGCATCACCGCGAGCCTAGTAGTGGTGGCACTACAAGCCCCACACAGGCACCGTCATTACTGAGAGCCTCACGTGCATGCTCGCAGCCCCGTTTCCGTGGTGCGCATGCTCGCAGCCTGTTTGTATACACATGTGCACGTGTGGCCACATTCACATTTGTGCATGGGTGCATAAGGTGCCTGCCCCTCTCTCTCCCACTGGGCCACCAATCCAAAAAGGTTCTGATCTAGCATTTATGTCAAATGTACGGATCCTATCCATAACATGAGCAACATTATTGGTAATTGAAATTTTTCAAAAGAAAGTTTTCAGGAGTAGTCTGAGAGGCTTTTTTTTTAATCGCTGTACCTTGGAAGTCAGTCTGGCAGAATTTGCTCATTACTTTTTTTCCACCATATTTGTATTGGCTTCCTTTCTCCATTCATACAGCTAGCAACATCTCACAACAGATTTATCCTCATGAAGAGTGTGTTTTAAGCAGACTATAGGCATAGAAATGTCCTCTTTTTCCCCATATATTATTGAAAGGCAGGTATACAAATCTGTAAAGGAGGAACAAGAAACCTTGGTGTTTCTGAACTACAACTACAACTAACCAGCCTGATCAATAGGGAGGAGTGGTAAAAGCTATGGTTCAGTGAAACTGGAGGATTGAATGTCAGGTGCAAAAATTCAGGTGCATGTGTGAAGGTTCGAATTAACTGAAGTATTGCTAAAAGCCTATGCCCTGGAGTCTTCTCAATTAATGGCCAGCACTGTTAGAGTTAGATGATGGTCATATGCAATCAATGGGGGGGGTTGGACTTAGTTCATTTGTGGCTGTGTAACAACTCTAAACTGATCTCTCTTTTCACTCCTCCGCCTGGCTCTGCCAGTTCTTCTCCTATATTCATTCATTCATTGTCCACCTTGAACTATATGTGCATTTAGGAGGTAACACTCATAGTAAGCAAGAGTCCCATGGAAAATCACATGGACGGGGCTCTTTAATGACTCCCGAGTATGTGTGTCTTTTCTTATTGCTAGTGCTAATTTATCACTGGCCTGATATGATGCTACTGAGTAGTCAAGGGCAGCACTAATGGTACTCATCAGAAAACTAAGTATAGCTACAAATATTCATCTATTCCCTACTTGTTTTGCTGATGCATGTGCTAGTATCAAATAGGCTCCTACTCTCCCTTCTGATAGATCTTGATCTTTAAACTGGGCCTGGACTGGTCATTCTCCAGAGACAGAACTGTCTACTTCTATAAGTTGTCAACCGAATGAGAAAACCTTTCCCAATAAATCTTAGTATCTTTTGTCTATATCAGGGGTGTCAAACTCGCAACGTCACGTGACGTGTCATGACGTATTGTGACTTTTTTTGCCATTGCTGGCAATGGGGTGGACGTGGTTTCTCTATGATGCATCTGGCCCACGGCCCAGCAGTTTGACTCCCCTGGTCTATATGAAACAAGCTTAACCAGACCCTTTACCTCTGCTTAACCATTGCTTACCAATACCCTTCATTCCTTTTTCACCTTTAAGATTTTAAAAAAATCCATAATCTAAAATTTCATTGCAATAAATTGAAATCATACCTCCTCATTATTGCTACTGAAGCTATGAAATATTTTTTTTTATTATCTTGATTTGTATACTGTACAACCAGATGTCTTCTGTTCTGCTGAACTCAACCCTGATTAAAACCATTTTCAGCCTGAAGGAAAACCATACCAATATAGCGAACAAAAACAATAAAAATTCCCTCCCCACAATTTAGTGTATAAAAACCCATGTACTTACATTATCTTGAAAACTGCAGAAATGAATGAAATAAAAAGGGTGCCTATGTGAGATATTTAATGTTTATCTATCTTCTACCATGAGTCAATTGTATGAGTCAACAGAACATTGAAAAGAAAATATGTAAAGGAACTTGGGACTGCAGGTAGAATGTTTTCATCAGAGAAATAGAAAAAGATTTGATCATTTAAATTCAAATCCATAAGAATATTATCATCAGCATATTATGGGGTCATCTCATTATCAGACACAAACAACCATATCATATTAAAGCTCTACACATTTTGTATCTAAAATGAACTTTTACTTACTTTCATTTAGCGAAAATGATTCTTGAGAAGCAGTGCAGAACCCTTACCATACAATTGCTTGGGTTGTCCCAAAGGTGCTTTTCTCTGGAGGCAACTGGACTTTCTTGCTTTTCTTTGACGATGTTTCACTTCTCATCCAAGAAGCTTCTTCAGCTTTGACTAGAACAGGGGTGGCAAACTGCCGGCCTACTGGCTGGATGCATCACACAGAAGCCATGCCCACCCCAGGTCCAGCAAGGGAAAAAAAGTCAGGATACATCAAGTGACGTGGCAAGTTTGACACTTCTGGACTAGATGATGGGGAACAGAAGGATTTATATTCCTTGGAGACAGCAGGACACTTGCATTCTTTTATTGATACCAGCTGGAGGCTTATCTGTGTCCTCAGGCTCACCTGAGTAGTGCAAATGGGTGTAGAGCCTTCTTGAAGGTCATTGGGGCCATTTGGAGGGTCATCTGAGTTACATCTTCAAAGAAAAACAAGAAAGTCCAGTTTCCTCCAAAGCATGGCACAGAAGGAGGCCCTCTCCCAGAGGCTCTGAACAGAAAGGCCCTTAAGAGGATCTCTCCCTCTAGTCTGATGGCTCAGACAGGTTTTGTCAACAATAGGTAGTCATTTCAAGCTTTAAAGGTCAAAGCTTTAAAGCTTAAACCAAGGGTCTTCAAACTTGGCAACTTTAGGACTTGTGGACTTCAACTCCCAGAATTCCTCAGCCAGCCAGGTGAAGGTGAAGTCCACAAGTCTTAAAGTTGCCAGGTTTGAAGACCCCTGGCTTAAACTGTGGAAAGCCACTGGCAGCCTGTGCTTTCTAAATGCCTTCAAAAGTCTATTTTAACTGCAGCATCCAATGGGAGTTTCTGCACTCTTTTCTGTTGGAAGTGTGACTTTGGTGGCATTTCTTCTTCAACACCTAACAGTCTTTTGGCTACAGGGATTGTGGAGTGCAGATAGAGAGGTATAGATTTACTCTGTGACTTCTCACACTCTTCAACTCTGCCTGTTTTTGTCTTTGAGATTACTAATCGCAGAGTCTTTTTTTCTGCCTTTGTTCCCAGACAGCCACCTGCAGCTGTTCTTTGTAGTTCTTTAGTGCTGGGATTCGCTTGCTCCAATGTTTTTCATTAAATTAAATTTGTTAATTAAATTCCATTATAGTTATAAAACCTGCTTTACGAATCGTGATTCAGATGGGATTTTTGCTCTCATACACAGCCAAAGGCTTCCCTCCAACTTTTTCAAGCATAGTCCCTCATTACTCTTTTCACAATTTTGAAGCACAGTTTCTATGTACTAGTTATTCTTTGTTCTCCTTATATTTAGCTCTAATATTATCCTAGACAGCCAGGCTTTTTGTCTCTAACCCTTTTTGTAAAAACATATAGGGGTGATGGGGCAGGTTTCTTTTCCTTTGCCTCAGTTGATCAACATATCATTAGACTCAAGCAGTAAAGGTAAAGGTAAAGGTTCCCCCGCACATGCATGCTAGTTGTTTCCAACTCTAGGTGCCGGTGCTCATCTCTGTTTCAAAGCCGAAGAGCCACCGCTTGTCCGAGGACGTCTCCGTGGTCATGTGGCTGGCATGACTAGATGCCAAAGGCGCATGGAACGCTGTTACCTTCCCACCGTAGTGGTCCCTATTTTTCTACTTGCATTTTTATGTGCTTTCAAACTGCTAGGTTGGCAGAAGCTGGGACGAGTAACAGGCGCTCACTCTGTTATGTGGCACTCGGGATTCGACCCGCCAAACTGCTGACCTTCTGATCGACAAGCTCAGTGTCCTAACCCACTGAGCAGTGGTGGGATTCAAATACCTTAACATCCGGTTCTCTGCATGGATGCAGGCCTAGACCTCTGAGGCCTAGAACAGACTTCTGGAAGCAGCATGGGTTCAGCTGGTTCTCCGAACTCAACAAAATTTACCTACCGGTTCTACTGAACCGGTGCAAACAGGCTGAATCCCACCACTGGACTCAAAGAAGAAGTGTTTTGAGCCGGATCCTCTTGGCTCTTTCTCACAGCTCTGGCCAAAGGAAAATCTGAAGAAAGAGCACTGAGAGATGCCTTCCTCTTTAGCTGTAGCCCAAAGTAAAGGTGAATTGGTGGCTTCTTTACTTCAGCAAAATCAGATCATGTCCATGGTCTGAACTGCTATCAAAAGCCTTTGCTCCCTCTTCAGCATTATGACTCTTTAATGCACAGGTATCAAACCTGATTGTGTCATGTGATATATTGTGATGTATTGCGATGATTTTTGCCCTTGCAGAGTCAAGGTGGATGTGGCCTTTGTGTGATGCATCTGGCCCGTGGGCTGCCAGTTTGACACCCTTGCTGTAATGGTATGTGGAAATGACCTTGAGAAACAAAAGGAAAAGCTGCAGACTAGACAATGGTCAGAGAAGTGGCAGCTGAGGTTGCAGAAGGAATGTGGGCATGACAAACATCTCAGAAGGGTCCCTTCCTTAGTTTTTTTTAACTGTAAAGGTGGTGGTGGGGATATACATCCAGACTTGCAAGATTCTGTTAAAGCAACCTTACAATAAAGTTAGAGCTGGTATATCTAGGTGTGCTTCTTATCTAGACTACTTCACCAGGCTGACAGACCCAGACTCCTTCTTGTGTTCCTTGCATCGTTCCCTCTTAATTCACACACTCCTACTGCAGGATTTTTCTAGTGGAACTTTGCTACTTCAGCATCATGGAAGGCTAATTCATAGCATGAATAGCACTCTATTCTAGCCAGTCAATAAGCATAATGCTCAATAACCTTCCATCTCTTGGGCAGTTGTATTAAAGCATTGGAGATGAAAGATATCTGTGATAAAAAAACATTGCCCCTTGCAATGAAACGTATGATTTGATAGCTGTGTTCAAGCCTGGTAAGCATGAACTGACTCATTATCATCATTGGGTAGTTAGCAGAATTGCATGACAGCATCGCTTTTGTGGTGCTTGAAGCAAATCAAGAAATTACTTACTTCAGATGGGCTTTCCCTTAATAATATCCTTTCTTTCTATGAACAGCAAACATCCTTCAGAAGTACCTTTTCCAAAGACTTTATGAAAAATGCCCAAACTATGTATTATATCAGGGCTTTTCAACCTTTTCACCCATTGTACCACTTTTAGGATATGGCAACATCCGAGTACCACCAGTCGCTTAGCAAGGTGTCAAAAACTTGATGACCCAAAAAAAAAAGGAAAAAAGTGATGAAGTACAGGTAGTCCTTGACTTAAAACAGTTTGCTTAGTTACTGTTTGAAGTTACAATGGCACTGGAAAAAGTACCCCCCCCCCAAGCCACAGCCGAGCAAGACACCTGCCTGCCTGCCCGGCGGCTCTCTTCCTCCTGTCTGAAGTTTTCATTGTTGTGAGCGTTTCTGTTGAGGATTGGCAGTGGGGGTGGGGTGGGGGGTGTTTGGTTTTTATTCCCCCCATTTGCTGGGTGATTGCAGCAGGTTTTGGTCACTTCACATGACCCTGGGACACTGTGACCATCATAAATATGAATCAGTTCCCAAGCATCTGAATGTAAATCACAAGACCTTGGAGATGCTGCAACATTCCAACTGATCAGTGCTTCTTCTGGGCTCAGAAGCGTCAGAATCAGTGCCGAGCTCCAGCTGAAGCCTGGTGCTGATCCTGGCACTTCCACTGAGCCCTGACAGCCCTGCAGCTCCAGCCATCTCTCTCTCAGGCTTGTGCGGTGCTGCCACCGGTTCAGCTCATTCCCCTCCCCCGCTACCACTTTCTAGGATGGTTGCGTACTACCTGCCAGGTGCCAATGTACCACAAGTGGTACCCGTACCACTGGTTGAAAAGCACTGTATTATATTTCAACCTGAAAGCCAGAAGACCTGAAATCAGAGTAGCCCACATAATACGTTTCATTCCCATATTTAGATCTATATATATCCATATCCATGTGTGTGGATATACAGTATGTATATAATGTATATACAATATATAATACACACACACATACATATAAACACGTGTATACACACACATACATATGTCAGTGAGACCTATGAACTATACACATGTCATCCTCTTAATTTATTTATATGTGTGTGTGTGTGTGTGTGTGTGAATATATTTTTATATATTAATTTATATATATATTTATTTAATTAATTAAATTTCTATACCGCCCTATTCCCGAAGGACTCAGGGCGGTTTACAGGGCAGCATAAAATACAATATAAAAGATAATATAGAATTAAAATACATTAAATTAATTAAGCCCAATTAAAACAATATTTTAAAAAGCTAAAACCGCTTCAGTCCAGGCCTGATAGATTGAAAAACCAGGTTTTCAGGTCCCGGCGAAATGAACGCAGATTGGGGGCGGTCCTAAGTTCCACGGGTAAATCATTCCAGAGGGCAGGCGTGCCCACAGAGAACGCTCTTCCCCTAGGAATATATATATATGTTAAGAAGCTATGCTATCTCACTGACATATTAAGAAATTGAAATATTGGGTGGCTACCACTAAATACTTAGAAAAAATTGCTCTTACAGCAAGAGAGAAAGCAGGGGGGAAAAAGGAAAGGTAAACTGATGCCATACTAGGCATGACAGGGTGGGGAGAGAACAATGGTGGGAACAACCTCATAGTTTGTTTTGTGACTGACCCTGTTTACATGGAAACCATCTTGACAGGTTCCCAAAACTCCAGATATATGTATCCATTCAAAACAGTAATCTAGATCAGGCTTAAGTTTAACCCTTCACATCATCCCATAAGGATTCAATAGCTGAGTGGTATAAAACTAATATAAATCAAGAGAGAGAACACTGTGCTTTCTGCAATGAATTCTGATTCTTACAGAGGTGTTAGTGAACTATTTGCACAATTATGTATTCATTTTTAAGGAGACCTGTTATAATCAACATTTTTAAAACCTTTGTCAGGTGTAAAATTGTGGCTAGCAAGCAACTCTAACAAATCCTTTCCTATGATCTCTATCCTAGAGTCTGCCACTGTTTATTTATTAAATATTTTAAAACCCCATCTTTATTACTTTATAAGTAACTCAAGGCAGTCATAAATATTATTCTCCCTCCTATTTTCCAACAAACAACAACCCTGTGAAGTGGGTTGGAAGAGAGAGAGAGAGAGAGAGAGAGAGAGAGAGAGAGAGAGAGAGAGAGAGAGAGAGAGAGAGAGAGAGAGTGTAAAATTGACTGGTCCAAAGTCACTCAACTAGCTTTCATGCTTAAGGTGGAACTAGAACTCACAAGCACATGCTTATAGCCTGGTGCAGATAGAATAGAATAGAATAGAATAGAATAGAATAGAATAGAATAGAATAGAATAGAATAGAATAGAATAGAATAGAATAGAATAGAATAGAATAGAATAGAATAGAATAGAATAGAATAGAATAGAATAGAATAGAATAGAATAGAATAGAATTCTTTATTGGCCAAGTGTGGTTGTGCATAAATTCTCAATATACATACAAGTAATAGTGACAATCATAATCATAAACAACATGAAAATACATTCTTCATAAATCATGAAGTTCTTCATTTCAAATGACTTGAAGTGCTAAAAATAAGAGGGAACTGCAGCAATGATACACCCACTCCACCTCAACTCCTCCAGAAGGCCAAGAAAATATCAAACATGAAAAGCACATGGCCTGATACTTTGCATTGGACTTCTTTGTTCCCAAAACAGGGATAAACTAACACTTTCACCTTTGCTTGTTTAGTCTGAGATACTAAGAGGGAGCTGCCTATCTCCCTGGCCATCCTTCCATTCTTGACCAGACATGAAGCAAAGAGTTCCATTTAAAGCACAACTGAGGATCACGTGACATGTTAATACCACTTTACAATGCCTTGGTATTGGAATACTGCATCCAGTTTTGGTCACCATGACGTAAAGAAAGATGTTGAGACTCTAGAAAGAGTACAGAGAAAAGCAACAAAGATGATTAGGGGACTGGAGGCTAAAATCTACAAGGAACAGTTGCTGGAATTGGGTGTGTCTAGTTTAATGAAGAGAAGGATGAGGGGTGACATGATAGCAGTGTTCCAGTATCTCAGGGGCTGCCACAAAGAAGAGGGAGTCAAGCTATTCTCCAAAGCAACGGAGAAGAAGCAATGGATGGAAACTAATCAAGGAGAGAAGCAACCTAGAACTAAAGAGAAACTTCCTGAGAGTTAGAACAATTAATCAGTGGAACAACCTGCCTCCAGAAGCTGTGAATGCTCCAACACTGGAAGTTTTTAAGAAGAGACTGGACAGCCATTTGTCTGAAATGGTATAGAGTTTCCTGCCTGAGCAGGGAGTTGGACTAGATGACCTCCAAGGTCCCTTCCAACTTTATTATTATTAAATAGAACTACCTCTGCAATGATAATAATTAGCTCAACCTTTCAATACTTTTGCTATAACAACAACAGAGATCTGGAAGTGTTTTTAAATAACAATTAATCATTTTGTGTGGAAATGCCTTCAGCTAAGACATCTAGATTCATTAGGTAAGGGTCATTCTCTATGAAACATTTCCCATACATTTGTTTTCCATACAGGACATGTTGATTAACACGGGAAACTAGGGTCAGCAAAGAAATGGTCCCTAGTTGCCTCTAATGCCAATCAAGACTGAGATAATGCAATCTCAGCTCTTTAAAGGGCATACAAAGAGCAAGACTTGGCAATAAAGTGGGGGAGGGGGGTTTCTTTGCTTTGGAGATAGCCTATTAAATACTAGATTTATAACCTGATCTCTAGGGTAACATTATCTTCTATTTAATTATAAGGCATTGAGCAAAACTCCCTGAGTGTGTCAGTTTCAGTAGCCAGACCAATAGACAACAGATCTGGAATCAGATTTCCATAATCCTCAAACCTAGTGTTTCTCTTTTCCCCTTGCTGTATTCTCCACTCTGCATCCCATCCCTTTAAGGCATCTCTTTGATCAGGATTCATAAGCTTGCTGAAATCCAGGATACACATCTACTGGAGTGATATAGTGAAACAGGAGGCATTGGATAACTCACAGAGCTGAAAAAGATTGGAAAAATGTTTCTTTTGAGCCCTTCTGGGAAGATGGAAGGACACAATTATTGATGGCTGTCAAATGTTCCCATTATAACCCATTCGATGCTGCACAATAGGAGCAAAGCTGCTATCAAACCATAGGTGCCTGGCACTCTTTAACAGAACAATTTCATTGAACAGTACAGGCAGCACAAGAAAATCAAGCTGAAAGCACCCCATTAAAAGTTAAATGGACCTAAAAAGAATTTCTCTGTATCTCCAAGAAAAGTAACCTGTAGAAGCTCACACATATTATAAACCTACTTCAGGATGTTCATGAGTGACTTATAGCATCTTCATATATTTCCCAATATCACCGATGCAAGGCCTAATCCTAATCCTGAGTGTTAATTTGTCAGAAAAATATGGGATAAATGTTGAAAATGCCATGGGCTCCTCCTTGAGATAGCATCAGCTGCTTGGCTTCTATGATGAAACTGAATGTAATGAAGACATTATGGATATCTAGATTTCAGTTCAGTTCCCCAGCTTTGATAGTGATGCTGCCAAGGAGGCCAGTCTGGATGCCGGTTGCCATAGTCCTCCCTCAGTGGAGCTCCCTACTTCTTCTCCCCTCCTGCCTATGCCAGGAAAATAAGCACCAGTCATTCTACCTTCCATGGATAGGTCCTAGAGCAGGGGTAGGCAACCTTGGCTCTTTTATGACTCGTGGACTTCAACTCCCAGAATTCCTGAGCCAGCCATGCTAGCTCAGGAATTCTGGGAGTTGAAGTCCACGAGTTATAAAAGAGCCAAGGTTGCCTACCCCTGTCCTAGATGATATACAGTTTCGACAGATAAATCCTTTTCATATCTGCCTCCCTCATTCTTGACATCTTCCCATCCTACATTGTTCTGAACCAGCCCTCTTCTGGCCTTGTAATAAGGCAAACCCCTATTCAGAAAGAAGAGACTGGAGAGCGTCCAAGGCTAAAAGGCATCCGCCAAGATTTATTACGCAGTTAACAAAAACACTAGAGCTTGTCTTCTCAAGCGGAAAAGTTGCTTTCAGCAACCAGCCCCTCCCCAAACACTCCTTTTATAGAGAGCTCAGGGCGTGGTCTCCCTGTGCCTCCTCCCGAGGAGTCCCGCAGTCTTTCTTTGTTTGTTCCTGCTCGACTGCCTCCTGCGTCGGGCGTCCTTGAACAG